>NW_028113149.1:45000-477500 GCF_964234715.1 Podarcis melisellensis | reverse complement strand
GGTTAGAGTTAGGGTTAGGGTTAGGGTTAGGGTTAGGGTTAGGGTTAGGGTTAGGGTTAGGATTAGGGTTAGCGTTAGCGTTAGGGTGAATGAACACCGCAAGAACAATCCAAGATTAGGTTTAGGGTTAGGGTTAGGGTTAGGGTTAGCGTTAGCGTTAGCGTTTGCGTTAGCGTTAGCGTTAGCGTTAGGGTGAATGAACACCGCAAGAAGAATCCAAGATTAGGGTTAGGGTTAGGGTTAGGGTTGGGTTAGGGTTAGGGTTGGGGTTGGGAGTAGGGTTAGGGTTATGGTTAGCGTTAGGATGAATGAACACCGCAAGAACAATCCAAGATAATGGTTAGTGTTAGTGTTAGTGTTAGTGTTAGGGTTAGAGTTAGGGTTAGGGTTAGGGTTAGGGTTAGGGTTAGGGTTAGGGTTAGGGTTAGGGTTAGGGATGGGGTTAGGCTTAGGGTTAGGGTTAGTGTTATCGTTAGGGTTAGGGTTAGCGTTAGGGTTAGGGTTAGCGTTAGGGTTAGGGTTAGGGTGAATGAACACTGCAAGAACAATCCAAGCTTTGGGTTAGGGTAAGGGTTAGGGTTAGGGTTAGGTTTAGGGTTAGGGTTAGGGTTCGGGTTAGGGTTAGGGTGAATGAACACCGCAATAACAATCCAAGATTAGGGTTAGGGTTAGGGTTAGGGTTAGGGTTAGGGTTAGGGTTAGGGTTAGGGTTAGGATTAGGGTTAGGGTTAGGGTTAGGATGAATGAACACCGCAAGAACAATCCAAGATAAGGGTTAGTGTTTTAGGGTTAGGGTTAGGGTTAGGGTTAGGGTTAGGGTTAGGGTTAGGGTTAGGGTTAGGGCTAGGGTGAATGAACACCGCAAGAACAATCCAAGCTTAGGGTTAGGGTTTGGGTTAGGGTTAGGGTTAGGGTTAGGGTGAATGCACACCGCAAGAACAATCCAAGATAAGGGTTAGTGTTAGGGTTAGGGTTAGGGTTAGGGTTAGGGTTAGCGTTAGGGTTAGCGTTAGCGTTAGGGTTAGCCTCAGGGTTAGGGTTAGGGTTAGGGTTAGGGTTAGGGTTGGGGTTAGGGTTATGGTTAGGGTTAGGGTTAGGGTTAGGGTTAGGGTTAGGGTTAGGATGAATGAACACCGCAAGAACAATCCAAGATTAGGGTTAGGGTGAGGGTGAGGGTGAGGGTGAGGGTTAGGGTTAGCGTTAGGGTTAGGGTTAGGGTTAGGGTTAGGGTTAGGATGAATGAACACCGCAAGAACAATCCAAGATTAGGGTTAGTGTTAGTGTCAGTGTTAGGGTTAGGGTGAGGGTTAGGGTTAGGGTTAGGGTGAATGAACAACGCAATAACAATCCAAGATAAGGGTTAGTGTTAGTCTTAGTGTTAGGGTTAGGGTTAGGGTTAGGGTTAGGGTTAGGGTTAGGGTTAGGATTAGGGTTAGGGTTAGGGTATCATTATACACACTTTGCGAATTCTGTGTCAAAGTGCATTAACACCGATGAACACGACATGAAATAAGCAAAATCCAAGATTCTTCTTTCTATGTAGCTGGAACCCAAAACAACCTTTTTTGTTTTGTTTAGGCTTGTTAAACTTCGCTTTGCTATTTGTGGGTGAATGAACACCGAAAGAACAATCCAAGCTACTTAGTCCTCTTTCTATTGTTATGGAACCAAAACACCTAAGCTTGATTTTGGCTGATAAGAAACATCTCACTCTGCGATTTTGGGGTGAATGTGCATTCTAACCACAAAAACACCAATTTTGAAATAAGCCCAATCAAAACTTATTCGACGTCTTTCTAAGCATATGAAAGCGAAAATACGGTGTGGTGTTATTTTGGTATCATTACACACACTTTGCGAATTCGGTGTCAAAGTGCATTAACACCGAAGAAATAAGCAGAATCAAAACATGAAATAAGCATAATCCAAGATTCTTCTTTCTATGTAGCTGGAACCGAAAACAACCTGTTTTGTTTTGTTTAGGCTTGTTAAACTTCGCTTTGCTATTTGTGGGTGAATGAACACCGAAAGAACAATCCAAGCTTCTTAGTCCTCTTTCTATTGTGATGGAACTAAAACACCTAAGCTTGATTTTGGCTGATAAGAAACATTTCACTCTGCGATTTTTTGGGTGAATGTGCATTCTAACCACAAAAACACCAATTTTGAAATAAGCCCAATCAAAGCTTATTCGTCGTCTTTCTACGCATATGAAAGTGAAAAGACGGTGTTGTGTTATTTTGGTATCATTCCACAAACCTTGCAAATTCGGTGTCAATGTGCAATAACACCGAAGAACACGTCATGAAATAAGTAAAATCCAAGATTCTTCTTTCTATGTAGCTGGAACCGAAAACAACCTGTTTTCTCTTGTTTAGGCTTGTTCAACTTCGCTTTGCTATTTGTGGGTGAATGAACACCGAAAGAACAATCCAAGCTTCTTAGTCCTCTTTCTATTGTGATGGAACCAAAACACCTAAGCTTGATTTTGGCTGATAAGAAACATTTCACTCTGCGATTTTTGGGTGAATGTGCATTCTAACCACAAAAACACCAATTTTGAAATAAGAACAATCAAAGCTTAGTCGACGTCTTTCTAAGCATAGGAAAGCGAAAAGACGGTGTGGTGTTATTTTGGTATCATTACACACACTTTGCGAATTCGGTGTCAAAGTGCATTAACACCAAAGAACACGACATGAAATAAGCAAAATCCAAGATTCCTCTTTCGATGTAGCTGGAACCGAAAACAACCTGTTTTGTTTTGTTTAGGCTTGTTAAACTTCACTTTGCTATTTGTCGGTGAATGAACACCGAAAGAACAATCCAAGCTTCTTAGTCCTCTTTCTATTGTGATGGATCCAAAACACCTAAGCTTGATTTTGGCTGATAAGAAACATTTCACTGCGATTTTGGGGTGAATGTGCATTCTAACCACAAAAACACCAATTTTGAAATAAGCACAATCAAAGCTAATTCGTCGTCTTTCTACGCATATGAAAGCGAAAAGACGGTGTTGTGTTATTTTGGTATCATTACACACACTTTGCGAATTCGGTGTCAATGTGCATTAACACCGAAGAACGACATGAAATAAGCAAAATCCAAGATTTTTCTTTCTATGTAGCTGGAACCCAAAACAACCTGTTTTGTTTTGTTTAGGCATGATAAACTTCACTTTGCTATTTGTGGGTTAATGAACACCGAAAGAACAATCCAAGCATATTCGTCCTCTTTCTATTGTGATGGAACCAAGACACCTAAGCTTGATTTTGGCTGATAAGAAACATTTCACTCTGCGATTTTTGGGTGAATGTGTATTCTAACCACAAAAACACCAATTTTGAAATAAGCACAATCAAAGCTTATTCGTCGTCTTTCTACGCATATGAAAGCGAAAAGACGGTGTGGTGTTATTTTGGCATCATTACACACACTTTGCGAATTCGGTGTCAAAGTGCATTAACACCGAAGAACACGACATGATATAATCAAAATCCAAGATTCTTCTTTCTATGTAGCTGGAACCGAAAACAACCTGTTTTGTTTTGTTTAGGCTTGTTAAACTTCGCTTTGCTATTTGTGGGTGAATGAACACCGAAAGAACAATCCAAGCTTCTTAGTCCTCTTTCTATTGTGATGGAACCAAAACACCTAAGCTTGATTTTGGCTGATAAGAAACATTTCACTCTGCGATTTTTGGGTGAATGTGCATTCTAACCACAAAAACACCAATTTTGAAATAAGCCCAATCAAAGCCTATTCGTCGTCTTCCTACGCATATGAAAGCGAAAAGACGGTGTTGTGTTATTTTGGTATCATTACACACACTTTGCGAATTCAGTGTCAATGTGCATTAACACCGAAGAACGACATGAAATAAGCAAAATCCAAGATTTTTCTTTCTATGTAGCTGGAACCCAAAACAACCTGTTTTGTTTTGTTTAGGCATGATAAACTTCGCTTTGCTATTTGTGGGTGAATGAACACCGAAAGAACAATCCAAGCTTCTTAGTCCTCTTTCTATTGTGATGGAACCAAAACACCTAAGCTTGATTTTGGCTGATAAGAAACATTTCACTCTGCGATTTTTGGGTGAATATGCATTCTAACCACAAAAACACCGATTTTGAAATAAGCCCAATCAAAGCTTATTCGTCGTCTTTCTAAGCATATGAAAGCGAAAAGACGGTGTGGTGTTATTTTGGTATCATTACATACACTTTGCGAATTCGGTGTCAAAGTGCATTAACACCGAAGAACACGACATGAAATAAGCAAAACCCAAGATTCCTCTTTCTATGTAGCTGGAACCCAAAACAACCTGTTTTGTTTTGTTTAGGAATGTTAAACTTCACTTTGCTATTTGTGGGTGAATGAACACCCAAAGAACAATCCAAGCTTCTTAGTCCTCTTTCTATTTTGATGGAAACAAAACACCTAAGCTTGATTTTGGCTGATAAGAAACATTTCACTCTGCGATTTTGGGGTGAATGTGCATTCTAACCACAAAAACACCAATTTTGAAATAAGCCCAATCAAAGCTTATTCGATGGCTTTCTAAGCATATGAAAGCGAAAATACGGTGTGGTGTTATTTTGGTATCATTACACACACTTTGCGAATTCGGTGTCAAAGTGCATTAACACCGAAGAAATAAGCAGAATCAAAACATGAAATAAGTAAAATCCAAGATTCTTCTTTCTATGTAGCTGGAACCAAAAACAACCTGTTTTGTTTTGTTTAGGCTTGTTAAACTTCGCTTTGCTATTTGTGGGTGAATGAACACCGAAAGAACAATCCAAGCTTCTTAGTCCTCTTTCTATTGTGATGGAACCAAAACACCTAAGCTTGATAAGAAACATTTCACTCTGCGATTTTGGGGTGAATGTGCATTCTAACCACAAAAACACCAATTTTGAAATAAGCCCAATCAAAACTTATTCGACGTCTTTCTAAGCATATGAAAGCGAAAATACGGTGTGGTGTTATTTTGGTATCATTACACACACTTTGCGAATTCGGTGTCAAAGTGCATTAACACCGAAGAAATAAGCAGAATCAAAACATGAAATAAGCATAATCCAAGATTCTTCTTTCTATGTAGCTGGAACCGAAAACAACCTGTTTTGTTTTGTTTAGGCTTGTTAAACTTCGCTTTGCTATTTGTGGGTGAATGAACACCGAAAGAACAATCCAAGCTTCTTAGTCCTCTTTCTATTGTGATGGAACTAAAACACCTAAGCTTGATTTTGGCTGATAAGAAACATTTCACTCTGCGATTTTTTGGGTGAATGTGCATTCTAACCACAAAAACACCAATTTTGAAATAAGCCCAATCAAAGCTTATTCGTCGTCTTTCTACGCATATGAAAGTGAAAAGACGGTGTTGTGTTATTTTGGTATCATTCCACAAACCTTGCAAATTCGGTGTCAATGTGCAATAACACCGAAGAACACGTCATGAAATAAGTAAAATCCAAGATTCTTCTTTCTATGTAGCTGGAACCGAAAACAACCTGTTTTCTCTTGTTTAGGCTTGTTCAACTTCGCTTTGCTATTTGTGGGTGAATGAACACCGAAAGAACAATCCAAGCTTCTTAGTCCTCTTTCTATTGTGATGGAACCAAAACACCTAAGCTTGATTTTGGCTGATAAGAAACATTTCACTCTGCGATTTTTGGGTGAATGTGCATTCTAACCACAAAAACACCAATTTTGAAATAAGAACAATCAAAGCTTAGTCGACGTCTTTCTAAGCATAGGAAAGCGAAAAGACGGTGTGGTGTTATTTTGGTATCATTACACACACTTTGCGAATTCGGTGTCAAAGTGCATTAACACCAAAGAACACGACATGAAATAAGCAAAATCCAAGATTCCTCTTTCGATGTAGCTGGAACCGAAAACAACCTGTTTTGTTTTGTTTAGGCTTGTTAAACTTCACTTTGCTATTTGTCGGTGAATGAACACCGAAAGAACAATCCAAGCTTCTTAGTCCTCTTTCTATTGTGATGGATCCAAAACACCTAAGCTTGATTTTGGCTGATAAGAAACATTTCACTGCGATTTTGGGGTGAATGTGCATTCTAACCACAAAAACACCAATTTTGAAATAAGCACAATCAAAGCTAATTCGTCGTCTTTCTACGCATATGAAAGCGAAAAGACGGTGTTGTGTTATTTTGGTATCATTACACACACTTTGCGAATTCGGTGTCAATGTGCATTAACACCGAAGAACGACATGAAATAAGCAAAATCCAAGATTTTTCTTTCTATGTAGCTGGAACCCAAAACAACCTGTTTTATTTTGTTTAGGCATGATAAACTTCACTTTGCTATTTGTGGGTTAATGAACACCGAAAGAACAATCCAAGCATATTCGTCCTCTTTCTATTGTGATGGAACCAAGACACCTAAGCTTGATTTTGGCTGATAAGAAACATTTCACTCTGCGATTTTTGGGTGAATGTGTATTCTAACCACAAAAACACCAATTTTGAAATAAGCACAATCAAAGCTTATTCGTCGTCTTTCTACGCATATGAAAGCGAAAAGACGGTGTGGTGTTATTTTGGCATCATTACACACACTTTGCGAATTCGGTGTCAAAGTGCATTAACACCGAAGAACACGACATGATATAATCAAAATCCAAGATTCTTCTTTCTATGTAGCTGGAACCGAAAACAACCTGTTTTGTTTTGTTTAGGCTTGTTAAACTTCGCTTTGCTATTTGTGGGTGAATGAACACCGAAAGAACAATCCAAGCTTCTTAGTCCTCTTTCTATTGTGATGGAACCAAAACACCTAAGCTTGATAAGAAACATTTCACTCTGCGATTTTGGGGTGAATGTGTATTCTAACCACAAAAACACCAATTTTGAAATAAGCCCAAGCAAAGCTTATTCGACGTCTTTCTAAGCATATGAAAGCGAAAAGAAGGTGTGGTGTTATTTTGGTATCATTACACACACTTTGCGAATTTGGTGTCAAAGTGCATTAACACCGAAGAAATAAGCAAAATCAAAACATGAAATAAGCAAAATCCAAGATTCTTCTTTCTATGTAGCTGGAACCGAAAACAACCTGTTTTGTTCTGTTTAGGCATGTAAAACTTCACTTTGCTATTTGTGGGTGAATGAACACCGAAAGAACAATCCAAGCTTCTTAGTCCTCTTTCTATTGTGATGGAACCAAAACACCTAAGCTTGATTTTGGCTGATAAGAAACATTTCACTCTGCGATTTTTGGGTGAATGTGCATTCTAACCACAAAAACACCAATTTTGAAATAAACCCAATCAAAGCCTATTCGTCGTCTTCCTACGCATATGAAAGCGAAAAGACGGTGTTGTGTTATTTTGGTATCATTACACACACTTTGCGAATTCAGTGTCAATGTGCATTAACACCGAAGAACGACATGAAATAAGCAAAATCCAAGATTTTTCTTTCTATGTAGCTGGAACCCAAAACAACCTGTTTTGTTTTGTTTAGGCATGATAAACTTCGCTTTGCTATTTGTGGGTGAATGAACACCGAAAGAACAATCCAAGCTTCTTAGTCCTCTTTCTATTGTGATGGAACCAAAACACCTAAGCTTGATTTTGGCTGATAAGAAACATTTCACTCTGCGATTTTTGGGTGAATATGCATTCTAACCACAAAAACACCGATTTTGAAATAAGCCCAATCAAAGCTTATTCGTCGTCTTTCTAAGCATATGAAAGCGAAAAGACGGTGTGGTGTTATTTTGGTATCATTACACACACTTTGCGAATTCGGTGTCAAAGTGCATTAACACCGAAGAAATAAGCAGAATCAAAACATGAAATAAGTAAAATCCAAGATTCTTCTTTCTATGTAGCTGGAACCAAAAACAACCTGTTTTGTTTTGTTTAGGCTTGTTAAACTTCGCTTTGCTATTTGTGGGTGAATGAACACCGAAAGAACAATCCAAGCTTCTTAGTCCTCTTTCTATTGTGATGGAACCAAAACACCTAAGCTTGATAAGAAACATTTCACTCTGCGATTTTGGGGTGAATGTGTATTCTAACCACAAAAACACCAATTTTGAAATAAGCCCAAGCAAAGCTTATTCGACGTCTTTCTAAGCATATGAAAGCGAAAAGAAGGTGTGGTGTTATTTTGGTATCATTACACACACTTTGCGAATTTGGTGTCAAAGTGCATTAACACCGAAGAAATAAGCAAAATCAAAACATGAAATAAGCAAAATCCAAGATTCTTCTTTCTATGTAGCTGGAACCGAAAACAACCTGTTTTGTTTTGTTTAGGCATGTTAAACTTCACTTTGCTATTTGTGGGTGAATGAACACCGAAAGAACAATCCAAGCTTCTTAGTCCTCTTTCTATTGTGATGGAACCAAAACACCTAAGCTTGATTTTGGCTGATAAGAAACATTTCACTCTGCGATTTTTGGGTGAATGTGCATTCTAACCACAAAAACACCAATTTTGAAATAAGCCCAATCAAAGCCTATTCGTCGTCTTCCTACGCATATGAAAGCGAAAAGACGGTGTTGTGTTATTTTGGTATCATTACACACACTTTGCGAATTCAGTGTCAATGTGCATTAACACCGAAGAACGACATGAAATAAGCAAAATCCAAGATTTTTCTTTCTATGTAGCTGGAACCCAAAACAACCTGTTTTGTTTTGTTTAGGCATGATAAACTTCGCTTTGCTATTTGTGGGTGAATGAACACCGAAAGAACAATCCAAGCTTCTTAGTCCTCTTTCTATTGTGATGGAACCAAAACACCTAAGCTTGATTTTGGCTGATAAGAAACATTTCACTCTGCGATTTTTGGGTGAATATGCATTCTAACCACAAAAACACCGATTTTGAAATAAGCCCAATCAAAGCTTATTCGTCGTCTTTCTAAGCATATGAAAGCGAAAAGACGGTGTGGTGTTATTTTGGTATCATTACATACACTTTGCGAATTCGGTGTCAAAGTGCATTAACACCGAAGAACACGACATGAAATAAGCAAAACCCAAGATTCCTCTTTCTATGTAGCTGGAACCCAAAACAACCTGTTTTGTTTTGTTTAGGAATGTTAAACTTCACTTTGCTATTTGTGGGTGAATGAACACCCAAAGAACAATCCAAGCTTCTTAGTCCTCTTTCTATTTTGATGGAAACAAAACACCTAAGCTTGATTTTGGCTGATAAGAAACATTTCACTCTGCGATTTTGGGGTGAATGTGCATTCTAACCACAA
Organism: Podarcis melisellensis; assembly: GCF_964234715.1. Classification (NCBI taxonomy): domain Eukaryota; kingdom Metazoa; phylum Chordata; class Lepidosauria; order Squamata; family Lacertidae; genus Podarcis; species Podarcis melisellensis. The sequence continues at coordinate 468,242 of NW_028113149.1, read as the reverse complement.
AAACACCAATTTTGAAATAAGCCCAATCAAAGCTTATTCGACGGCTTTCTAAGCATATGAAAGCGAAAATACGGTGTGGTGTTATTTTGGTATCATTACACACACTTTGCGAATTCGGTGTCAAAGTGCATTAACACCGAAGAAATAAGCAGAATCAAAACATGAAATAAGTAAAATCCAAGATTCTTCTTTCTATGTAGCTGGAACCAAAAACAACCTGTTTTGTTTTGTTTAGGCTTGTTAAACTTCGCTTTGCTATTTGTGGGTGAATGAACACCGAAAGAACAATCCAAGCTTCTTAGTCCTCTTTCTATTGTGATGGAACCAAAACACCTAAGCTTGATAAGAAACATTTCACTCTGCGATTTTGGGGTGAATGTGCATTCTAACCACAAAAACACCAATTTTGAAATAAGCCCAATCAAAACTTATTCGACGTCTTTCTAAGCATATGAAAGCGAAAATACGGTGTGGTGTTATTTTGGTATCATTACACACACTTTGCGAATTCGGTGTCAAAGTGCATTAACACCGAAGAAATAAGCAGAATCAAAACATGAAATAAGCATAATCCAAGATTCTTCTTTCTATGTAGCTGGAACCGAAAACAACCTGTTTTGTTTTGTTTAGGCTTGTTAAACTTCGCTTTGCTATTTGTGGGTGAATGAACACCGAAAGAACAATCCAAGCTTCTTAGTCCTCTTTCTATTGTGATGGAACTAAAACACCTAAGCTTGATTTTGGCTGATAAGAAACATTTCACTCTGCGATTTTTTGGGTGAATGTGCATTCTAACCACAAAAACACCAATTTTGAAATAAGCCCAATCAAAGCTTATTCGTCGTCTTTCTACGCATATGAAAGTGAAAAGACGGTGTTGTGTTATTTTGGTATCATTCCACAAACCTTGCAAATTCGGTGTCAATGTGCAATAACACCGAAGAACACGTCATGAAATAAGTAAAATCCAAGATTCTTCTTTCTATGTAGCTGGAACCGAAAACAACCTGTTTTCTCTTGTTTAGGCTTGTTCAACTTCGCTTTGCTATTTGTGGGTGAATGAACACCGAAAGAACAATCCAAGCTTCTTAGTCCTCTTTCTATTGTGATGGAACCAAAACACCTAAGCTTGATTTTGGCTGATAAGAAACATTTCACTCTGCGATTTTTGGGTGAATGTGCATTCTAACCACAAAAACACCAATTTTGAAATAAGAACAATCAAAGCTTAGTCGACGTCTTTCTAAGCATAGGAAAGCGAAAAGACGGTGTGGTGTTATTTTGGTATCATTACACACACTTTGCGAATTCGGTGTCAAAGTGCATTAACACCAAAGAACACGACATGAAATAAGCAAAATCCAAGATTCCTCTTTCGATGTAGCTGGAACCGAAAACAACCTGTTTTGTTTTGTTTAGGCTTGTTAAACTTCACTTTGCTATTTGTCGGTGAATGAACACCGAAAGAACAATCCAAGCTTCTTAGTCCTCTTTCTATTGTGATGGATCCAAAACACCTAAGCTTGATTTTGGCTGATAAGAAACATTTCACTGCGATTTTGGGGTGAATGTGCATTCTAACCACAAAAACACCAATTTTGAAATAAGCACAATCAAAGCTAATTCGTCGTCTTTCTACGCATATGAAAGCGAAAAGACGGTGTTGTGTTATTTTGGTATCATTACACACACTTTGCGAATTCGGTGTCAATGTGCATTAACACCGAAGAACGACATGAAATAAGCAAAATCCAAGATTTTTCTTTCTATGTAGCTGGAACCCAAAACAACCTGTTTTATTTTGTTTAGGCATGATAAACTTCACTTTGCTATTTGTGGGTTAATGAACACCGAAAGAACAATCCAAGCTTCTTAGTCCTCTTTCTATTGTGATGGAACCAAAACACCTAAGCTTGATTTTGGCTGATAAGAAACATTTCACTCTGCGATTTTTGGGTGAATATGCATTCTAACCACAAAAACACCGATTTTGAAATAAGCCCAATCAAAGCTTATTCGTCGTCTTTCTAAGCATATGAAAGCGAAAAGACGGTGTGGTGTTATTTTGGTATCATTACACACACTTTGCGAATTCGGTGTCAAAGTGCATTAACACCGAAGAAATAAGCAGAATCAAAACATGAAATAAGTAAAATCCAAGATTCTTCTTTCTATGTAGCTGGAACCAAAAACAACCTGTTTTGTTTTGTTTAGGCTTGTTAAACTTCGCTTTGCTATTTGTGGGTGAATGAACACCGAAAGAACAATCCAAGCTTCTTAGTCCTCTTTCTATTGTGATGGAACCAAAACACCTAAGCTTGATAAGAAACATTTCACTCTGCGATTTTGGGGTGAATGTGTATTCTAACCACAAAAACACCAATTTTGAAATAAGCCCAAGCAAAGCTTATTCGACGTCTTTCTAAGCATATGAAAGCGAAAAGAAGGTGTGGTGTTATTTTGGTATCATTACACACACTTTGCGAATTTGGTGTCAAAGTGCATTAACACCGAAGAAATAAGCAAAATCAAAACATGAAATAAGCAAAATCCAAGATTCTTCTTTCTATGTAGCTGGAACCGAAAACAACCTGTTTTGTTTTGTTTAGGCATGTTAAACTTCACTTTGCTATTTGTGGGTGAATGAACACCGAAAGAACAATCCAAGCTTCTTAGTCCTCTTTCTATTGTGATGGAACCAAAACACCTAAGCTTGATTTTGGCTGATAAGAAACATTTCACTCTGCGATTTTTGGGTGAATGTGCATTCTAACCACAAAAACACCAATTTTGAAATAAGCCCAATCAAAGCCTATTCGTCGTCTTCCTACGCATATGAAAGCGAAAAGACGGTGTTGTGTTATTTTGGTATCATTACACACACTTTGCGAATTCAGTGTCAATGTGCATTAACACCGAAGAACGACATGAAATAAGCAAAATCCAAGATTTTTCTTTCTATGTAGCTGGAACCCAAAACAACCTGTTTTGTTTTGTTTAGGCATGATAAACTTCGCTTTGCTATTTGTGGGTGAATGAACACCGAAAGAACAATCCAAGCTTCTTAGTCCTCTTTCTATTGTGATGGAACCAAAACACCTAAGCTTGATTTTGGCTGATAAGAAACATTTCACTCTGCGATTTTTGGGTGAATATGCATTCTAACCACAAAAACACCGATTTTGAAATAAGCCCAATCAAAGCTTATTCGTCGTCTTTCTAAGCATATGAAAGCGAAAAGACGGTGTGGTGTTATTTTGGTATCATTACATACACTTTGCGAATTCGGTGTCAAAGTGCATTAACACCGAAGAACACGACATGAAATAAGCAAAACCCAAGATTCCTCTTTCTATGTAGCTGGAACCCAAAACAACCTGTTTTGTTTTGTTTAGGAATGTTAAACTTCACTTTGCTATTTGTGGGTGAATGAACACCCAAAGAACAATCCAAGCTTCTTAGTCCTCTTTCTATTTTGATGGAAACAAAACACCTAAGCTTGATTTTGGCTGATAAGAAACATTTCACTCTGCGATTTTGGGGTGAATGTGCATTCTAACCACAAAAACACCAATTTTGAAATAAGCCCAATCAAAGCTTATTCGACGGCTTTCTAAGCATATGAAAGCGAAAATACGGTGTGGTGTTATTTTGGTATCATTACACACACTTTGCGAATTCGGTGTCAAAGTGCATTAACACCGAAGAAATAAGCAGAATCAAAACATGAAATAAGTAAAATCCAAGATTCTTCTTTCTATGTAGCTGGAACCAAAAACAACCTGTTTTGTTTTGTTTAGGCTTGTTAAACTTCGCTTTGCTATTTGTGGGTGAATGAACACCGAAAGAACAATCCAAGCTTCTTAGTCCTCTTTCTATTGTGATGGAACCAAAACACCTAAGCTTGATAAGAAACATTTCACTCTGCGATTTTGGGGTGAATGTGCATTCTAACCACAAAAACACCAATTTTGAAATAAGCCCAATCAAAACTTATTCGACGTCTTTCTAAGCATATGAAAGCGAAAATACGGTGTGGTGTTATTTTGGTATCATTACACACACTTTGCGAATTCGGTGTCAAAGTGCATTAACACCGAAGAAATAAGCAGAATCAAAACATGAAATAAGCATAATCCAAGATTCTTCTTTCTATGTAGCTGGAACCGAAAACAACCTGTTTTGTTTTGTTTAGGCTTGTTAAACTTCGCTTTGCTATTTGTGGGTGAATGAACACCGAAAGAACAATCCAAGCTTCTTAGTCCTCTTTCTATTGTGATGGAACTAAAACACCTAAGCTTGATTTTGGCTGATAAGAAACATTTCACTCTGCGATTTTTTGGGTGAATGTGCATTCTAACCACAAAAACACCAATTTTGAAATAAGCCCAATCAAAGCTTATTCGTCGTCTTTCTACGCATATGAAAGTGAAAAGACGGTGTTGTGTTATTTTGGTATCATTCCACAAACCTTGCAAATTCGGTGTCAATGTGCAATAACACCGAAGAACACGTCATGAAATAAGTAAAATCCAAGATTCTTCTTTCTATGTAGCTGGAACCGAAAACAACCTGTTTTCTCTTGTTTAGGCTTGTTCAACTTCGCTTTGCTATTTGTGGGTGAATGAACACCGAAAGAACAATCCAAGCTTCTTAGTCCTCTTTCTATTGTGATGGAACCAAAACACCTAAGCTTGATTTTGGCTGATAAGAAACATTTCACTCTGCGATTTTTGGGTGAATGTGCATTCTAACCACAAAAACACCAATTTTGAAATAAGAACAATCAAAGCTTAGTCGACGTCTTTCTAAGCATAGGAAAGCGAAAAGACGGTGTGGTGTTATTTTGGTATCATTACACACACTTTGCGAATTCGGTGTCAAAGTGCATTAACACCAAAGAACACGACATGAAATAAGCAAAATCCAAGATTCCTCTTTCGATGTAGCTGGAACCGAAAACAACCTGTTTTGTTTTGTTTAGGCTTGTTAAACTTCACTTTGCTATTTGTCGGTGAATGAACACCGAAAGAACAATCCAAGCTTCTTAGTCCTCTTTCTATTGTGATGGATCCAAAACACCTAAGCTTGATTTTGGCTGATAAGAAACATTTCACTGCGATTTTGGGGTGAATGTGCATTCTAACCACAAAAACACCAATTTTGAAATAAGCACAATCAAAGCTAATTCGTCGTCTTTCTACGCATATGAAAGCGAAAAGACGGTGTTGTGTTATTTTGGTATCATTACACACACTTTGCGAATTCGGTGTCAATGTGCATTAACACCGAAGAACGACATGAAATAAGCAAAATCCAAGATTTTTCTTTCTATGTAGCTGGAACCCAAAACAACCTGTTTTGTTTTGTTTAGGCATGATAAACTTCACTTTGCTATTTGTGGGTGAATGAACACCGAAAGAACAATCCAAGCATATTCGTCCTCTTTCTATTGTGATGGAACCAAGACACCTAAGCTTGATTTTGGCTGATAAGAAACATTTCACTCTGCGATTTTTGGGTGAATGTGTATTCTAACCACAAAAACACCAATTTTGAAATAAGCACAATCAAAGCTTATTCGTCGTCTTTCTACGCATATGAAAGCGAAAAGACGGTGTGGTGTTATTTTGGCATCATTACACACACTTTGCGAATTCGGTGTCAAAGTGCATTAACACCGAAGAACACGACATGATATAATCAAAATCCAAGATTCTTCTTTCTATGTAGCTGGAACCGAAAACAACCTGTTTTGTTTTGTTTAGGCTTGTTAAACTTCGCTTTGCTATTTGTGGGTGAATGAACACCGAAAGAACAATCCAAGCTTCTTAGTCCTCTTTCTATTGTGATGGAACTAAAACACCTAAGCTTGATTTTGGCTGATAAGAAACATTTCACTCTGCGATTTTTTGGGTGAATGTGCATTCTAACCACAAAAACACCAATTTTGAAATAAGCCCAATCAAAGCTTATTCGTCGTCTTTCTACGCATATGAAAGTGAAAAGACGGTGTTGTGTTATTTTGGTATCATTCCACAAACCTTGCAAATTCGGTGTCAATGTGCAATAACACCGAAGAACACGTCATGAAATAAGTAAAATCCAAGATTCTTCTTTCTATGTAGCTGGAACCGAAAACAACCTGTTTTCTCTTGTTTAGGCTTGTTCAACTTCGCTTTGCTATTTGTGGGTGAATGAACACCGAAAGAACAATCCAAGCTTCTTAGTCCTCTTTCTATTGTGATGGAACCAAAACACCTAAGCTTGATTTTGGCTGATAAGAAACATTTCACTCTGCGATTTTTGGGTGAATGTGCATTCTAACCACAAAAACACCAATTTTGAAATAAGAACAATCAAAGCTTAGTCGACGTCTTTCTAAGCATAGGAAAGCGAAAAGACGGTGTGGTGTTATTTTGGTATCATTACACACACTTTGCGAATTCGGTGTCAAAGTGCATTAACACCAAAGAACACGACATGAAATAAGCAAAATCCAAGATTCCTCTTTCGATGTAGCTGGAACCGAAAACAACCTGTTTTGTTTTGTTTAGGCTTGTTAAACTTCACTTTGCTATTTGTCGGTGAATGAACACCGAAAGAACAATCCAAGCTTCTTAGTCCTCTTTCTATTGTGATGGATCCAAAACACCTAAGCTTGATTTTGGCTGATAAGAAACATTTCACTGCGATTTTGCGGTGAATGTGCATTCTAACCACAAAAACACCAATTTTGAAATAAGCACAATCAAAGCTAATTCGTCGTCTTTCTACGCATATGAAAGCGAAAAGACGGTGTTGTGTTATTTTGGTATCATTACACACACTTTGCGAATTCGGTGTCAATGTGCATTAACACCGAAGAACGACATGAAATAAGCAAAATCCAAGATTTTTCTTTCTATGTAGCTGGAACCCAAAACAACCTGTTTTATTTTGTTTAGGCATGATAAACTTCACTTTGCTATTTGTGGGTTAATGAACACCGAAAGAACAATCCAAGCATATTCGTCCTCTTTCTATTGTGATGGAACCAAGACACCTAAGCTTGATTTTGGCTGATAAGAAACATTTCACTCTGCGATTTTTGGGTGAATGTGTATTCTAACCACAAAAACACCAATTTTGAAATAAGCACAATCAAAGCTTATTCGTCGTCTTTCTACGCATATGAAAGCGAAAAAACGGTGTGGTGTTATTTTGGCATCATTACACACACTTTGCGAATTCGGTGTCAAAGTGCATTAACACCGAAGAACACGACATGATATAATCAAAATCCAAGATTCTTCTTTCTATGTAGCTGGAACCGAAAACAACCTGTTTTGTTTTGTTTAGGCTTGTTAAACTTCGCTTTGCTATTTGTGGGTGAATGAACACCGAAAGAACAATCCAAGCTTCTTAGTCCTCTTTCTATTGTGATGGAACCAAAACACCTAAGCTTGATAAGAAACATTTCACTCTGCGATTTTGGGGTGAATGTGTATTCTAACCACAAAAACACCAATTTTGAAATAAGCCCAAGCAAAGCTTATTCGACGTCTTTCTAAGCATATGAAAGCGAAAAGAAGGTGTGGTGTTATTTTGGTATCATTACACACACTTTGCGAATTTGGTGTCAAAGTGCATTAACACCGAAGAAATAAGCAAAATCAAAACATGAAATAAGCAAAATCCAAGATTCTTCTTTCTATGTAGCTGGAACCGAAAACAACCTGTTTTGTTCTGTTTAGGCATGTAAAACTTCACTTTGCTATTTGTGGGTGAATGAACACCGAAAGAACAATCCAAGCTTCTTAGTCCTCTTTCTGTTGTGATGGAACCAAAACACCTAAGCTTGATTTTGGCTGATAAGAAACATTTCACTCTGCGATTTTTGGGTGAATGTGCATTCTAACCACAAAAACACCAATTTTGAAATAAACCCAATCAAAGCCTATTCGTCGTCTTCCTACGCATATGAAAGCGAAAAGACGGTGTTGTGTTATTTTGGTATCATTACACACACTTTGCGAATTCAGTGTCAATGTGCATTAACACCGAAGAACGACATGAAATAAGCAAAATCCAAGATTTTTCTTTCTATGTAGCTGGAACCCAAAACAACCTGTTTTGTTTTGTTTAGGCATGATAAACTTCGCTTTGCTATTTGTGGGTGAATGAACACCGAAAGAACAATCCAAGCTTCTTAGTCCTCTTTCTATTGTGATGGAACCAAAACACCTAAGCTTGATTTTGGCTGATAAGAAACATTTCACTCTGCGATTTTTGGGTGAATATGCATTCTAACCACAAAAACACCGATTTTGAAATAAGCCCAATCAAAGCTTATTCGTCGTCTTTCTAAGCATATGAAAGCGAAAAGACGGTGTGGTGTTATTTTGGTATCATTACACACACTTTGCGAATTCGGTGTCAAAGTGCATTAACACCGAAGAAATAAGCAGAATCAAAACATGAAATAAGTAAAATCCAAGATTCTTCTTTCTATGTTGCTGGAACCAAAAACAACCTGTTTTGTTTTGTTTAGGCTTGTTAAACTTCGCTTTGCTATTTGTGGGTGAATGAACACCGAAAGAACAATCCAAGCTTCTTAGTCCTCTTTCTATTGTGATGGAACCAAAACACCTAAGCTTGATAAGAAACATTTCACTCTGCGATTTTGGGGTGAATGTGTATTCTAACCACAAAAACACCAATTTTGAAATAAGCCCAAGCAAAGCTTATTCGACGTCTTTCTAAGCATATGAAAGCGAAAAGAAGGTGTGGTGTTATTTTGGTATCATTACACACACTTTGCGAATTTGGTGTCAAAGTGCATTAACACCGAAGAAATAAGCAAAATCAAAACATTAAATAAGCAAAATCCAAGATTCTTCTTTCTATGTAGCTGGAACCGAAAACAACCTGTTTTGTTTTCTTTAGGCATGTTAAACTTCACTTTGCTATTTGTGGGTGAATGAACACCTTAAGAACAATCCAAGCTTCTTAGTCCTCTTTCTATTGTGATGGAACCAAAACACCTAAGCTTGATTTTGGCTGATAAGAAACATTTCACTCTGCGATTTTGGGGTGAATGTGTATTCTAACCACAAAACACCAATTTTGAAATAAGCCCAAGCAAAGCTTATTCGATGTCTTTCTAAGCATATGAAAGAGAAAAGAAGGTGTGGTGTTATTTTGGTATCATTACACATACTTTGCGAATTCGGTGTCAAAGTGCATTAACACCGAAGAACGACATGAAATAAGCAAAATCCAAGATTCTTCTTTCTATGTCGCTGGAACCCAAAACAACCTGTTGTGTTATGTTTAGGCTTGTTAAACTTCGCTTTTCTATTTGTGGGTGAATGAACACCGAAAGAACAATCCAAGCTTCTTAGTGCTCTTTCTATTGTGATGGAACCAAAACACCTAAGCTTGATTTTGGCTGATAAGAAACATTTCACTCTGCGATTTTTGGGTGAATGTGCATTCTAACCACAAAAACAGCAATTTTGAAATAAGCCCAATCAAAGCCTATTCGTCGTCTTTCTACGCATATGAAAGTGAAAAGACGGTGTTGTGTTATTTTGGTATCATTCCACAAACCTTGCGAATTCGGTGTCAAAGTGCATTAACACCGAAGAACACGTCATGAAATAAGTAAAATCCAAGATTCCTCTTTCTATGTAGCTGGAACCGAAAACAACCTGTTTTGTTTTGTTTAGGCTTGTTAAACTTCACTTTGCTATTTGTCGGTGAATGAACACCGAAAGAACAATCCAAGCTTCTTAGTCCTCTTTCTATTGTGATGGAACCAAAACACCTAAGCTTGATAAGAAACATTTCACTGCGATTTTGGGGTGAATGTGTATTCTAACCACAAAAACACCAATTTTGAAATAAGCCCAAGCAAAGCTTATTCGACGTCTTTCTAAGCATATGAAAGCGAAAAGAAGGTGTGGTGTTATTTTGGTATCATTACACACACTTTGCGAATTTGGTGTCAAAGTGCATTGACACCGAAGAAATAAGCAAAATCAAAACATGAATTAAGCAAACTCCAAGATTCTTCTTTCTATGTAGCTGGAACCGAAAACAACCTGTTTTGTTTTGTTTAGGCATGTTATTCACTTTGCTATTTGTGGGTGAATGAACACCGAAAGAACAATCCAAGCTTCTTAGTCCTCTTTCTATTGTGATGGAACCAAAACACCTAAGCTTGATTTTGGCTGATAAGAAACATTTCACTCTGCGATTTTGGGGTGAATGTGCATTCTAACCACAAAAACACCAATTTTGAAATAAGCCCAATCAAAGCCTATTCGTCGTCTTTCTACGCATATGAAAGCGAAAAGACGGTGTTGTGTTATTTTGGTATCATTCCACAAACATTGCGAATTCGGTGTCAATGTGCATTAACACCGAAGAACACGTCATGAAATAAGTAAAATCCAAGATTCCTCTTTCTATGTAGCTGGAACCGAAAACAACCTGTTTTGTTTTGTTTAGGCTTGTTAAACTTCACTTTGCTATTTGTCGGTGAATGAACACCGAAAGAACAATCCAAGCTTCTTAGTCCTCTTTCTATTGTGATGGAACCAAAACACCTAAGCTTGATTTTGGCTGATAAGAAACATTTCACTCTGCGATTTTGGGGTGAATGTGCATTCTAACCACAAAAACACCAATTTTGAAATAAGCCCAATCAAAGCTTATTCGACGTCTTTCTAAGCATATGAAAGCGAAAAGACGGTGTGGTGTTATTTTGGTATCATTACACACACTTTGCGAATTCGGTGTCAAAGTGCATTAACACCATAGAACACGACATGAAATAAGCAAAATCCAAGATTCTTCTTTCTATGTAGCTGGAACCCAAAACAACCTGTTTTTTTTTGTTTAGGCTTGTTAAACTTCGCTTTGCTATTTGTGGGTGAATGAACACCGAAAGAACAATCCAAGCTTCTTAGTCCTCTTTCTATTGTGACGGAACCAAAACACCTAAGCTTGATTTTGGCTGATAAGAAACATTTCACTCTGCGATCTTTGGGTGAATGTGCATTCTAACCACAAAAACACCAATTTTGAAATAAGCCCAATCAAAGCTTATTCGACGTCTTTCTAAGCATATGAAAGCGAAAAGACGGTGTGGTGTTATTTTGGTATCATTACACACACTTTGCGAATTCTGTGTCAAAGTGCATTAACTCCATAGAACACGACATGAAATAAGCAAAATCCAAGATTCTTCTTTTTATGTAGCTGGAACCCAAAAGAACCTGTTTTGTTATGTTTAGGCTTGTTAAACTTCGCTTTGCTATTTGTGGGTGAATGAACACCGAAAGAACAATCCAAGCTTCTTATTCCTCTTTCTATTGTGATGGAACCAAAAGACCTAAGCTTGATTTTGGCTGATAAGAAACATTTCACTCTGCGATTTTTGGGTGAATGTGCATTCTAACCACAAAAACACCAATTTTGAAATAAGCCCAATCAAAGCCTATTCGTCGTCTTTCTACGCATATGAAAGCGAAAAGACGGTGTTGTGTTATTTTGGTATCATTCCACAAACCTTGCGAATTCGGTGTCAATGTGCATTAACACCGAAGAACACGTCATGAAATAAGTAAAATCCAAGATTCCTCTTTCTATGTAGCTGGAACCGAAAACAACCTGTTTTGTTTTGTTTAGGCTTGTTAAACTTCACTTTGCTATTTTTCGGTGAATGAACACCGAAAGAACAATCCAAGCTTCTTAGTCCTCTTTCTATTGTGATGGAACCAAAACACCTATGCTTGATTTTGGCTGATAAGAAACATTTCACTCTGCGATTTTTGGGTGAATGTGCATTCTAACCACAAAAACACCAATTTTGAAATAAGCCCAATCAAAGCCTATTCGTCGTCTTCCTACGCATATGAAAGCGAAAAGACGGTGTTGTGTTATTTTGGTATCATTACACACACTTTGCGAATTCAGTGTCAATGTGCATTAACACCGAAGAACGGCATGAAATAAGCAAAATCCAAGATTTTTCTTTCTATGTAGCTGGAACCCAAAACAACCTGTTTTGTTTTGTTTAGGCATGATAAACTTCGCTTTGCTATTTGTGGGTGAATGAACACCGAAAGAACAATCCAAGCTTCTTAGTCCTCTTTCTATTGTGATGGAACCAAAACACCTAAGCTTGATAAGAAACATTTCACTCTGCGATTTTTGGGTGAATATGCATTCTAACCACAAAAACACCGATTTTGAAATAAGCCCAAGCAAAGCTTAATCGATGTCTTTCTAAGCATATGAAAGAGAAAAGAAGGTGTGGTGTTATTTTGGTATCATTACACATACTTTGCGTATTCGGTGTCAAAGTGCATTAACACCGAAGAACGACATGAAATAAGCAAAATCCAAGATTCTTCTTTCTATGTCGCTGGAACCCAAAACAACCTGTTGTGTTATGTTTAGGCTTGTTAAACTTCGCTTTGCTATTTGTGGGTGAATGAACACCGAAAGAACAATCCAAGCTTCTTAGTCCTCTTTCTATTGTGATGGAACCAAAACACCTAAGCTTGATTTTGGCTGATAAGAAACATTTCACTCTGCGATTTTTGGGTGAATGTGCATTCTAACCACAAAAACACCGATTTTGAAATAAGCCCAACCAAAGCTTATTCGTCGTTTTTCTAAGCATATGAAAGCGAAAAAACGGTGTGGTGTTATTTTGGTATCATTACATACACTTTGCGAATTCGGTGTCAAAGTGCATTAACACCGAAGAACACCACATGAAATAAGCAAAACCCAAGATTCCTCTTTCTATGTAGCTGGAACCCAAAACAACCTGTTTTGTTTTGTTTAGGCATGTTAAACTTCACTTTGCTATTTGTGGGTGAATGAACACCGAAAGAACAATCCAAGCTTCTTAGTCCTCTTTCTATTGTGATGGAAACAAAACACCTAAGCTTGATTTTGGCTGATAAGAAACATCTCACTCTGCGATTTTGGGGTGAATGTGCATTCTAACCACAAAAACACCAATTTTGAAATAAGCCCAATCAAAACTTATTCGACGTCTTTCTAAGCATATGAAAGCGAAAATACGGTGTGGTGTTATTTTGGTATCATTACACACACTTTGCGAATTCGGTGTCAAAGTGCATTAACACCGAAGAAATAAGCAGAATCAAAACATGAAATAAGCATAATCCAAGATTCTTCTTTCTATGTAGCTGGAACCGAAAACAACCTGTTTTGTTTTGTTTAGGCTTGTTAAACTTCGCTTTGCTATTTGTGGGTGAATGAACACCGAAAGAACAATCCAAGCTTCTTAGTCCTCTTTCTATTGTGATGGAACTAAAACACCTAAGCTTGATTTTGGCTGATAAGAAACATTTCACTCTGCGATTTTTTGGGTGAATGTGCATTCTAACCACAAAAACACCAATTTTGAAATAAGCCCAATCAAAGCTTATTCGTCGTCTTTCTACGCATATGAAAGTGAAAAGACGGTGTTGTGTTATTTTGGTATCATTCCACAAACCTTGCAAATTCGGTGTCAATGTGCAATAACACCGAAGAACACGTCATGAAATAAGTAAAATCCAAGATTCTTCTTTCTATGTAGCTGGAACCGAAAACAACCTGTTTTCTCTTGTTTAGGCTTGTTCAACTTCGCTTTGCTATTTGTGGGTGAATGAACACCGAAAGAACAATCCAAGCTTCTTAGTCCTCTTTCTATTGTGATGGAACCAAAACACCTAAGCTTGATTTTGGCTGATAAGAAACATTTCACTCTGCGATTTTTGGGTGAATGTGCATTCTAACCACAAAAACACCAATTTTGAAATAAGAACAATCAAAGCTTATTCGACGTCTTTCTAAGCATATGAAAGAGAAAAGAAGGTGTGGTGTTATTTTGGTATCATTACACATACGTTGCGAATTCGGTGTCAAAGTGCATTAACACCGAAGAACGACATGAAATAAGCAAAATCCAAGATTCTTCTTTCTATGTCGCTGGAACCCAAAACAACCTGTTGTGTTATGTTTAGGCTTGTTAAACTTCGCTTTTCTATTTGTGGGTGAATGAACACCGAAAGAACAATCCAAGCTTCTTAGTGCTCTTTCTATTGTGATGGAACCAAAACACCTAAGCTTGATTTTGGCTGATAAGAAACATTTCACTCTGCGATTTTTGGGTGAATGTGCATTCTAACCACAAAAACAGCAATTTTGAAATAAGCCCAATCAAAGCCTATTCGTCGTCTTTCTACGCATATGAAAGTGAAAAGACGGTGTTGTGTTATTTTGGTATCATTCCACAAACCTTGCGAATTCGGTGTCAAAGTGCATTAACACCGAAGAACACGTCATGAAATAAGTAAAATCCAAGATTCCTCTTTCTATGTAGCTGGAACCGAAAACAACCTGTTTTGTTTTGTTTAGGCTTGTTAAACTTCACTTTGCTATTTGTCGGTGAATGAACACCGAAAGAACAATCCAAGCTTCTTAGTCCTCTTTCTATTGTGATGGAACCAAAACACCTAAGCTTGATAAGAAACATTTCACTGCGATTTTGGGGTGAATGTGTATTCTAACCACAAAAACACCAATTTTGAAATAAGCCCAAGCAAAGCTTATTCGACGTCTTTCTAAGCATATGAAAGCGAAAAGAAGGTGTGGTGTTATTTTGGTATCATTACACACACTTTGCGAATTTGGTGTCAAAGTGCATTAACACCGAAGAAATAAGCAAAATCAAAACATGAATTAAGCAAACTCCAAGATTCTTCTTTCTATGTAGCTGGAACCGAAAACAACCTGTTTTGTTTTGTTTAGGCATGTTATTCACTTTGCTATTTGTGGGTGAATGAACACCGAAAGAACAATCCAAGCTTCTTAGTCCTCGTTCTATTGTGATGGAACCAAAACACCTAAGCTTGATTTTGGCTGATAAGAAACATTTCACTCTGCGATTTTGGGGTGAATGTGTATTCTAACCACAAAACACCAATTTTGAAATAAGCCCAAGCAAAGCTTATTCGACGTCTTTCTAAGCATATGAAAGAGAAAAGAAGGTGTGGTGTTATTTTGGTATCATTACACATACTTTGCGAATTCGGTGTCAAAGTGCATTAAAACCGAAGAACACGACATGAAATAAGCAAAATCCAAGATTCTTCTTTCTATGTAGCTGGAACCCAAAACAACCTGTTGTGTTATGTTTAGGCTTGTTAAACTTCGCTTTGCTATTTGTGGGTGAATGAACACCGAAAGAACAATCCAAGCTTCTTAGTCCTCTTTCTATTGTGATGGAACCAAAACACCTAAGCTTGATTTTGGCTGATTAGAAACATTTCACTCTGCGATTTTTGGGTGAATGTGCATTCTAACCACAAAAACACCAATTTTGAAATAAGCCCAATCAAAGCCTATTCGTCGTCTTTCTACGCATATGAAAGCGAAAAGACGGTGTTGTGTTATTTTGGTATCATTCCACAAACATTGCGAATTCGGTGTCAATGTGCATTAACACCGAAGAACACGTCATGAAATAAGTAAAATCCAAGATTCCTCTTTCTATGTAGCTGGAACCGAAAACAACCTGTTTTGTTTTGTTTAGGCTTGTTAAACTTCACTTTGCTATTTGTCGGTGAATGAACACCGAAAGAACAATCCAAGCTTCTTAGTCCTCTTTCTATTGTGATGGAACCAAAACACCTAAGCTTGATTTTGGCTGATAAGAAACATTTCACTCTGCGATTTTGGGGTGAATGTGCATTCTAACCACAAAAACACCAATTTTGAAATAAGCCCAATCAAAGCTTATTCGACGTCTTTCTAAGCATATGAAAGCGAAAAGACGGTGTGGTGTTATTTTGGTATCATTACACACACTTTGCGAATTCGGTGTCAAAGTGCATTAACACCATAGAACACGACATGAAATAAGCAAAATCCAAGATTCTTCTTTCTATGTAGCTGGAACCCAAAACAACCTGTTTTTTTTTGTTTAGGCTTGTTAAACTTCGCTTTGCTATTTGTGGGTGAATGAACACCGAAAGAACAATCCAAGCTTCTTAGTCCTCTTTCTATTGTGACGGAACCAAAACACCTAAGCTTGATTTTGGCTGATAAGAAACATTTCACTCTGCGATCTTTGGGTGAATGTGCATTCTAACCACAAAAACACCAATTTTGAAATAAGCCCAATCAAAGCTTATTCGACGTCTTTCTAAGCATATGAAAGCGAAAAGACGGTGTGGTGTTATTTTGGTATCATTACACACACTTTGCGAATTCTGTGTCAAAGTGCATTAACACCATAGAACACGACATGAAATAAGCAAAATCCAAGATTCTTCTTTTTATGTAGCTGGAACCCAAAAGAACCTGTTTTGTTATGTTTAGGCTTGTTAAACTTCGCTTTGCTATTTGTGGGTGAATGAACACCGAAAGAACAATCCAAGCTTCTTACTCCTCTTTCTATTGTGATGGAACCAAAACACCTAAGCTTGATTTTGGCTGATAAGAAACATTTCACTCTGCGATTTTTGGGTGAATGTGCATTCTAACCACAAAAACACCAATTTTGAAATAAGCCCAATCAAAGCCTATTCGTCGTCTTTCTACGCATATGAAAGCGAAAAGACGGTGTTGTGTTATTTTGGTATCATTCCACAAACCTTGCGAATTCGGTGTCAATGTGCATTAACACCGAAGAACACGTCATGAAATAAGTAAAATCCAAGATTCCTCTTTCTATGTAGCTGGAACCGAAAACAACCTGTTTTGTTTTGTTTAGGCTTGTTAAACTTCACTTTGCTATTTTTCGGTGAATGAACACCGAAAGAACAATCCAAGCTTCTTAGTCCTCTTTCTATTGTGATGGAACCAAAACACCTAAGCTTGATTTTGGCTGATAAGAAACATTTCACTCTGCGATTTTTGGGTGAATGTGCATTCTAACCACAAAAACACCAATTTTGAAATAAGCCCAATCAAAGCCTATTCGTCGTCTTCCTACGCATATGAAAGCGAAAAGACGGTGTTGTGTTATTTTGGTATCATTACACACACTTTGCGAATTCAGTGTCAATGTGCATTAACACCGAAGAACGGCATGAAATAAGCAAAATCCAAGATTTTTCTTTCTATGTAGCTGGAACCCAAAACAACCTGTTTTGTTTTGTTTAGGCATGATAAACTTCGCTTTGCTATTTGTGGGTGAATGAACACCGAAAGAACAATCCAAGCTTCTTAGTCCTCTTTCTATTGTGATGGAACCAAAACACCTAAGCTTGATAAGAAACATTTCACTCTGCGATTTTTGGGTGAATATGCATTCTAACCACAAAAACACCGATTTTGAAATAAGCCCAAGCAAAGCTTAATCGATGTCTTTCTAAGCATATGAAAGAGAAAAGAAGGTGTGGTGTTATTTTGGTATCATTACACATACTTTGCGTATTCGGTGTCAAAGTGCATTAACACCGAAGAACGACATGAAATAAGCAAAATCCAAGATTCTTCTTTCTATGTCGCTGGAACCCAAAACAACCTGTTGTGTTATGTTTAGGCTTGTTAAACTTCGCTTTGCTATTTGTGGGTGAATGAACACCGAAAGAACAATCCAAGCTTCTTAGTCCTCTTTCTATTGTGATGGAACCAAAACACCTAAGCTTGATTTTGGCTGATAAGAAACATTTCACTCTGCGATTTTTGGGTGAATGTGCATTCTAACCACAAAAACACCGATTTTGAAATAAGCCCAATCAAAGCTTATTCGTCGTCTTTCTAAGCATATGAAAGCGAAAAAACGGTGTGGTGTTATTTTGGTATCATTACATACACTTTGCGAATTCGGTGTCAAAGTGCATTAACACCGAAGAACACCACATGAAATAAGCAAAACCCAAGATTCCTCTTTCTATGCAGCTGGAACCCAAAACAACCTGTTTTGTTTTGTTTAGGCATGTTAAACTTCACTTTGCTATTTGTGGGTGAATGAACACCGAAAGAACAATCCAAGCTTCTTAGTCCTCTTTCTATTGTGATGGAAACAAAACACCTAAGCTTGATTTTGGCTGATAAGAAACATCTCACTCTGCGATTTTGGGGTGAATGTGCATTCTAACCACAAAAACACCAATTTTGAAATAAGCCCAATCAAAACTTATTCGACGTCTTTCTAAGCATATGAAAGCGAAAATACGGTGTGGTGTTATTTTGGTATCATTACACACACTTTGCGAATTCGGTGTCAAAGTGCATTAACACCGAAGAAATAAGCAGAATCAAAACATGAAATAAGCATAATCCAAGATTCTTCTTTCTATGTAGCTGGAACCGAAAACAACCTGTTTTGTTTTGTTTAGGCTTGTTAAACTTCGCTTTGCTATTTGTGGGTGAATGAACACCGAAAGAACAATCCAAGCTTCTTAGTCCTCTTTCTATTGTGATGGAACTAAAACACCTAAGCTTGATTTTGGCTGATAAGAAACATTTCACTCTGCGATTTTTTGGGTGAATGTGCATTCTAACCACAAAAACACCAATTTTGAAATAAGCCCAATCAAAGCTTATTCGTCGTCTTTCTACGCATATGAAAGTGAAAAGACGGTGTTGTGTTATTTTGGTATCATTCCACAAACCTTGCAAATTCGGTGTCAATGTGCAATAACACCGAAGAACACGTCATGAAATAAGTAAAATCCAAGATTCTTCTTTCTATGTAGCTGGAACCGAAAACAACCTGTTTTCTCTTGTTTAGGCTTGTTCAACTTCGCTTTGCTATTTGTGGGTGAATGAACACCGAAAGAACAATCCAAGCTTCTTAGTCCTCTTTCTATTGTGATGGAACCAAAACACCTAAGCTTGATTTTGGCTGATAAGAAACATTTCACTCTGCGATTTTTGGGTGAATGTGCATTCTAACCACAAAAACACCAATTTTGAAATAAGAACAATCAAAGCTTAGTCGACGTCTTTCTAAGCATAGGAAAGCGAAAAGACGGTGTGGTGTTATTTTGGTATCATTACACACACTTTGCGAATTCGGTGTCAAAGTGCATTAACACCAAAGAACACGACATGAAATAAGCAAAATCCAAGATTCCTCTTTCGATGTAGCTGGAACCGAAAACAACCTGTTTTGTTTTGTTTAGGCTTGTTAAACTTCACTTTGCTATTTGTCGGTGAATGAACACCGAAAGAACAATCCAAGCTTCTTAGTCCTCTTTCTATTGTGATGGATCCAAAACACCTAAGCTTGATTTTGGCTGATAAGAAACATTTCACTGCGATTTTGGGGTGAATGTGCATTCTAACCACAAAAACACCAATTTTGAAATAAGCACAATCAAAGCTAATTCGTCGTCTTTCTACGCATATGAAAGCGAAAAGACGGTGTTGTGTTATTTTGGTATCATTACACACACTTTGCGAATTCGGTGTCAATGTGCATTAACACCGAAGAACGACATGAATTAAGCAAAATCCAAGATTTTTCTTTCTATGTAGCTGGAACCCAAAACAACCTGTTTTATTTTGTTTAGGCATGATAAACTTCACTTTGCTATTTGTGGGTTAATGAACACCGAAAGAACAATCCAAGCATATTCGTCCTCTTTCTATTGTGATGGAACCAAGACACCTAAGCTTGATTTTGGCTGATAAGAAACATTTCACTCTGCGATTTTTGGGTGAATGTGTATTCTAACCACAAAAACACCAATTTTGAAATAAGCACAATCAAAGCTTATTCGTCGTCTTTCTACGCATATGAAAGCGAAAAGACGGTGTGGTGTTATTTTGGCATCATTACACACACTTTGCGAATTCGGTGTCAAAGTGCATTAACACCGAAGAACACGACATGATATAATCAAAATCCAAGATTCTTCTTTCTATGTAGCTGGAACCGAAAACAACCTGTTTTGTTTTGTTTAGGCTTGTTAAACTTCGCTTTGCTATTTGTGGGTGAATGAACACCGAAAGAACAATCCAAGCTTCTTAGTCCTCTTTCTATTGTGATGGAACCAAAACACCTAAGCTTGATAAGAAACATTTCACTCTGCGATTTTGGGGTGAATGTGTATTCTAACCACAAAAACACCAATTTTGAAATAAGCCCAAGCAAAGCTTATTCGACGTCTTTCTAAGCATATGAAAGAGAAAAGAAGGTGTGGTGTTATTTTGGTATCATTACACATACTTTGCGAATTCGGTGTCAAAGTGCATTAAAACCGAAGAACACGACATGAAATAAGCAAAATCCAAGATTCTTCTTTCTATGTAGCTGGAACCCAAAACAACCTGTTGTGTTATGTTTAGGCTTGTTAAACTTCGCTTTGCTATTTGTGGGTGAATGAACACCGAAAGAACAATCCAAGCTTCTTAGTCCTCTTTCTATTGTGATGGAACCAAAACACCTAAGCTTGATTTTGGCTGATTAGAAACATTTCACTCTGCGATTTTTGGGTGAATGTGCATTCTAACCACAAAAACACCAATTTTGAAATAAGCCCAATCAAAGCCTATTCGTCGTCTTTCTACGCATATGAAAGCGAAAAGACGGTGTTGTGTTATTTTGGTATCATTCCACAAACCTTGCGAATTCGGTGTCAATGTGCATTAACACCGAAGAACACGTCATGAAATAAGTAAAATCCAAGATTCCTCTTTCTATGTAGCTGGAACCGAAAACAACCTGTTTTGTTTTGTTTAGGCTTGTTAAACTTCACTTTGCTATTTTTCGGTGAATGAACACCGAAAGAACAATCCAAGCTTCTTAGTCCTCTTTCTATTGTGATGGAACCAAAACACCTAAGCTTGATTTTGGCTGATAAGAAACATTTCACTCTGCGATTTTGGGGTGAATGTGCATTCTAACCACAAAAACACCAATTTTGAAATAAGCCCAATCAAAGCTTATTCGACGTCTTTCTAAGCATATGAAAGCGAAAAGACGGTGTGGTGTTATTTTGGTATCATTACACACACTTTGCGAATTCGGTGTCAAAGTGCATTAACACCATAGAACACGACATGAAATAAGCAAAATCCAAGATTCTTCTTTCTATGTAGCTGGAACCCAAAACAACCTGTTTTTTTTTGTTTAGGCTTGTTAAACTTCGCTTTGCTATTTGTGGGTGAATGAACACCGAAAGAACAATCCAAGCTTCTTAGTCCTCTTTCTATTGTGACGGAACCAAAACACCTAAGCTTGATTTTGGCTGATAAGAAACATTTCACTCTGCGATCTTTGGGTGAATGTGCATTCTAACCACAAAAACACCAATTTTGAAATAAGCCCAATCAAAGCTTATTCGACGTCTTTCTAAGCATATGAAAGCGAAAAGACGGTGTGGTGTTATTTTGGTATCATTACACACACTTTGCGAATTCTGTGTCAAAGTGCATTAACACCATAGAACACGACATGAAATAAGCAAAATCCAAGATTCTTCTTTTTATGTAGCTGGAACCCAAAAGAACCTGTTTTGTTATGTTTAGGCTTGTTAAACTTCGCTTTGCTATTTGTGGGTGAATGAACACCGAAAGAACAATCCAAGCTTCTTATTCCTCTTTCTATTGTGATGGAACCAAAACACCTAAGCTTGATTTTGGCTGATAAGAAACATTTCACTCTGCGATTTTTGGGTGAATGTGCATTCTAACCACAAAAACACCAATTTTGAAATAAGCCCAATCAAAGCCTATTCGTCGTCTTTCTACGCATATGAAAGCGAAAAGACGGTGTTGTGTTATTTTGGTATCATTCCACAAACCTTGCGAATTCGGTGTCAATGTGCATTAACACCGAAGAACACGTCATGAAATAAGTAAAATCCAAGATTCCTCTTTCTATGTAGCTGGAGCCGAAAACAACCTGTTTTGTTTTGTTTAGGCTTGTTAAACTTCACTTTGCTATTTTTCGGTGAATGAACACCGAAAGAACAATCCAAGCTTCTTAGTCCTCTTTCTATTGTGATGGAACCAAAACACCTAAGCTTGATTTTGGCTGATAAGAAACATTTCACTCTGCGATTTTTGGGTGAATGTGCATTCTAACCACAAAAACACCAATTTTGAAATAAGCCCAATCAAAGCCTATTCGTCGTCTTCCTACGCATATGAAAGCGAAAAGACGGTGTTGTGTTATTTTGGTATCATTACACACACTTTGCGAATTCAGTGTCAATGTGCATTAACACCGAAGAACGGCATGAAATAAGCAAAATCCAAGATTTTTCTTTCTATGTAGCTGGAACCCAAAACAACCTGTTTTGTTTTGTTTAGGCATGATAAACTTCGCTTTGCTATTTGTGGGTGAATGAACACCGAAAGAACAATCCAAGCTTCTTAGTCCTCTTTCTATTGTGATGGAACCAAAACACCTAAGCTTGATAAGAAACATTTCACTCTGCGATTTTTGGGTGAATATGCATTCTAACCACAAAAACACCGATTTTGAAATAAGCCCAAGCAAAGCTTAATCGATGTCTTTCTAAGCATATGAAAGAGAAAAGAAGGTGTGGTGTTATTTTGGTATCATTACACATACTTTGCGTATTCGGTGTCAAAGTGCATTAACACCGAAGAACGACATGAAATAAGCAAAATCCAAGATTCTTCTTTCTATGTCGCTGGAACCCAAAACAACCTGTTGTGTTATGTTTAGGCTTGTTAAACTTCGCTTTGCTATTTGTGGGTGAATGAACACCGAAAGAACAATCCAAGCTTCTTAGTCCTCTTTCTATTGTGATGGAACCAAAACACCTAAGCTTGATTTTGGCTGATAAGAAACATTTCACTCTGCGATTTTTGGGTGAATGTGCATTCTAACCACAAAAACACCGATTTTGAAATAAGCCCAATCAAAGCTTATTCGTCGTCTTTCTAAGCATATGAAAGAGAAAAAACGGTGTGGTGTTATTTTGGTATCATTACATACACTTTGCGAATTCGGTGTCAAAGTGCATTAACACCGAAGAACACCACATGAAATAAGCAAAACCCAAGATTCCTCTTTCTATGTAGCTGGAACCCAAAACAACCTGTTTTGTTTTGTTTAGGCATGTTAAACTTCACTTTGCTATTTGTGGGTGAATGAACACCGAAAGAACAATCCAAGCTTCTTAGTCCTCTTTCTATTGTGATGGAAACAAAACACCTAAGCTTGATTTTGGCTGATAAGAAACATCTCACTCTGCGATTTTGGGGTGAATGTGCATTCTAACCACAAAAACACCAATTTTGAAATAAGCCCAATCAAAGCTTATTCGACGTCTTTCTAAGCATATGAAAGCGAAAAGACGGTGTGGTGTTATTTTGGTATCATTACACACACTTTGCGAATTCTGTGTCAAAGTGCATTAACACCATAGAACACGACATGAAATAAGCAAAATCCAAGATTCTTCTTTTTATGTAGCTGGAACCCAAAAGAACCTGTTTTGTTATGTTTAGGCTTGTTAAACTTCGCTTTGCTATTTGTGGGTGAATGAACACCGAAAGAACAATCCAAGCTTCTTATTCCTCTTTCTATTGTGATGGAACCAAAACACCTAAGCTTGATTTTGGCTGATAAGAAACATTTCACTCTGCGATTTTTGGGTGAATGTGCATTCTAACCACAAAAACACCAATTTTGAAATAAGCCCAATCAAAGCCTATTCGTCGTCTTTCTACGCATATGAAAGCGAAAAGACGGTGTTGTGTTATTTTGGTATCATTCCACAAACCTTGCGAATTCGGTGTCAATGTGCATTAACACCGAAGAACACGTCATGAAATAAGTAAAATCCAAGATTCCTCTTTCTATGTAGCTGGAACCGAAAACAACCTGTTTTGTTTTGTTTAGGCTTGTTAAACTTCACTTTGCTATTTTTCGGTGAATGAACACCGAAAGAACAATCCAAGCTTCTTAGTCCTCTTTCTATTGTGATGGAACCAAAACACCTAAGCTTGATTTTGGCTGATAAGAAACATTTCACTCTGCGATTTTTGGGTGAATGTGCATTCTAACCACAAAAACACCAATTTTGAAATAAGCCCAATCAAAGCCTATTCGTCGTCTTCCTACGCATATGAAAGCGAAAAGACGGTGTTGTGTTATTTTGGTATCATTACACACACTTTGCGAATTCAGTGTCAATGTGCATTAACACCGAAGAACGGCATGAAATAAGCAAAATCCAAGATTTTTCTTTCTATGTAGCTGGAACCCAAAACAACCTGTTTTGTTTTGTTTAGGCATGATAAACTTCGCTTTGCTATTTGTGGGTGAATGAACACCGAAAGAACAATCCAAGCTTCTTAGTCCTCTTTCTATTGTGATGGAACCAAAACACCTAAGCTTGATAAGAAACATTTCACTCTGCGATTTTTGGGTGAATATGCATTCTAACCACAAAAACACCGATTTTGAAATAAGCCCAAGCAAAGCTTAATCGATGTCTTTCTAAGCATATGAAAGAAAAGAAGGTGTGGTGTTATTTTGGTATCATTACACATACTTTGCGTATTCGGTGTCAAAGTGCATTAACACCGAAGAACGACATGAAATAAGCAAAATCCAAGATTCTTCTTTCTATGTCGCTGGAACCCAAAACAACCTGTTGTGTTATGTTTAGGCTTGTTAAACTTCGCTTTGCTATTTGTGGGTGAATGAACACCGAAAGAACAATCCAAGCTTCTTAGTCCTCTTTCTATTGTGATGGAACCAAAACACCTAAGCTTGATTTTGGCTGATAAGAAACATTTCACTCTGCGATTTTTGGGTGAATGTGCATTCTAACCACAAAAACACCGATTTTGAAATAAGCCCAATCAAAGCTTATTCGTCGTCTTTCTAAGCATATGAAAGCGAAAAAACGGTGTGGTGTTATTTTGGTATCATTACATACACTTTGCGAATTCGGTGTCAAAGTGCATTAACACCGAAGAACACCACATGAAATAAGCAAAACCCAAGATTCCTCTTTCTATGTAGCTGGAACCCAAAACAACCTGTTTTGTTTTGTTTAGGCATGTTAAACTTCACTTTGCTATTTGTGGGTGAATGAACACCGAAAGAACAATCCAAGCTTCTTAGTCCTCTTTCTATTGTGATGGAAACAAAACACCTAAGCTTGATTTTGGCTGATAAGAAACATCTCACTCTGCGATTTTGGGGTGAATGTGCATTCTAACCACAAAAACACCAATTTTGAAATAAGCCCAATCAAAACTTATTCGACGTCTTTCTAAGCATATGAAAGCGAAAATACGGTGTGGTGTTATTTTGGTATCATTACACACACTTTGCGAATTCGGTGTCAAAGTGCATTAACACCGAAGAAATAAGCAGAATCAAAACATGAAATAAGCATAATCCAAGATTCTTCTTTCTATGTAGCTGGAACCGAAAACAACCTGTTTTGTTTTGTTTAGGCTTGTTAAACTTCGCTTTGCTATTTGTGGGTGAATGAACACCGAAAGAACAATCCAAGCTTCTTAGTCCTCTTTCTATTGTGATGGAACTAAAACACCTAAGCTTGATTTTGGCTGATAAGAAACATTTCACTCTGCGATTTTTTGGGCGAATGTGCATTCTAACCACAAAAACACCAATTTTGAAATAAGCCCAATCAAAGCTTATTCGTCGTCTTTCTACGCATATGAAAGTGAAAAGACGGTGTTGTGTTATTTTGGTATCATTCCACAAACCTTGCAAATTCGGTGTCAATGTGCAATAACACCGAAGAACACGTCATGAAATAAGTAAAATCCAAGATTCTTCTTTCTATGTAGCTGGAACCGAAAACAACCTGTTTTCTCTTGTTTAGGCTTGTTCAACTTCGCTTTGCTATTTGTGGGTGAATGAACACCGAAAGAACAATCCAAGCTTCTTAGTCCTCTTTCTATTGTGATGGAACCAAAACACCTAAGCTTGATTTTGGCTGATAAGAAACATTTCACTCTGCGATTTTTGGGTGAATGTGCATTCTAACCACAAAAACACCAATTTTGAAATAAGAACAATCAAAGCTTAGTCGACGTCTTTCTAAGCATAGGAAAGCGAAAAGACGGTGTGGTGTTATTTTGGTATCATTACACACACTTTGCGAATTCGGTGTCAAAGTGCATTAACACCAAAGAACACGACATGAAATAAGCAAAATCCAAGATTCCTCTTTCGATGTAGCTGGAACCGAAAACAACCTGTTTTGTTTTGTTTAGGCTTGTTAAACTTCACTTTGCTATTTTTCGGTGAATGAACACCGAAAGAACAATCCAAGCTTCTTAGTCCTCTTTCTATTGTGATGGAACCAAAACACCTAAGCTTGATTTTGGCTGATAAGAAACATTTCACTCTGCGATTTTTGGGTGAATGTGCATTCTAACCACAAAAACACCGATTTTGAAATAAGCCCAAGCAAAGCTTAATCGATGTCTTTCTAAGCATATGAAAGAGAAAAGAAGGTGTGGTGTTATTTTGGTATCATTACACATACTTTGCGTATTCGGTGTCAAAGTGCATTAACACCGAAGAACGACATGAAATAAGCAAAATCCAAGATTCTTCTTTCTATGTCGCTGGAACCCAAAACAACCTGTTGTGTTATGTTTAGGCTTGTTAAACTTCGCTTTGCTATTTGTGGGTGAATGAACACCGAAAGAACAATCCAAGCTTCTTAGTCCTCTTTCTATTGTGATGGAACCAAAACACCTAAGCTTGATTTTGGCTGATAAGAAACATTTCACTCTGCGATTTTTGGGTGAATGTGCATTCTAACCACAAAAACACCGATTTTGAAATAAGCCCAATCAAAGCTTATTCGTCGTCTTTCTAAGCATATGAAAGAGAAAAAACGGTGTGGTGTTATTTTGGTATCATTACATACACTTTGCGAATTCGGTGTCAAAGTGCATTAACACCGAAGAACACCACATGAAATAAGCAAAACCCAAGATTCCTCTTTCTATGTAGCTGGAACCCAAAACAACCTGTTTTGTTTTGTTTAGGCATGTTAAACTTCACTTTGCTATTTGTGGGTGAATGAACACCGAAAGAACAATCCAAGCTTCTTAGTCCTCTTTCTATTGTGATGGAAACAAAACACCTAAGCTTGATTTTGGCTGATAAGAAACATCTCACTCTGCGATTTTGGGGTGAATGTGCATTCTAACCACAAAAACACCAATTTTGAAATAAGCCCAATCAAAGCTTATTCGACGTCTTTCTAAGCATATGAAAGCGAAAAGACGGTGTGGTGTTATTTTGGTATCATTACACACACTTTGCGAATTCTGTGTCAAAGTGCATTAACACCATAGAACACGACATGAAATAAGCAAAATCCAAGATTCTTCTTTTTATGTAGCTGGAACCCAAAAGAACCTGTTTTGTTATGTTTAGGCTTGTTAAACTTCGCTTTGCTATTTGTGGGTGAATGAACACCGAAAGAACAATCCAAGCTTCTTAGTCCTCTTTCTATTGTGATGGAACCAAAACACCTAAGCTTGATTTTGGCTGATAAGAAACATTTCACTCTGCGATTTTTGGGTGAATGTGCATTCTAACCACAAAAACACCAATTTTGAAATAAGCCCAATCAAAGCCTATTCGTCGTCTTTCTACGCATATGAAAGCGAAAAGACGGTGTTGTGTTATTTTGGTATCATTCCACAAACCTTGCGAATTCGGTGTCAATGTGCATTAACACCGAAGAACACGTCATGAAATAAGTAAAATCCAAGATTCCTCTTTCTATGTAGCTGGAACCGAAAACAACCTGTTTTGTTTTGTTTAGGCTTGTTAAACTTCACTTTGCTATTTTTCGGTGAATGAACACCGAAAGAACAATCCAAGCTTCTTAGTCCTCTTTCTATTGTGATGGAACCAAAACACCTAAGCTTGATTTTGGCTGATAAGAAACATTTCACTCTGCGATTTTTGGGTGAATGTGCATTCTAACCACAAAAACACCAATTTTGAAATAAGCCCAATCAAAGCCTATTCGTCGTCTTCCTACGCATATGAAAGCGAAAAGACGGTGTTGTGTTATTTTGGTATCATTACACACACTTTGCGAATTCAGTGTCAATGTGCATTAACACCGAAGAACGGCATGAAATAAGCAAAATCCAAGATTTTTCTTTCTATGTAGCTGGAACCCAAAACAACCTGTTTTGTTTTGTTTAGGCATGATAAACTTCGCTTTGCTATTTGTGGGTGAATGAACACCGAAAGAACAATCCAAGCTTCTTAGTCCTCTTTCTATTGTGATGGAACCAAAACACCTAAGCTTGATAAGAAACATTTCACTCTGCGATTTTTGGGTGAATATGCATTCTAACCACAAAAACACCGATTTTGAAATAAGCCCAAGCAAAGCTTAATCGATGTCTTTCTAAGCATATGAAAGAAAAGAAGGTGTGGTGTTATTTTGGTATCATTACACATACTTTGCGTATTCGGTGTCAAAGTGCATTAACACCGAAGAACGACATGAAATAAGCAAAATCCAAGATTCTTCTTTCTATGTCGCTGGAACCCAAAACAACCTGTTGTGTTATGTTTAGGCTTGTTAAACTTCGCTTTGCTATTTGTGGGTGAATGAACACCGAAAGAACAATCCAAGCTTCTTAGTCCTCTTTCTATTGTGATGGAACCAAAACACCTAAGCTTGATTTTGGCTGATAAGAAACATTTCACTCTGCGATTTTTGGGTGAATGTGCATTCTAACCACAAAAACACCGATTTTGAAATAAGCCCAATCAAAGCTTATTCGTCGTCTTTCTAAGCATATGAAAGCGAAAAAACGGTGTGGTGTTATTTTGGTATCATTACATACACTTTGCGAATTCGGTGTCAAAGTGCATTAACACCGAAGAACACCACATGAAATAAGCAAAACCCAAGATTCCTCTTTCTATGTAGCTGGAACCCAAAACAACCTGTTTTGTTTTGTTTAGGCATGTTAAACTTCACTTTGCTATTTGTGGGTGAATGAACACCGAAAGAACAATCCAAGCTTCTTAGTCCTCTTTCTATTGTGATGGAAACAAAACACCTAAGCTTGATTTTGGCTGATAAGAAACATCTCACTCTGCGATTTTGGGGTGAATGTGCATTCTAACCACAAAAACACCAATTTTGAAATAAGCCCAATCAAAACTTATTCGACGTCTTTCTAAGCATATGAAAGCGAAAATACGGTGTGGTGTTATTTTGGTATCATTACACACACTTTGCGAATTCGGTGTCAAAGTGCATTAACACCGAAGAAATAAGCAGAATCAAAACATGAAATAAGCATAATCCAAGATTCTTCTTTCTATGTAGCTGGAACCGAAAACAACCTGTTTTGTTTTGTTTAGGCTTGTTAAACTTCGCTTTGCTATTTGTGGGTGAATGAACACCGAAAGAACAATCCAAGCTTCTTAGTCCTCTTTCTATTGTGATGGAACTAAAACACCTAAGCTTGATTTTGGCTGATAAGAAACATTTCACTCTGCGATTTTTTGGGCGAATGTGCATTCTAACCACAAAAACACCAATTTTGAAATAAGCCCAATCAAAGCTTATTCGTCGTCTTTCTACGCATATGAAAGTGAAAAGACGGTGTTGTGTTATTTTGGTATCATTCCACAAACCTTGCAAATTCGGTGTCAATGTGCAATAACACCGAAGAACACGTCATGAAATAAGTAAAATCCAAGATTCTTCTTTCTATGTAGCTGGAACCGAAAACAACCTGTTTTCTCTTGTTTAGGCTTGTTCAACTTCGCTTTGCTATTTGTGGGTGAATGAACACCGAAAGAACAATCCAAGCTTCTTAGTCCTCTTTCTATTGTGATGGAACCAAAACACCTAAGCTTGATTTTGGCTGATAAGAAACATTTCACTCTGCGATTTTTGGGTGAATGTGCATTCTAACCACAAAAACACCAATTTTGAAATAAGAACAATCAAAGCTTAGTCGACGTCTTTCTAAGCATAGGAAAGCGAAAAGACGGTGTGGTGTTATTTTGGTATCATTACACACACTTTGCGAATTCGGTGTCAAAGTGCATTAACACCAAAGAACACGACATGAAATAAGCAAAATCCAAGATTCCTCTTTCGATGTAGCTGGAACCGAAAACAACCTGTTTTGTTTTGTTTAGGCTTGTTAAACTTCACTTTGCTATTTGTCGGTGAATGAACACCGAAAGAACAATCCAAGCTTCTTAGTCCTCTTTCTATTGTGATGGATCCAAAACACCTAAGCTTGATTTTGGCTGATAAGAAACATTTCACTGCGATTTTGGGGTGAATGTGCATTCTAACCACAAAAACACCAATTTTGAAATAAGCCCAATCAAAGCTTATTCGTCGTCTTTCTACGCATATGAAAGTGAAAAGACGGTGTTGTGTTATTTTGGTATCATTCCACAAACCTTGCAAATTCGGTGTCAATGTGCAATAACACCGAAGAACACGTCATGAAATAAGTAAAATCCAAGATTCTTCTTTCTATGTAGCTGGAACCGAAAACAACCTGTTTTCTCTTGTTTAGGCTTGTTCAACTTCGCTTTGCTATTTGTGGGTGAATGAACACCGAAAGAACAATCCAAGCTTCTTAGTCCTCTTTCTATTGTGATGGAACCAAAACACCTAAGCTTGATTTTGGCTGATAAGAAACATTTCACTCTGCGATTTTTGGGTGAATGTGCATTCTAACCACAAAAACACCAATTTTGAAATAAGAACAATCAAAGCTTAGTCGACGTCTTTCTAAGCATAGGAAAGCGAAAAGACGGTGTGGTGTTATTTTGGTATCATTACACACACTTTGCGAATTCGGTGTCAAAGTGCATTAACACCAAAGAACACGACATGAAATAAGCAAAATCCAAGATTCCTCTTTCGATGTAGCTGGAACCGAAAACAACCTGTTTTGTTTTGTTTAGGCTTGTTAAACTTCACTTTGCTATTTGTCGGTGAATGAACACCGAAAGAACAATCCAAGCTTCTTAGTCCTCTTTCTATTGTGATGGATCCAAAACACCTAAGCTTGATTTTGGCTGATAAGAAACATTTCACTGCGATTTTGGGGTGAATGTGCATTCTAACCACAAAAACACCAATTTTGAAATAAGCACAATCAAAGCTAATTCGTCGTCTTTCTACGCATATGAAAGCGAAAAGACGGTGTTGTGTTATTTTGGTATCATTACACACACTTTGCGAATTCGGTGTCAATGTGCATTAACACCGAAGAACGACATGAAATAAGCAAAATCCAAGATTTTTCTTTCTATGTAGCTGGAACCCAAAACAACCTGTTTTATTTTGTTTAGGCATGATAAACTTCACTTTGCTATTTGTGGGTTAATGAACACCGAAAGAACAATCCAAGCATATTCGTCCTCTTTCTATTGTGATGGAACCAAGACACCTAAGCTTGATTTTGGCTGATAAGAAACATTTCACTCTGCGATTTTTGGGTGAATGTGTATTCTAACCACAAAAACACCAATTTTGAAATAAGCACAATCAAAGCTTATTCGTCGTCTTTCTACGCATATGAAAGCGAAAAGACGGTGTGGTGTTATTTTGGCATCATTACACACACTTTGCGAATTCGGTGTCAAAGTGCATTAACACCGAAGAACACGACATGATATAATCAAAATCCAAGATTCTTCTTTCTATGTAGCTGGAACCGAAAACAACCTGTTTTGTTTTGTTTAGGCTTGTTAAACTTCGCTTTGCTATTTGTGGGTGAATGAACACCGAAAGAACAATCCAAGCTTCTTAGTCCTCTTTCTATTGTGATGGAACCAAAACACCTAAGCTTGATAAGAAACATTTCACTCTGCGATTTTGGGGTGAATGTGTATTCTAACCACAAAAACACCAATTTTGAAATAAGCCCAATCAAAGCTTATTCGACGTCTTTCTAAGCATATGAAAGCGAAAAGAAGGTGTGGTGTTATTTTGGTATCATTACACACACTTTGCGAATTTGGTGTCAAAGTGCATTAACACCGAAGAAATAAGCAAAATCAAAACATGAAATAAGCAAAATCCAAGATTCTTCTTTCTATGTAGCTGGAACCGAAAACAACCTGTTTTGTTCTGTTTAGGCATGTAAAACTTCACTTTGCTATTTGGGGGTGAATGAACACCGAAAGAACAATCCAAGCTTCTTAGTCCTCTTTCTATTGTGATGGAACCAAAACACCTAAGCTTGATTTTGGCTGATAAGAAACATTTCACTCTGCGATTTTTGGGTGAATGTGCATTCTAACCACAAAAACACCAATTTTGAAATAAACCCAATCAAAGCCTATTCGTCGTCTTCCTACGCATATGAAAGCGAAAAGACGGTGTTGTGTTATTTTGGTATCATTACACACACTTTGCGAATTCAGTGTCAATGTGCATTAACACCGAAGAACGACATGAAATAAGCAAAATCCAAGATTTTTCTTTCTATGTAGCTGGAACCCAAAACAACCTGTTTTGTTTTGTTTAGGCATGATAAACTTCGCTTTGCTATTTGTGGGTGAATGAACACCGAAAGAACAATCCAAGCTTCTTAGTCCTCTTTCTATTGTGATGGAACCAAAACACCTAAGCTTGATTTTGGCTGATAAGAAACATTTCACTGCGATTTTGGGGTGAATGTGCATTCTAACCACAAAAACACCAATTTTGAAATAAGCACAATCAAAGCTAATTCGTCGTCTTTCTACGCATATGAAAGCGAAAAGACGGTGTTGTGTTATTTTGGTATCATTACACACACTTTGCGAATTCGGTGTCAATGTGCATTAACACCGAAGAACGACATGAAATAAGCAAAATCCAAGATTTTTCTTTCTATGTAGCTGGAACCCAAAACAACCTGTTTTATTTTGTTTAGGCATGATAAACTTCACTTTGCTATTTGTGGGTTAATGAACACCGAAAGAACAATCCAAGCATATTCGTCCTCTTTCTATTGTGATGGAACCAAGACACCTAAGCTTGATTTTGGCTGATAAGAAACATTTCACTCTGCGATTTTTGGGTGAATATGCATTCTAACCACAAAAACACCGATTTTGAAATAAGCCCAAGCAAAGCTTAATCGATGTCTTTCTAAGCATATGAAAGAAAAGAAGGTGTGGTGTTATTTTGGTATCATTACACATACTTTGCGTATTCGGTGTCAAAGTGCATTAACACCGAAGAACGACATGAAATAAGCAAAATCCAAGATTCTTCTTTCTATGTCGCTGGAACCCAAAACAACCTGTTGTGTTATGTTTAGGCTTGTTAAACTTCGCTTTGCTATTTGTGGGTGAATGAACACCGAAAGAACAATCCAAGCTTCTT
Source organism: Podarcis melisellensis (assembly GCF_964234715.1). Taxonomy (NCBI): domain Eukaryota; kingdom Metazoa; phylum Chordata; class Lepidosauria; order Squamata; family Lacertidae; genus Podarcis; species Podarcis melisellensis. The sequence continues at coordinate 434,892 of NW_028113149.1, read as the reverse complement.
AGTCCTCTTTCTATTGTGATGGAACCAAAACACCTAAGCTTGATTTTGGCTGATAAGAAACATTTCACTCTGCGATTTTTGGGTGAATGTGCATTCTAACCACAAAAACACCGATTTTGAAATAAGCCCAATCAAAGCTTATTCGTCGTCTTTCTAAGCATATGAAAGCGAAAAAACGGTGTGGTGTTATTTTGGTATCATTACATACACTTTGCGAATTCGGTGTCAAAGTGCATTAACACCGAAGAACACCACATGAAATAAGCAAAACCCAAGATTCCTCTTTCTATGTAGCTGGAACCCAAAACAACCTGTTTTGTTTTGTTTAGGCATGTTAAACTTCACTTTGCTATTTGTGGGTGAATGAACACCGAAAGAACAATCCAAGCTTCTTAGTCCTCTTTCTATTGTGATGGAAACAAAACACCTAAGCTTGATTTTGGCTGATAAGAAACATCTCACTCTGCGATTTTGGGGTGAATGTGCATTCTAACCACAAAAACACCAATTTTGAAATAAGCCCAATCAAAACTTATTCGACGTCTTTCTAAGCATATGAAAGCGAAAATACGGTGTGGTGTTATTTTGGTATCATTACACACACTTTGCGAATTCGGTGTCAAAGTGCATTAACACCGAAGAAATAAGCAGAATCAAAACATGAAATAAGCATAATCCAAGATTCTTCTTTCTATGTAGCTGGAACCGAAAACAACCTGTTTTGTTTTGTTTAGGCTTGTTAAACTTCGCTTTGCTATTTGTGGGTGAATGAACACCGAAAGAACAATCCAAGCTTCTTAGTCCTCTTTCTATTGTGATGGAACTAAAACACCTAAGCTTGATTTTGGCTGATAAGAAACATTTCACTCTGCGATTTTTTGGGCGAATGTGCATTCTAACCACAAAAACACCAATTTTGAAATAAGCCCAATCAAAGCTTATTCGTCGTCTTTCTACGCATATGAAAGTGAAAAGACGGTGTTGTGTTATTTTGGTATCATTCCACAAACCTTGCAAATTCGGTGTCAATGTGCAATAACACCGAAGAACACGTCATGAAATAAGTAAAATCCAAGATTCTTCTTTCTATGTAGCTGGAACCGAAAACAACCTGTTTTCTCTTGTTTAGGCTTGTTCAACTTCGCTTTGCTATTTGTGGGTGAATGAACACCGAAAGAACAATCCAAGCTTCTTAGTCCTCTTTCTATTGTGATGGAACCAAAACACCTAAGCTTGATTTTGGCTGATAAGAAACATTTCACTCTGCGATTTTTGGGTGAATGTGCATTCTAACCACAAAAACACCAATTTTGAAATAAGAACAATCAAAGCTTAGTCGACGTCTTTCTAAGCATAGGAAAGCGAAAAGACGGTGTGGTGTTATTTTGGTATCATTACACACACTTTGCGAATTCGGTGTCAAAGTGCATTAACACCAAAGAACACGACATGAAATAAGCAAAATCCAAGATTCCTCTTTCGATGTAGCTGGAACCGAAAACAACCTGTTTTGTTTTGTTTAGGCTTGTTAAACTTCACTTTGCTATTTGTCGGTGAATGAACACCGAAAGAACAATCCAAGCTTCTTAGTCCTCTTTCTATTGTGATGGATCCAAAACACCTAAGCTTGATTTTGGCTGATAAGAAACATTTCACTGCGATTTTGGGGTGAATGTGCATTCTAACCACAAAAACACCAATTTTGAAATAAGCACAATCAAAGCTAATTCGTCGTCTTTCTACGCATATGAAAGCGAAAAGACGGTGTTGTGTTATTTTGGTATCATTACACACACTTTGCGAATTCGGTGTCAATGTGCATTAACACCGAAGAACGACATGAAATAAGCAAAATCCAAGATTTTTCTTTCTATGTAGCTGGAACCCAAAACAACCTGTTTTATTTTGTTTAGGCATGATAAACTTCACTTTGCTATTTGTGGGTTAATGAACACCGAAAGAACAATCCAAGCATATTCGTCCTCTTTCTATTGTGATGGAACCAAGACACCTAAGCTTGATTTTGGCTGATAAGAAACATTTCACTCTGCGATTTTTGGGTGAATGTGTATTCTAACCACAAAAACACCAATTTTGAAATAAGCACAATCAAAGCTTATTCGTCGTCTTTCTACGCATATGAAAGCGAAAAGACGGTGTGGTGTTATTTTGGCATCATTACACACACTTTGCGAATTCGGTGTCAAAGTGCATTAACACCGAAGAACACGACATGATATAATCAAAATCCAAGATTCTTCTTTCTATGTAGCTGGAACCGAAAACAACCTGTTTTGTTTTGTTTAGGCTTGTTAAACTTCGCTTTGCTATTTGTGGGTGAATGAACACCGAAAGAACAATCCAAGCTTCTTAGTCCTCTTTCTATTGTGATGGAACCAAAACACCTAAGCTTGATAAGAAACATTTCACTCTGCGATTTTGGGGTGAATGTGTATTCTAACCACAAAAACACCAATTTTGAAATAAGCCCAATCAAAGCTTATTCGACGTCTTTCTAAGCATATGAAAGCGAAAAGAAGGTGTGGTGTTATTTTGGTATCATTACACACACTTTGCGAATTTGGTGTCAAAGTGCATTAACACCGAAGAAATAAGCAAAATCAAAACATGAAATAAGCAAAATCCAAGATTCTTCTTTCTATGTAGCTGGAACCGAAAACAACCTGTTTTGTTCTGTTTAGGCATGTAAAACTTCACTTTGCTATTTGGGGGTGAATGAACACCGAAAGAACAATCCAAGCTTCTTAGTCCTCTTTCTATTGTGATGGAACCAAAACACCTAAGCTTGATTTTGGCTGATAAGAAACATTTCACTCTGCGATTTTTGGGTGAATGTGCATTCTAACCACAAAAACACCAATTTTGAAATAAACCCAATCAAAGCCTATTCGTCGTCTTCCTACGCATATGAAAGCGAAAAGACGGTGTTGTGTTATTTTGGTATCATTACACACACTTTGCGAATTCAGTGTCAATGTGCATTAACACCGAAGAACGACATGAAATAAGCAAAATCCAAGATTTTTCTTTCTATGTAGCTGGAACCCAAAACAACCTGTTTTGTTTTGTTTAGGCATGATAAACTTCGCTTTGCTATTTGTGGGTGAATGAACACCGAAAGAACAATCCAAGCTTCTTAGTCCTCTTTCTATTGTGATGGAACCAAAACACCTAAGCTTGATTTTGGCTGATAAGAAACATTTCACTGCGATTTTGGGGTGAATGTGCATTCTAACCACAAAAACACCAATTTTGAAATAAGCACAATCAAAGCTAATTCGTCGTCTTTCTACGCATATGAAAGCGAAAAGACGGTGTTGTGTTATTTTGGTATCATTACACACACTTTGCGAATTCGGTGTCAATGTGCATTAACACCGAAGAACGACATGAAATAAGCAAAATCCAAGATTTTTCTTTCTATGTAGCTGGAACCCAAAACAACCTGTTTTATTTTGTTTAGGCATGATAAACTTCACTTTGCTATTTGTGGGTTAATGAACACCGAAAGAACAATCCAAGCATATTCGTCCTCTTTCTATTGTGATGGAACCAAGACACCTAAGCTTGATTTTGGCTGATAAGAAACATTTCACTCTGCGATTTTTGGGTGAATGTGTATTCTAACCACAAAAACACCAATTTTGAAATAAGCACAATCAAAGCTTATTCGTCGTCTTTCTACGCATATGAAAGCGAAAAGACGGTGTGGTGTTATTTTGGCATCATTACACACACTTTGCGAATTCGGTGTCAAAGTGCATTAACACCGAAGAACACGACATGATATAATCAAAATCCAAGATTCTTCTTTCTATGTAGCTGGAACCGAAAACAACCTGTTTTGTTTTGTTTAGGCTTGTTAAACTTCGCTTTGCTATTTGTGGGTGAATGAACACCGAAAGAACAATCCAAGCTTCTTAGTCCTCTTTCTATTGTGATGGAACCAAAACACCTAAGCTTGATAAGAAACATTTCACTCTGCGATTTTGGGGTGAATGTGTATTCTAACCACAAAAACACCAATTTTGAAATAAGCCCAATCAAAGCTTATTCGACGTCTTTCTAAGCATATGAAAGCGAAAAGAAGGTGTGGTGTTATTTTGGTATCATTACACACACTTTGCGAATTTGGTGTCAAAGTGCATTAACACCGAAGAAATAAGCAAAATCAAAACATGAAATAAGCAAAATCCAAGATTCTTCTTTCTATGTAGCTGGAACCGAAAACAACCTGTTTTGTTCTGTTTAGGCATGTAAAACTTCACTTTGCTATTTGGGGGTGAATGAACACCGAAAGAACAATCCAAGCTTCTTAGTCCTCTTTCTATTGTGATGGAACCAAAACACCTAAGCTTGATTTTGGCTGATAAGAAACATTTCACTCTGCGATTTTTGGGTGAATGTGCATTCTAACCACAAAAACACCAATTTTGAAATAAACCCAATCAAAGCCTATTCGTCGTCTTCCTACGCATATGAAAGCGAAAAGACGGTGTTGTGTTATTTTGGTATCATTACACACACTTTGCGAATTCAGTGTCAATGTGCATTAACACCGAAGAACGACATGAAATAAGCAAAATCCAAGATTTTTCTTTCTATGTAGCTGGAACCCAAAACAACCTGTTTTGTTTTGTTTAGGCATGATAAACTTCGCTTTGCTATTTGTGGGTGAATGAACACCGAAAGAACAATCCAAGCTTCTTAGTCCTCTTTCTATTGTGATGGAACCAAAACACCTAAGCTTGATTTTGGCTGATAAGAAACATTTCACTCTGCGATTTTTGGGTGAATATGCATTCTAACCACAAAAACACCGATTTTGAAATAAGCCCAATCAAAGCTTATTCGTCGTCTTTCTAAGCATATGAAAGCGAAAAGACGGTGTGGTGTTATTTTGGTATCATTACATACACTTTGCGAATTCGGTGTCAAAGTGCATTAACACCGAAGAACACGACATGAAATAAGCAAAACCCAAGATTCCTCTTTCTGTGTAGCTGGAACCCAAAACAACCTGTTTTGTTTTGTTTAGGCATGTTAAACTTCACTTTGCTATTTGTGGGTGAATGAACACCCAAAGAACAATCCAAGCTTCTTAGTCCTCTTTCTATTTTGATGGAAACAAAACACCTAAGCTTGATTTTGGCTGATAAGAAACATTTCACTCTGCGATTTTGGGGTGAATGTGCATTCTAACCACAAAAACACCAATTTTGAAATAAGCCCAAGCAAAGCTTATTCGACGTCTTTCTAAGCATATGAAAGCGAAAATACGGTGTGGTGTTATTTTGGTATCATTACACACACTTTGCGAATTCGGTGTCAAAGTGCATTAACACCGAAGAAATAAGCAGAATCAAAACATGAAATAAGTAAAATCCAAGATTCTTCTTTCTATGTAGCTGGAACCAAAAACAACCTGTTTTGTTTTGTTTAGGCTTGTTAAACTTCGCTTTGCTATTTGTGGGTGAATGAACACCGAAAGAACAATCCAAGCTTCTTAGTCCTCTTTCTATTGTGATGGAACCAAAACACCTAAGCTTGATAAGAAACATTTCACTCTGCGATTTTGGGGTGAATGTGTATTCTAACCACAAAAACACCAATTTTGAAATAAGCCCAAGCAAAGCTTATTCGACGTCTTTCTAAGCATATGAAAGCGAAAAGAAGGTGTGGTGTTATTTTGGTATCATTACACACACTTTGCGAATTTGGTGTCAAAGTGCATTAACACCGAAGAAATAAGCAAAATCAAAACATTAAATAAGCAAAATCCAAGATTCTTCTTTCTATGTAGCTGGAACCGAAAACAACCTGTTTTGTTTTCTTTAGGCATGTTAAACTTCACTTTGCTATTTGTGGGTGAATGAACACCCAAAGAACAATCCAAGCTTCTTAGTCCTCTTTCTATTTTGATGGAAACAAAACACCTAAGCTTGATTTTGGCTGATAAGAAACATTTCACTCTGCGATTTTGGGGTGAATGTGCATTCTAACCACAAAAACACCAATTTTGAAATAAGCCCAATCAAAGCTTATTCGACGTCTTTCTAAGCATATGAAAGCGAAAATACGGTGTGGTGTTATTTTGGTATCATTACACACACTTTGCGAATTCGGTGTCAAAGTGCATTAACACCGAAGAAATAAGCAGAATCAAAACATGAAATAAGTAAAATCCAAGATTCTTCTTTCTATGTAGCTGGAACCAAAAACAACCTGTTTTGTTTTGTTTAGGCTTGTTAAACTTCGCTTTGCTATTTGTGGGTGAATGAACACCGAAAGAACAATCCAAGCTTCTTAGTCCTCTTTCTATTGTGATGGAACCAAAACACCTAAGCTTGATAAGAAACATTTCACTCTGCGATTTTGGGGTGAATGTGTATTCTAACCACAAAAACACCAATTTTGAAATAAGCCCAAGCAAAGCTTATTCGACGTCTTTCTAAGCATATGAAAGCGAAAAGAAGGTGTGGTGTTATTTTGGTATCATTACACACACTTTGCGAATTTGGTGTCAAAGTGCATTAACACCGAAGAAATAAGCAAAATCAAAACATGAAATAAGCAAAATCCAAGATTCTTCTTTCTATGTAGCTGGAACCCAAAACAACCTGTTTTGTTTTCTTTAGGCATGTTAAACTTCACTTTGCTATTTGTGGGTGAATGAACACCGAAAGAACAATCCAAGCTTCTTAGTCCTCTTTCTATTGTGATGGAACCAAAACACCTAAGCTTGATTTTGGCTGATAAGAAACATTTCACTCTGCGATTTTGGGGTGAATGTGTATTCTAACCACAAAACACCAATTTTGAAATAAGCCCAAGCAAAGCTTATTCGACGTCTTTCTAAGCATATGAAAGAGAAAAGAAGGTGTGGTGTTATTTTGGTATCATTACACATACTTTGCGAATTCGGTGTCAAAGTGCATTAAAACCGAAGAACACGACATGAAATAAGCAAAATCCAAGATTCTTCTTTCTATGTAGCTGGAACCCAAAACAACCTGTTGTGTTATGTTTAGGCTTGTTAAACTTCGCTTTGCTATTTGTGGGTGAATGAACACCGAAAGAACAATCCAAGCTTCTTAGTCCTCTTTCTATTGTGATGGAACCAAAACACCTAAGCTTGATTTTGGCTGATTAGAAACATTTCACTCTGCGATTTTTGGGTGAATGTGCATTCTAACCACAAAAACACCAATTTTGAAATAAGCCCAATCAAAGCCTATTCGTCGTCTTTCTACGCATATGAAAGCGAAAAGACGGTGTTGTGTTATTTTGGTATCATTCCACAAACATTGCGAATTCGGTGTCAATGTGCATTAACACCGAAGAACACGTCATGAAATAAGTAAAATCCAAGATTCCTCTTTCTATGTAGCTGGAACCGAAAACAACCTGTTTTGTTTTGTTTAGGCTTGTTAAACTTCACTTTGCTATTTGTCGGTGAATGAACACCGAAAGAACAATCCAAGCTTCTTAGTCCTCTTTCTATTGTGATGGAACCAAAACACCTAAGCTTGATTTTGGCTGGTAAGAAACATTTCACTCTGCGATTTTGGGGTGAATGTGCATTCTAACCACAAAAACACCAATTTTGAAATAAGCCCAATCAAAGCTTATTCGACGTCTTTCTAAGCATATGAAAGCGAAAAGACGGTGTGGTGTTATTTTGGTATCATTACACACACTTTGCGAATTCGGTGTCAAAGTGCATTAACACCATAGAACACGACATGAAATAAGCAAAATACAAGATTCTTCTTTCTATGTAGCTGGAACCCAAAACAACCTGTTTTATTTTGTTTAGGCATGATAAACTTCACTTTGCTATTTGTGGGTTAATGAACACCGAAAGAACAATCCAAGCATATTCGTCCTCTTTCTATTGTGATGGAACCAAGACACCTAAGCTTGATTTTGGCTGATAAGAAACATTTCACTCTGCGATTTTTGGGTGAATGTGTATTCTAACCACAAAAACACCAATTTTGAAATAAGCACAATCAAAGCTTATTCGTCGTCTTTCTACGCATATGAAAGCGAAAAGACGGTGTGGTGTTATTTTGGCATCATTACACACACTTTGCGAATTCGGTGTCAAAGTGCATTAACACCGAAGAACACGACATGATATAATCAAAATCCAAGATTCTTCTTTCTATGTAGCTGGAACCGAAAACAACCTGTTTTGTTTTGTTTAGGCTTGTTAAACTTCGCTTTGCTATTTGTGGGTGAATGAACACCGAAAGAACAATCCAAGCTTCTTAGTCCTCTTTCTATTGTGATGGAACCAAAACACCTAAGCTTGATAAGAAACATTTCACTCTGCGATTTTGGGGTGAATGTGTATTCTAACCACAAAAACACCAATTTTGAAATAAGCCCAAGCAAAGCTTATTCGACGTCTTTCTAAGCATATGAAAGCGAAAAGAAGGTGTGGTGTTATTTTGGTATCATTACACACACTTTGCGAATTTGGTGTCAAAGTGCATTAACACCGAAGAAATAAGCAAAATCAAAACATGAAATAAGCAAAATCCAAGATTCTTCTTTCTATGTAGCTGGAACCGAAAACAACCTGTTTTGTTCTGTTTAGGCATGTAAAACTTCACTTTGCTATTTGTGGGTGAATGAACACCGAAAGAACAATCCAAGCTTCTTAGTCCTCTTTCTATTGTGATGGAACCAAAACACCTAAGCTTGATTTTGGCTGATAAGAAACATTTCACTCTGCGATTTTTGGGTGAATGTGCATTCTAACCACAAAAACACCAATTTTGAAATAAACCCAATCAAAGCCTATTCGTCGTCTTCCTACGCATATGAAAGCGAAAAGACGGTGTTGTGTTATTTTGGTATCATTACACACACTTTGCGAATTCAGTGTCAATGTGCATTAACACCGAAGAACGACATGAAATAAGCAAAATCCAAGATTTTTCTTTCTATGTAGCTGGAACCCAAAACAACCTGTTTTGTTTTGTTTAGGCATGATAAACTTCGCTTTGCTATTTGTGGGTGAATGAACACCGAAAGAACAATCCAAGCTTCTTAGTCCTCTTTCTATTGTGATGGAACCAAAACACCTAAGCTTGATTTTGGCTGATAAGATACATTTCACTCTGCGATTTTTGGGTGAATATGCATTCTAACCACAAAAACACCGATTTTGAAATAAGCCCAATCAAAGCTTATTCGTCGTCTTTCTAAGCATATGAAAGCGAAAAGACGGTGTGGTGTTATTTTGGTATCATTACATACACTTTGCGAATTCGGTGTCAAAGTGCATTAACACCGAAGAACACGACATGAAATAAGCAAAACCCAAGATTCCTCTTTCTGTGTAGCTGGAACCCAAAACAACCTGTTTTGTTTTGTTTAGGCATGTTAAACTTCACTTTGCTATTTGTGGGTGAATGAACACCCAAAGAACAATCCAAGCTTCTTAGTCCTCTTTCTATTTTGATGGAAACAAAACACCTAAGCTTGATTTTGGCTGATAAGAAACATTTCACTCTGCGATTTTGGGGTGAATGTGCATTCTAACCACAAAAACACCAATTTTGAAATAAGCCCAAGCAAAGCTTATTCGACGTCTTTCTAAGCATATGAAAGCGAAAATACGGTGTGGTGTTATTTTGGTATCATTACACACACTTTGCGAATTCGGTGTCAAAGTGCATTAACACCGAAGAAATAAGCAGAATCAAAACATGAAATAAGTAAAATCCAAGATTCTTCTTTCTATGTAGCTGGAACCAAAAACAACCTGTTTTGTTTTGTTTAGGCTTGTTAAACTTCGCTTTGCTATTTGTGGGTGAATGAACACCGAAAGAACAATCCAAGCTTCTTAGTCCTCTTTCTATTGTGATGGAACCAAAACACCTAAGCTTGATAAGAAACATTTCACTCTGCGATTTTGGGGTGAATGTGTATTCTAACCACAAAAACACCAATTTTGAAATAAGCCCAAGCAAAGCTTATTCGACGTCTTTCTAAGCATATGAAAGCGAAAAGAAGGTGTGGTGTTATTTTGGTATCATTGCACACACTTTGCGAATTTGGTGTCAAAGTGCATTAACACCGAAGAAATAAGCAAAATCAAAACATTAAATAAGCAAAATCCAAGATTCTTCTTTCTATGTAGCTGGAACCGAAAACAACCTGTTTTGTTTTCTTTAGGCATGTTAAACTTCACTTTGCTATTTGTGGGTGAATGAACACCCAAAGAACAATCCAAGCTTCTTAGTCCTCTTTCTATTTTGATGGAAACAAAACACCTAAGCTTGATTTTGGCTGATAAGAAACATTTCACTCTGCGATTTTGGGGTGAATGTGCATTCTAACCACAAAAACACCAATTTTGAAATAAGCCCAATCAAAGCTTATTCGACGTCTTTCTAAGCATATGAAAGCGAAAATACGGTGTGGTGTTATTTTGGTATCATTACACACACTTTGCGAATTCGGTGTCAAAGTGCATTAACACCGAAGAAATAAGCAGAATCAAAACATGAAATAAGTAAAATCCAAGATTCTTCTTTCTATGTAGCTGGAACCAAAAACAACCTGTTTTGTTTAGGCTTGTTAAACTTCGCTTTGCTATTTGTGGGTGAATGAACACCGAAAGAACAATCCAAGCTTCTTAGTCCTCTTTCTATTGTGATGGAACCAAAACACCTAAGCTTGATAAGAAACATTTCACTCTGCGATTTTGGGGTGAATGTGTATTCTAACCACAAAAACACCAATTTTGAAATAAGCCCAAGCAAAGCTTATTCGACGTCTTTCTAAGCATATGAAAGCGAAAAGAAGGTGTGGTGTTATTTTGGTATCATTACACACACTTTGCGAATTTGGTGTCAAAGTGCATTAACACCGAAGAAATAAGCAAAATCAAAACATTAAATAAGCAAAATCCAAGATTCTTCTTTCTATGTAGCTGGAACCGAAAACAACCTGTTTTGTTTTCTTTAGGCATGTTAAACTTCACTTTGCTATTTGTGGGTGAATGAACACCGAAAGAACAATCCAAGCTTCTTAGTCCTCTTTCTATTGTGATGGAACCAAAACACCTAAGCTTGATTTTGGCTGATAAGAAACATTTCACTCTGCGATTTTGGGGTGAATGTGTATTCTAACCACAAAACACCAATTTTGAAATAAGCCCAAGCAAAGCTTATTCGACGTCTTTCTAAGCATATGAAAGAGAAAAGAAGGTGTGGTGTTATTTTGGTATCATTACACATACTTTGCGAATTCGGTGTCAAAGTGCATTAAAACCGAAGAACACGACATGAAATAAGCAAAATCCAAGATTCTTCTTTCTATGTAGCTGGAACCCAAAACAACCTGTTGTGTTATGTTTAGGCTTGTTAAACTTCGCTTTGCTATTTGTGGGTGAATGAACACCGAAAGAACAATCCAAGCTTCTTAGTCCTCTTTCTATTGTGATGGAACCAAAACACCTAAGCTTGATTTTGGCTGATTAGAAACATTTCACTCTGCGATTTTTGGGTGAATGTGCATTCTAACCACAAAAACACCAATTTTGAAATAAGCCCAATCAAAGCCTATTCGTCGTCTTTCTACGCATATGAAAGCGAAAAGACGGTGTTGTGTTATTTTGGTATCATTCCACAAACATTGCGAATTCGGTGTCAATGTGCATTAACACCGAAGAACACGTCATGAAATAAGTAAAATCCAAGATTCCTCTTTCTATGTAGCTGGAACCGAAAACAACCTGTTTTGTTTTGTTTAGGCTTGTTAAACTTCACTTTGCTATTTGTCGGTGAATGAACACCGAAAGAACAATCCAAGCTTCTTAGTCCTCTTTCTATTGTGATGGAACCAAAACACCTAAGCTTGATTTTGGCTGGTAAGAAACATTTCACTCTGCGATTTTGGGGTGAATGTGCATTCTAACCACAAAAACACCAATTTTGAAATAAGCCCAATCAAAGCTTATTCGACGTCTTTCTAAGCATATGAAAGCGAAAAGACGGTGTGGTGTTATTTTGGTATCATTACACACACTTTGCGAATTCGGTGTCAAAGTGCATTAACACCATAGAACACGACATGAAATAAGCAAAATCCAAGATTCTTCTTTCTATGTAGCTGGAACCGAAAACAACCTGTTGTGTTATGTTTAGGCTTGTTCAACTTCGCTTTGCTATTTGTGGGTGAATGAACACCGAAAGAACAATCCAAGCTTCTTAGTCCTCTTTCTATTGTGATGGAACCAAAACACCTAAGCTTGATTTTGGCTGATAAGAAACATTTCACTCTGCGATTTTTGGGTGAATGTGCATTCTAACCACAAAAACACCGATTTTGAAATAAGCCCAATCAAAGCTTATTCGTCGTCTTTCTAAGCATATGAAAGCGAAAAAACGGTGTGGTGTTATTTTGGTATCATTACATACACTTTGCGAATTCGGTGTCAAAGTGCATTAACACCGAAGAACACCACATGAAATAAGCAAAACCCAAGATTCCTCTTTCTATGTAGCTGGAACCCAAAACAACCTGTTTTGTTTTGTTTAGGCATGTTAAACTTCACTTTGCTATTTGTGGGTGAATGAACACCGAAAGAACAATCCAAGCTTCTTAGTCCTCTTTCTATTGTGATGGAAACAAAACACCTAAGCTTGATTTTGGCTGATAAGAAACATCTCACTCTGCGATTTTGGGGTGAATGTGCATTCTAACCACAAAAACACCAATTTTGAAATAAGCCCAATCAAAACTTATTCGACGTCTTTCTAAGCATATGAAAGCGAAAATACGGTGTGGTGTTATTTTGGTATCATTACACACACTTTGCGAATTCGGTGTCAAAGTGCATTAACACCGAAGAAATAAGCAGAATCAAAACATGAAATAAGCATAATCCAAGATTCTTCTTTCTATGTAGCTGGAACCGAAAACAACCTGTTTTGTTTTGTTTAGGCTTGTTAAACTTCGCTTTGCTATTTGTGGGTGAATGAACACCGAAAGAACAATCCAAGCTTCTTAGTCCTCTTTCTATTGTGATGGAACTAAAACACCTAAGCTTGATTTTGGCTGATAAGAAACATTTCACTCTGCGATTTTTTGGGTGAATGTGCATTCTAACCACAAAAACACCAATTTTGAAATAAGCCCAATCAAAGCTTATTCGTCGTCTTTCTACGCATATGAAAGGGAAAAGACGGTGTTGTGTTATTTTGGTATCATTCCACAAACCTTGCAAATTCGGTGTCAATGTGCAATAACACCGAAGAACACGTCATGAAATAAGTAAAATCCAAGATTCTTCTTTCTATGTAGCTGGAACCGAAAACAACCTGTTTTCTCTTGTTTAGGCTTGTTCAACTTCGCTTTGCTATTTGTGGGTGAATGAACACCGAAAGAACAATCCAAGCTTCTTAGTCCTCTTTCTATTGTGATGGAACCAAAACACCTAAGCTTGATTTTGGCTGATAAGAAACATTTCACTCTGCGATTTTTGGGTGAATGTGCATTCTAACCACAAAAACACCAATTTTGAAATAAGCCCAATCAAAGCCTATTCGTCGTCTTCCTACGCATATGAAAGCGAAAAGACGGTGTTGTGTTATTTTGGTATCATTACACACACTTTGCGAATTCAGTGTCAATGTGCATTAACACCGAAGAACGGCATGAAATAAGCAAAATCCAAGATTTTTCTTTCTATGTAGCTGGAACCCAAAACAACCTGTTTTGTTTTGTTTAGGCATGATAAACTTCGCTTTGCTATTTGTGGGTGAATGAACACCGAAAGAACAATCCAAGCTTCTTAGTCCTCTTTCTATTGTGATGGAACCAAAACACCTAAGCTTGATAAGAAACATTTCACTCTGCGATTTTTGGGTGAATATGCATTCTAACCACAAAAACACCGATTTTGAAATAAGCCCAAGCAAAGCTTAATCGATGTCTTTCTAAGCATATGAAAGAGAAAAGAAGGTGTGGTGTTATTTTGGTATCATTACACATACTTTGCGTATTCGGTGTCAAAGTGCATTAACACCGAAGAACGACATGAAATAAGCAAAATCCAAGATTCTTCTTTCTATGTCGCTGGAACCCAAAACAACCTGTTGTGTTATGTTTAGGCTTGTTAAACTTCGCTTTGCTATTTGTGGGTGAATGAACACCGAAAGAACAATCCAAGCTTCTTAGTCCTCTTTCTATTGTGATGGAACCAAAACACCTAAGCTTGATTTTGGCTGATAAGAAACATTTCACTCTGCGATTTTTGGGTGAATGTGCATTCTAACCACAAAAACACCGATTTTGAAATAAGCCCAATCAAAGCTTATTCGTCGTCTTTCTAAGCATATGAAAGCGAAAAAACGGTGTGGTGTTATTTTGGTATCATTACATACACTTTGCGAATTCGGTGTCAAAGTGCATTAACACCGAAGAACACCACATGAAATAAGCAAAACCCAAGATTCCTCTTTCTATGCAGCTGGAACCCAAAACAACCTGTTTTGTTTTGTTTAGGCATGTTAAACTTCACTTTGCTATTTGTGGGTGAATGAACACCGAAAGAACAATCCAAGCTTCTTAGTCCTCTTTCTATTGTGATGGAAACAAAACACCTAAGCTTGATTTTGGCTGATAAGAAACATCTCACTCTGCGATTTTGGGGTGAATGTGCATTCTAACCACAAAAACACCAATTTTGAAATAAGCCCAATCAAAACTTATTCGACGTCTTTCTAAGCATATGAAAGCGAAAATACGGTGTGGTGTTATTTTGGTATCATTACACACACTTTGCGAATTCGGTGTCAAAGTGCATTAACACCGAAGAAATAAGCAGAATCAAAACATGAAATAAGCATAATCCAAGATTCTTCTTTCTATGTAGCTGGAACCGAAAACAACCTGTTTTGTTTTGTTTAGGCTTGTTAAACTTCGCTTTGCTATTTGTGGGTGAATGAACACCGAAAGAACAATCCAAGCTTCTTAGTCCTCTTTCTATTGTGATGGAACTAAAACACCTAAGCTTGATTTTGGCTGATAAGAAACATTTCACTCTGCGATTTTTTGGGTGAATGTGCATTCTAACCACAAAAACACCAATTTTGAAATAAGCCCAATCAAAGCTTATTCGTCGTCTTTCTACGCATATGAAAGTGAAAAGACGGTGTTGTGTTATTTTGGTATCATTCCACAAACCTTGCAAATTCGGTGTCAATGTGCAATAACACCGAAGAACACGTCATGAAATAAGTAAAATCCAAGATTCTTCTTTCTATGTAGCTGGAACCGAAAACAACCTGTTTTCTCTTGTTTAGGCTTGTTCAACTTCGCTTTGCTATTTGTGGGTGAATGAACACCGAAAGAACAATCCAAGCTTCTTAGTCCTCTTTCTATTGTGATGGAACCAAAACACCTAAGCTTGATTTTGGCTGATAAGAAACATTTCACTCTGCGATTTTTGGGTGAATGTGCATTCTAACCACAAAAACACCAATTTTGAAATAAGAACAATCAAAGCTTAGTCGACGTCTTTCTAAGCATAGGAAAGCGAAAAGACGGTGTGGTGTTATTTTGGTATCATTACACACACTTTGCGAATTCGGTGTCAAAGTGCATTAACACCAAAGAACACGACATGAAATAAGCAAAATCCAAGATTCCTCTTTCGATGTAGCTGGAACCGAAAACAACCTGTTTTGTTTTGTTTAGGCTTGTTAAACTTCACTTTGCTATTTGTCGGTGAATGAACACCGAAAGAACAATCCAAGCTTCTTAGTCCTCTTTCTATTGTGATGGATCCAAAACACCTAAGCTTGATTTTGGCTGATAAGAAACATTTCACTGCGATTTTGGGGTGAATGTGCATTCTAACCACAAAAACACCAATTTTGAAATAAGCACAATCAAAGCTAATTCGTCGTCTTTCTACGCATATGAAAGCGAAAAGACGGTGTTGTGTTATTTTGGTATCATTACACACACTTTGCGAATTCGGTGTCAATGTGCATTAACACCGAAGAACGACATGAAATAAGCAAAATCCAAGATTTTTCTTTCTATGTAGCTGGAACCCAAAACAACCTGTTTTATTTTGTTTAGGCATGATAAACTTCACTTTGCTATTTGTGGGTTAATGAACACCGAAAGAACAATCCAAGCATATTCGTCCTCTTTCTATTGTGATGGAACCAAGACACCTAAGCTTGATTTTGGCTGATAAGAAACATTTCACTCTGCGATTTTTGGGTGAATGTGTATTCTAACCACAAAAACACCAATTTTGAAATAAGCACAATCAAAGCTTATTCGTCGTCTTTCTACGCATATGAAAGCGAAAAGACGGTGTGGTGTTATTTTGGCATCATTACACACACTTTGCGAATTCGGTGTCAAAGTGCATTAACACCGAAGAACACGACATGATATAATCAAAATCCAAGATTCTTCTTTCTATGTAGCTGGAACCGAAAACAACCTGTTTTGTTTTGTTTAGGCTTGTTAAACTTCGCTTTGCTATTTGTGGGTGAATGAACACCGAAAGAACAATCCAAGCTTCTTAGTCCTCTTTCTATTGTGATGGAACCAAAACACCTAAGCTTGATAAGAAACATTTCACTCTGCGATTTTGGGGTGAATGTGTATTCTAACCACAAAAACACCAATTTTGAAATAAGCCCAAGCAAAGCTTATTCGACGTCTTTCTAAGCATATGAAAGAGAAAAGAAGGTGTGGTGTTATTTTGGTATCATTACACATACTTTGCGAATTCGGTGTCAAAGTGCATTAAAACCGAAGAACACGACATGAAATAAGCAAAATCCAAGATTCTTCTTTCTATGTAGCTGGAACCCAAAACAACCTGTTGTGTTATGTTTAGGCTTGTTAAACTTCGCTTTGCTATTTGTGGGTGAATGAACACCGAAAGAACAATCCAAGCTTCTTAGTCCTCTTTCTATTGTGATGGAACCAAAACACCTAAGCTTGATTTTGGCTGATTAGAAACATTTCACTCTGCGATTTTTGGGTGAATGTGCATTCTAACCACAAAAACACCAATTTTGAAATAAGCCCAATCAAAGCCTATTCGTCGTCTTTCTACGCATATGAAAGCGAAAAGACGGTGTTGTGTTATTTTGGTATCATTCCACAAACATTGCGAATTCGGTGTCAATGTGCATTAACACCGAAGAACACGTCATGAAATAAGTAAAATCCAAGATTCCTCTTTCTATGTAGCTGGAAACGAAAACAACCTGTTTTGTTTTGTTTAGGCTTGTTAAACTTCACTTTGCTATTTGTCGGTGAATGAACACCGAAAGAACAATCCAAGCTTCTTAGTCCTCTTTCTATTGTGATGGAACCAAAACACCTAAGCTTGATTTTGGCTGATAAGAAACATTTCACTCTGCGATTTTGGGGTGAATGTGCATTCTAACCACAAAAACACCAATTTTGAAATAAGCCCAATCAAAGCTTATTCGACGTCTTTCTAAGCATATGAAAGCGAAAAGACGGTGTGGTGTTATTTTGGTATCATTACACACACTTTGCGAATTCGGTGTCAAAGTGCATTAACACCATAGAACACGACATGAAATAAGCAAAATCCAAGATTCTTCTTTCTATGTAGCTGGAACCCAAAACAACCTGTTTTTTTTTGTTTAGGCTTGTTAAACTTCGCTTTGCTATTTGTGGGTGAATGAACACCGAAAGAACAATCCAAGCTTCTTAGTCCTCTTTCTATTGTGACGGAACCAAAACACCTAAGCTTGATTTTGGCTGATAAGAAACATTTCACTCTGCGATCTTTGGGTGAATGTGCATTCTAACCACAAAAACACCAATTTTGAAATAAGCCCAATCAAAGCTTATTCGACGTCTTTCTAAGCATATGAAAGCGAAAAGACGGTGTGGTGTTATTTTGGTATCATTACACACACTTTGCGAATTCTGTGTCAAAGTGCATTAACACCATAGAACACGACATGAAATAAGCAAAATCCAAGATTCTTCTTTTTATGTAGCTGGAACCCAAAAGAACCTGTTTTGTTATGTTTAGGCTTGTTAAACTTCGCTTTGCTATTTGTGGGTGAATGAACACCGAAAGAACAATCCAAGCTTCTTATTCCTCTTTCTATTGTGATGGAACCAAAACACCTAAGCTTGATTTTGGCTGATAAGAAACATTTCACTCTGCGATTTTTGGGTGAATGTGCATTCTAACCACAAAAACACCAATTTTGAAATAAGCCCAATCAAAGCCTATTCGTCGTCTTTCTACGCATATGAAAGCGAAAAGACGGTGTTGTGTTATTTTGGTATCATTCCACAAACCTTGCGAATTCGGTGTCAATGTGCATTAACACCGAAGAACACGTCATGAAATAAGTAAAATCCAAGATTCCTCTTTCTATGTAGCTGGAACCGAAAACAACCTGTTTTGTTTTGTTTAGGCTTGTTAAACTTCACTTTGCTATTTTTCGGTGAATGAACACCGAAAGAACAATCCAAGCTTCTTAGTCCTCTTTCTATTGTGATGGAACCAAAACACCTAAGCTTGATTTTGGCTGATAAGAAACATTTCACTCTGCGATTTTTGGGTGAATGTGCATTCTAACCACAAAAACACCAATTTTGAAATAAGCCCAATCAAAGCCTATTCGTCGTCTTCCTACGCATATGAAAGCGAAAAGACGGTGTTGTGTTATTTTGGTATCATTACACACACTTTGCGAATTCAGTGTCAATGTGCATTAACACCGAAGAACGGCATGAAATAAGCAAAATCCAAGATTTTTCTTTCTATGTAGCTGGAACCCAAAACAACCTGTTTTGTTTTGTTTAGGCATGATAAACTTCGCTTTGCTATTTGTGGGTGAATGAACACCGAAAGAACAATCCAAGCTTCTTAGTCCTCTTTCTATTGTGATGGAACCAAAACACCTAAGCTTGATAAGAAACATTTCACTCTGCGATTTTTGGGTGAATATGCATTCTAACCACAAAAACACCGATTTTGAAATAAGCCCAAGCAAAGCTTAATCGATGTCTTTCTAAGCATATGAAAGAGAAAAGAAGGTGTGGTGTTATTTTGGTATCATTACACATACTTTGCGTATTCGGTGTCAAAGTGCATTAACACCGAAGAACGACATGAAATAAGCAAAATCCAAGATTCTTCTTTCTATGTCGCTGGAACCCAAAACAACCTGTTGTGTTATGTTTAGGCTTGTTAAACTTCGCTTTGCTATTTGTGGGTGAATGAACACCGAAAGAACAATCCAAGCTTCTTAGTCCTCTTTCTATTGTGATGGAACCAAAACACCTAAGCTTGATTTTGGCTGATAAGAAACATTTCACTCTGCGATTTTTGGGTGAATGTGCATTCTAACCACAAAAACACCGATTTTGAAATAAGCCCAATCAAAGCTTATTCGTCGTCTTTCTAAGCATATGAAAGCGAAAAAACGGTGTGGTGTTATTTTGGTATCATTACATACACTTTGCGAATTCGGTGTCAAAGTGCATTAACACCGAAGAACACCACATGAAATAAGCAAAACCCAAGATTCCTCTTTCTATGTAGCTGGAACCCAAAACAACCTGTTTTGTTTTGTTTAGGCATGTTAAACTTCACTTTGCTATTTGTGGGTGAATGAACACCGAAAGAACAATCCAAGCTTCTTAGTCCTCTTTCTATTGTGATGGAAACAAAACACCTAAGCTTGATTTTGGCTGATAAGAAACATCTCACTCTGCGATTTTGGGGTGAATGTGCATTCTAACCACAAAAACACCAATTTTGAAATAAGCCCAATCAAAACTTATTCGACGTCTTTCTAAGCATATGAAAGCGAAAATACGGTGTGGTGTTATTTTGGTATCATTACACACACTTTGCGAATTCGGTGTCAAAGTGCATTAACACCGAAGAAATAAGCAGAATCAAAACATGAAATAAGCATAATCCAAGATTCTTCTTTCTATGTAGCTGGAACCGAAAACAACCTGTTTTGTTTTGTTTAGGCTTGTTAAACTTCGCTTTGCTATTTGTGGGTGAATGAACACCGAAAGAACAATCCAAGCTTCTTAGTCCTCTTTCTATTGTGATGGAACTAAAACACCTAAGCTTGATTTTGGCTGATAAGAAACATTTCACTCTGCGATTTTTTGGGCGAATGTGCATTCTAACCACAAAAACACCAATTTTGAAATAAGCCCAATCAAAGCTTATTCGTCGTCTTTCTACGCATATGAAAGTGAAAAGACGGTGTTGTGTTATTTTGGTATCATTCCACAAACCTTGCAAATTCGGTGTCAATGTGCAATAACACCGAAGAACACGTCATGAAATAAGTAAAATCCAAGATTCTTCTTTCTATGTAGCTGGAACCGAAAACAACCTGTTTTCTCTTGTTTAGGCTTGTTCAACTTCGCTTTGCTATTTGTGGGTGAATGAACACCGAAAGAACAATCCAAGCTTCTTAGTCCTCTTTCTATTGTGATGGAACCAAAACACCTAAGCTTGATTTTGGCTGATAAGAAACATTTCACTCTGCGATTTTTGGGTGAATGTGCATTCTAACCACAAAAACACCAATTTTGAAATAAGAACAATCAAAGCTTAGTCGACGTCTTTCTAAGCATAGGAAAGCGAAAAGACGGTGTGGTGTTATTTTGGTATCATTACACACACTTTGCGAATTCGGTGTCAAAGTGCATTAACACCAAAGAACACGACATGAAATAAGCAAAATCCAAGATTCCTCTTTCGATGTAGCTGGAACCGAAAACAACCTGTTTTGTTTTGTTTAGGCTTGTTAAACTTCACTTTGCTATTTGTCGGTGAATGAACACCGAAAGAACAATCCAAGCTTCTTAGTCCTCTTTCTATTGTGATGGATCCAAAACACCTAAGCTTGATTTTGGCTGATAAGAAACATTTCACTGCGATTTTGGGGTGAATGTGCATTCTAACCACAAAAACACCAATTTTGAAATAAGCACAATCAAAGCTAATTCGTCGTCTTTCTACGCATATGAAAGCGAAAAGACGGTGTTGTGTTATTTTGGTATCATTACACACACTTTGCGAATTCGGTGTCAATGTGCATTAACACCGAAGAACGACATGAAATAAGCAAAATCCAAGATTTTTCTTTCTATGTAGCTGGAACCCAAAACAACCTGTTTTATTTTGTTTAGGCATGATAAACTTCACTTTGCTATTTGTGGGTTAATGAACACCGAAAGAACAATCCAAGCATATTCGTCCTCTTTCTATTGTGATGGAACCAAGACACCTAAGCTTGATTTTGGCTGATAAGAAACATTTCACTCTGCGATTTTTGGGTGAATGTGTATTCTAACCACAAAAACACCAATTTTGAAATAAGCACAATCAAAGCTTATTCGTCGTCTTTCTACGCATATGAAAGCGAAAAGACGGTGTGGTGTTATTTTGGCATCATTACACACACTTTGCGAATTCGGTGTCAAAGTGCATTAACACCGAAGAACACGACATGATATAATCAAAATCCAAGATTCTTCTTTCTATGTAGCTGGAACCGAAAACAACCTGTTTTGTTTTGTTTAGGCTTGTTAAACTTCGCTTTGCTATTTGTGGGTGAATGAACACCGAAAGAACAATCCAAGCTTCTTAGTCCTCTTTCTATTGTGATGGAACCAAAACACCTAAGCTTGATAAGAAACATTTCACTCTGCGATTTTGGGGTGAATGTGTATTCTAACCACAAAAACACCAATTTTGAAATAAGCCCAAGCAAAGCTTATTCGACGTCTTTCTAAGCATATGAAAGCGAAAAGAAGGTGTGGTGTTATTTTGGTATCATTACACACACTTTGCGAATTTGGTGTCAAAGTGCATTAACACCGAAGAAATAAGCAAAATCAAAACATGAAATAAGCAAAATCCAAGATTCTTCTTTCTATGTAGCTGGAACCGAAAACAACCTGTTTTGTTCTGTTTAGGCATGTAAAACTTCACTTTGCTATTTGGGGGTGAATGAACACCGAAAGAACAATCCAAGCTTCTTAGTCCTCTTTCTATTGTGATGGAACCAAAACACCTAAGCTTGATTTTGGCTGATAAGAAACATTTCACTCTGCGATTTTTGGGTGAATGTGCATTCTAACCACAAAAACACCAATTTTGAAATAAACCCAATCAAAGCCTATTCGTCGTCTTCCTACGCATATGAAAGCGAAAAGACGGTGTTGTGTTATTTTGGTATCATTACACACACTTTGCGAATTCAGTGTCAATGTGCATTAACACCGAAGAACGACATGAAATAAGCAAAATCCAAGATTTTTCTTTCTATGTAGCTGGAACCCAAAACAACCTGTTTTGTTTTGTTTAGGCATGATAAACTTCGCTTTGCTATTTGTGGGTGAATGAACACCGAAAGAACAATCCAAGCTTCTTAGTCCTCTTTCTATTGTGATGGAACCAAAACACCTAAGCTTGATTTTGGCTGATAAGAAACATTTCACTCTGCGATTTTTGGGTGAATATGCATTCTAACCACAAAAACACCGATTTTGAAATAAGCCCAATCAAAGCTTATTCGTCGTCTTTCTAAGCATATGAAAGCGAAAAGACGGTGTGGTGTTATTTTGGTATCATTACATACACTTTGCGAATTCGGTGTCAAAGTGCATTAACACCGAAGAACACGACATGAAATAAGCAAAACCCAAGATTCCTCTTTCTGTGTAGCTGGAACCCAAAACAACCTGTTTTGTTTTGTTTAGGCATGTTAAACTTCACTTTGCTATTTGTGGGTGAATGAACACCCAAAGAACAATCCAAGCTTCTTAGTCCTCTTTCTATTTTGATGGAAACAAAACACCTAAGCTTGATTTTGGCTGATAAGAAACATTTCACTCTGCGATTTTGGGGTGAATGTGCATTCTAACCACAAAAACACCAATTTTGAAATAAGCCCAATCAAAGCTTATTCGACGTCTTTCTAAGCATATGAAAGCGAAAATACGGTGTGGTGTTATTTTGGTATCATTACACACACTTTGCGAATTCGGTGTCAAAGTGCATTAACACCGAAGAAATAAGCAGAATCAAAACATGAAATAAGTAAAATCCAAGATTCTTCTTTCTATGTAGCTGGAACCAAAAACAACCTGTTTTGTTTTGTTTAGGCTTGTTAAACTTCGCTTTGCTATTTGTGGGTGAATGAACACCGAAAGAACAATCCAAGCTTCTTAGTCCTCTTTCTATTGTGATGGAACCAAAACACCTAAGCTTGATAAGAAACATTTCACTCTGCGATTTTGGGGTGAATGTGTATTCTAACCACAAAAACACCAATTTTGAAATAAGCCCAAGCAAAGCTTATTCGACGTCTTTCTAAGCATATGAAAGCGAAAAGAAGGTGTGGTGTTATTTTGGTATCATTACACACACTTTGCGAATTTGGTGTCAAAGTGCATTAACACCGAAGAAATAAGCAAAATCAAAACATTAAATAAGCAAAATCCAAGATTCTTCTTTCTATGTAGCTGGAACCGAAAACAACCTGTTTTGTTTTCTTTAGGCATGTTAAACTTCACTTTGCTATTTGTGGGTGAATGAACACCCAAAGAACAATCCAAGCTTCTTAGTCCTCTTTCTATTTTGATGGAAACAAAACACCTAAGCTTGATTTTGGCTGATAAGAAACATTTCACTCTGCGATTTTGGGGTGAATGTGCATTCTAACCACAAAAACACCAATTTTGAAATAAGCCCAATCAAAGCTTATTCGACGTCTTTCTAAGCATATGAAAGCGAAAATACGGTGTGGTGTTATTTTGGTATCATTACACACACTTTGCGAATTCGGTGTCAAAGTGCATTAACACCGAAGAAATAAGCAGAATCAAAACATGAAATAAGTAAAATCCAAGATTCTTCTTTCTATGTAGCTGGAACCAAAAACAACCTGTTTTGTTTTGTTTAGGCTTGTTAAACTTCGCTTTGCTATTTGTGGGTGAATGAACACCGAAAGAACAATCCAAGCTTCTTAGTCCTCTTTCTATTGTGATGGAACCAAAACACCTAAGCTTGATAAGAAACATTTCACTCTGCGATTTTGGGGTGAATGTGTATTCTAACCACAAAAACACCAATTTTGAAATAAGCCCAAGCAAAGCTTATTCGACGTCTTTCTAAGCATATGAAAGCGAAAAGAAGGTGTGGTGTTATTTTGGTATCATTACACACACTTTGCGAATTTGGTGTCAAAGTGCATTAACACCGAAGAAATAAGCAAAATCAAAACATGAAATAAGCAAAATCCAAGATTCTTCTTTCTATGTAGCTGGAACCCAAAACAACCTGTTTTGTTTTCTTTAGGCATGTTAAACTTCACTTTGCTATTTGTGGGTGAATGAACACCGAAAGAACAATCCAAGCTTCTTAGTCCTCTTTCTATTGTGATGGAACCAAAACACCTAAGCTTGATTTTGGCTGATAAGAAACATTTCACTCTGCGATTTTGGGGTGAATGTGTATTCTAACCACAAAACACCAATTTTGAAATAAGCCCAAGCAAAGCTTATTCGACGTCTTTCTAAGCATATGAAAGAGAAAAGAAGGTGTGGTGTTATTTTGGTATCATTACACATACTTTGCGAATTCGGTGTCAAAGTGCATTAAAACCGAAGAACACGACATGAAATAAGCAAAATCCAAGATTCTTCTTTCTATGTAGCTGGAACCCAAAACAACCTGTTGTGTTATGTTTAGGCTTGTTAAACTTCGCTTTGCTATTTGTGGGTGAATGAACACCGAAAGAACAATCCAAGCTTCTTAGTCCTCTTTCTATTGTGATGGAACCAAAACACCTAAGCTTGATTTTGGCTGATTAGAAACATTTCACTCTGCGATTTTTGGGTGAATGTGCATTCTAACCACAAAAACACCAATTTTGAAATAAGCCCAATCAAAGCCTATTCGTCGTCTTTCTACGCATATGAAAGCGAAAAGACGGTGTTGTGTTATTTTGGTATCATTCCACAAACATTGCGAATTCGGTGTCAATGTGCATTAACACCGAAGAACACGTCATGAAATAAGTAAAATCCAAGATTCCTCTTTCTATGTAGCTGGAACCGAAAACAACCTGTTTTGTTTTGTTTAGGCTTGTTAAACTTCACTTTGCTATTTGTCGGTGAATGAACACCGAAAGAACAATCCAAGCTTCTTAGTCCTCTTTCTATTGTGATGGAACCAAAACACCTAAGCTTGATTTTGGCTGGTAAGAAACATTTCACTCTGCGATTTTGGGGTGAATGTGCATTCTAACCACAAAAACACCAATTTTGAAATAAGCCCAATCAAAGCTTATTCGACGTCTTTCTAAGCATATGAAAGCGAAAAGACGGTGTGGTGTTATTTTGGTATCATTACACACACTTTGCGAATTCGGTGTCAAAGTGCATTAACACCATAGAACACGACATGAAATAAGCAAAATCCAAGATTCTTCTTTCTATGTAGCTGGAACCCAAAACAACCTGTTTTATTTTGTTTAGGCATGATAAACTTCACTTTGCTATTTGTGGGTTAATGAACACCGAAAGAACAATCCAAGCATATTCGTCCTCTTTCTATTGTGATGGAACCAAGACACCTAAGCTTGATTTTGGCTGATAAGAAACATTTCACTCTGCGATTTTTGGGTGAATGTGTATTCTAACCACAAAAACACCAATTTTGAAATAAGCACAATCAAAGCTTATTCGTCGTCTTTCTACGCATATGAAAGCGAAAAGACGGTGTGGTGTTATTTTGGCATCATTACACACACTTTGCGAATTCGGTGTCAAAGTGCATTAACACCGAAGAACACGACATGATATAATCAAAATCCAAGATTCTTCTTTCTATGTAGCTGGAACCGAAAACAACCTGTTTTGTTTTGTTTAGGCTTGTTAAACTTCGCTTTGCTATTTGTGGGTGAATGAACACCGAAAGAACAATCCAAGCTTCTTAGTCCTCTTTCTATTGTGATGGAACCAAAACACCTAAGCTTGATAAGAAACATTTCACTCTGCGATTTTGGGGTGAATGTGTATTCTAACCACAAAAACACCAATTTTGAAATAAGCCCAAGCAAAGCTTATTCGACGTCTTTCTAAGCATATGAAAGCGAAAAGAAGGTGTGGTGTTATTTTGGTATCATTACACACACTTTGCGAATTTGGTGTCAAAGTGCATTAACACCGAAGAAATAAGCAAAATCAAAACATGAAATAAGCAAAATCCAAGATTCTTCTTTCTATGTAGCTGGAACCGAAAACAACCTGTTTTGTTCTGTTTAGGCATGTAAAACTTCACTTTGCTATTTGTGGGTGAATGAACACCGAAAGAACAATCCAAGCTTCTTAGTCCTCTTTCTATTGTGATGGAACCAAAACACCTAAGCTTGATTTTGGCTGATAAGAAACATTTCACTCTGCGATTTTTGGGTGAATGTGCATTCTAACCACAAAAACACCAATTTTGAAATAAACCCAATCAAAGCCTATTCGTCGTCTTCCTACGCATATGAAAGCGAAAAGACGGTGTTGTGTTATTTTGGTATCATTACACACACTTTGCGAATTCAGTGTCAATGTGCATTAACACCGAAGAACGACATGAAATAAGCAAAATCCAAGATTTTTCTTTCTATGTAGCTGGAACCCAAAACAACCTGTTTTGTTTTGTTTAGGCATGATAAACTTCGCTTTGCTATTTGTGGGTGAATGAACACCGAAAGAACAATCCAAGCTTCTTAGTCCTCTTTCTATTGTGATGGAACCAAAACACCTAAGCTTGATTTTGGCTGATAAGAAACATTTCACTCTGCGATTTTTGGGTGAATATGCATTCTAACCACAAAAACACCGATTTTGAAATAAGCCCAATCAAAGCTTATTCGTCGTCTTTCTAAGCATATGAAAGCGAAAAGACGGTGTGGTGTTATTTTGGTATCATTACATACACTTTGCGAATTCGGTGTCAAAGTGCATTAACACCGAAGAACACGACATGAAATAAGCAAAACCCAAGATTCCTCTTTCTGTGTAGCTGGAACCCAAAACAACCTGTTTTGTTTTGTTTAGGCATGTTAAACTTCACTTTGCTATTTGTGGGTGAATGAACACCCAAAGAACAATCCAAGCTTCTTAGTCCTCTTTCTATTTTGATGGAAACAAAACACCTAAGCTTGATTTTGGCTGATAAGAAACATTTCACTCTGCGATTTTGGGGTGAATGTGCATTCTAACCACAAAAACACCAATTTTGAAATAAGCCCAATCAAAGCTTATTCGACGTCTTTCTAAGCATATGAAAGCGAAAATACGGTGTGGTGTTATTTTGGTATCATTACACACACTTTGCGAATTCGGTGTCAAAGTGCATTAACACCGAAGAAATAAGCAGAATCAAAACATGAAATAAGTAAAATCCAAGATTCTTCTTTCTATGTAGCTGGAACCAAAAACAACCTGTTTTGTTTTGTTTAGGCTTGTTAAACTTCGCTTTGCTATTTGTGGGTGAATGAACACCGAAAGAACAATCCAAGCTTCTTAGTCCTCTTTCTATTGTGATGGAACCAAAACACCTAAGCTTGATAAGAAACATTTCACTCTGCGATTTTGGGGTGAATGTGTATTCTAACCACAAAAACACCAATTTTGAAATAAGCCCAAGCAAAGCTTATTCGACGTCTTTCTAAGCATATGAAAGCGAAAAGAAGGTGTGGTGTTATTTTGGTATCATTGCACACACTTTGCGAATTTGGTGTCAAAGTGCATTAACACCGAAGAAATAAGCAAAATCAAAACATTAAATAAGCAAAATCCAAGATTCTTCTTTCTATGTAGCTGGAACCGAAAACAACCTGTTTTGTTTTCTTTAGGCATGTTAAACTTCACTTTGCTATTTGTGGGTGAATGAACACCCAAAGAACAATCCAAGCTTCTTAGTCCTCTTTCTATTTTGATGGAAACAAAACACCTAAGCTTGATTTTGGCTGATAAGAAACATTTCACTCTGCGATTTTGGGGTGAATGTGCATTCTAACCACAAAAACACCAATTTTGAAATAAGCCCAATCAAAGCTTATTCGACGTCTTTCTAAGCATATGAAAGCGAAAATACGGTGTGGTGTTATTTTGGTATCATTACACACACTTTGCGAATTCGGTGTCAAAGTGCATTAACACCGAAGAAATAAGCAGAATCAAAACATGAAATAAGTAAAATCCAAGATTCTTCTTTCTATGTAGCTGGAACCAAAAACAACCTGTTTTGTTTAGGCTTGTTAAACTTCGCTTTGCTATTTGTGGGTGAATGAACACCGAAAGAACAATCCAAGCTTCTTAGTCCTCTTTCTATTGTGATGGAACCAAAACACCTAAGCTTGATAAGAAACATTTCACTCTGCGATTTTGGGGTGAATGTGTATTCTAACCACAAAAACACCAATTTTGAAATAAGCCCAAGCAAAGCTTATTCGACGTCTTTCTAAGCATATGAAAGCGAAAAGAAGGTGTGGTGTTATTTTGGTATCATTACACACACTTTGCGAATTTGGTGTCAAAGTGCATTAACACCGAAGAAATAAGCAAAATCAAAACATTAAATAAGCAAAATCCAAGATTCTTCTTTCTATGTAGCTGGAACCGAAAACAACCTGTTTTGTTTTCTTTAGGCATGTTAAACTTCACTTTGCTATTTGTGGGTGAATGAACACCGAAAGAACAATCCAAGCTTCTTAGTCCTCTTTCTATTGTGATGGAACCAAAACACCTAAGCTTGATTTTGGCTGATAAGAAACATTTCACTCTGCGATTTTGGGGTGAATGTGTATTCTAACCACAAAACACCAATTTTGAAATAAGCCCAAGCAAAGCTTATTCGACGTCTTTCTAAGCATATGAAAGAGAAAAGAAGGTGTGGTGTTATTTTGGTATCATTACACATACTTTGCGAATTCGGTGTCAAAGTGCATTAAAACCGAAGAACACGACATGAAATAAGCAAAATCCAAGATTCTTCTTTCTATGTAGCTGGAACCCAAAACAACCTGTTGTGTTATGTTTAGGCTTGTTAAACTTCGCTTTGCTATTTGTGGGTGAATGAACACCGAAAGAACAATCCAAGCTTCTTAGTCCTCTTTCTATTGTGATGGAACCAAAACACCTAAGCTTGATTTTGGCTGATTAGAAACATTTCACTCTGCGATTTTTGGGTGAATGTGCATTCTAACCACAAAAACACCAATTTTGAAATAAGCCCAATCAAAGCCTATTCGTCGTCTTTCTACGCATATGAAAGCGAAAAGACGGTGTTGTGTTATTTTGGTATCATTCCACAAACATTGCGAATTCGGTGTCAATGTGCATTAACACCGAAGAACACGTCATGAAATAAGCAAAATCCAAGATTCCTCTTTCTATGTAGCTGGAACCGAAAACAACCTGTTTTGTTTTGTTTAGGCTTGTTAAACTTCACTTTGCTATTTGTCGGTGAATGAACACCGAAAGAACAATCCAAGCTTCTTAGTCCTCTTTCTATTGTGATGGAACCAAAACACCTAAGCTTGATTTTGGCTGGTAAGAAACATTTCACTCTGCGATTTTGGGGTGAATGTGCATTCTAACCACAAAAACACCAATTTTGAAATTAGCCCAATCAAAGCTTATTCGACGTCTTTCTAAGCATATGAAAGCGAAAAGACGGTGTGGTGTTATTTTGGTATCATTACACACACTTTGCGAATTCGGTGTCAAAGTGCATTAACACCATAGAACACGACATGAAATAAGCAAAATCCAAGATTCTTCTTTCTATGTAGCTGGAACCGAAAACAACCTGTTGTGTTATGTTTAGGCTTGTTCAACTTCGCTTTGCTATTTGTGGGTGAATGAACACCGAAAGAACAATCCAAGCTTCTTAGTCCTCTTTCTATTGTGATGGAACCAAAACACCTAAGCTTGATTTTGGCTGATAAGAAACATTTCACTCTGCGATTTTTGGGTGAATGTGCATTCTAACCACAAAAACACCGATTTTGAAATAAGCCCAATCAAAGCTTATTCGTCGTCTTTCTAAGCATATGAAAGCGAAAAAACGGTGTGGTGTTATTTTGGTATCATTACATACACTTTGCGAATTCGGTGTCAAAGTGCATTAACACCGAAGAACACCACATGAAATAAGCAAAACCCAAGATTCCTCTTTCTATGTAGCTGGAACCCAAAACAACCTGTTTTGTTTTGTTTAGGCATGTTAAACTTCACTTTGCTATTTGTGGGTGAATGAACACCGAAAGAACAATCCAAGCTTCTTAGTCCTCTTTCTATTGTGATGGAAACAAAACACCTAAGCTTGATTTTGGCTGATAAGAAACATCTCACTCTGCGATTTTGGGGTGAATGTGCATTCTAACCACAAAAACACCAATTTTGAAATAAGCCCAATCAAAACTTATTCGACGTCTTTCTAAGCATATGAAAGCGAAAATACGGTGTGGTGTTATTTTGGTATCATTACACACACTTTGCGAATTCGGTGTCAAAGTGCATTAACACCGAAGAAATAAGCAGAATCAAAACATGAAATAAGCATAATCCAAGATTCTTCTTTCTATGTAGCTGGAACCGAAAACAACCTGTTTTGTTTTGTTTAGGCTTGTTAAACTTCGCTTTGCTATTTGTGGGTGAATGAACACCGAAAGAACAATCCAAGCTTCTTAGTCCTCTTTCTATTGTGATGGAACTAAAACACCTAAGCTTGATTTTGGCTGATAAGAAACATTTCACTCTGCGATTTTTTGGGTGAATGTGCATTCTAACCACAAAAACACCAATTTTGAAATAAGCCCAATCAAAGCTTATTCGTCGTCTTTCTACGCATATGAAAGGGAAAAGACGGTGTTGTGTTATTTTGGTATCATTCCACAAACCTTGCAAATTCGGTGTCAATGTGCAATAACACCGAAGAACACGTCATGAAATAAGTAAAATCCAAGATTCTTCTTTCTATGTAGCTGGAACCGAAAACAACCTGTTTTCTCTTGTTTAGGCTTGTTCAACTTCGCTTTGCTATTTGTGGGTGAATGAACACCGAAAGAACAATCCAAGCTTCTTAGTCCTCTTTCTATTGTGATGGAACCAAAACACCTAAGCTTGATTTTGGCTGATAAGAAACATTTCACTCTGCGATTTTTGGGTGAATGTGCATTCTAACCACAAAAACACCAATTTTGAAATAAGAACAATCAAAGCTTAGTCGACGTCTTTCTAAGCATAGGAAAGCGAAAAGACGGTGTGGTGTTATTTTGGTATCATTACACACACTTTGCGAATTCGGTGTCAAAGTGCATTAACACCAAAGAACACGACATGAAATAAGCAAAATCCAAGATTCCTCTTTCGATGTAGCTGGAACCGAAAACAACCTGTTTTGTTTTGTTTAGGCTTGTTAAACTTCACTTTGCTATTTGTCGGTGAATGAACACCGAAAGAACAATCCAAGCTTCTTAGTCCTCTTTCTATTGTGATGGATCCAAAACACCTAAGCTTGATTTTGGCTGATAAGAAACATTTCACTCTGCGATTTTGGGGTGAATGTGCATTCTAACCACAAAAACACCAATTTTGAAATAAGCACAATCAAAGCTAATTCGTCGTCTTTCTACGCATATGAAAGCGAAAAGACGGTGTTGTGTTATTTTGGTATCATTACACACACTTTGCGAATTCGGTGTCAATGTGCATTAACACCGAAGAACGACATGAAATAAGCAAAATCCAAGATTTTTCTTTCTATGTAGCTGGAACCCAAAACAACCTGTTTTATTTTGTTTAGGCATGATAAACTTCACTTTGCTATTTTTGGGTTAATGAACACCGAAAGAACAATCCAAGCATATTCGTCCTCTTTCTATTGTGATGGAACCAAGACACCTAAGCTTGATTTTGGCTGATAAGAAACATTTCACTCTGCGATTTTTGGGTGAATGTGTATTCTAACCACAAAAACACCAATTTTGAAATAAGCACAATCAAAGCTTATTCGTCGTCTTTCTACGCATATGAAAGCGAAAAGACGGTGTGGTGTTATTTTGGCATCATTACACACACTTTGCGAATTCGGTGTCAAAGTGCATTAACACCGAAGAACACGACATGATATAATCAAAATCCAAGATTCTTCTTTCTATGTAGCTGGAACCGAAAACAACCTGTTTTGTTTTGTTTAGGCTTGTTAAACTTCGCTTTGCTATTTGTGGGTGAATGAACACCGAAAGAACAATCCAAGCTTCTTAGTCCTCTTTCTATTGTGATGGAACCAAAACACCTAAGCTTGATAAGAAACATTTCACTCTGCGATTTTGGGGTGAATGTGTATTCTAACCACAAAAACACCAATTTTGAAATAAGCCCAAGCAAAGCTTATTCGACGTCTTTCTAAGCATATGAAAGCGAAAAGAAGGTGTGGTGTTATTTTGGTATCATTACACACACTTTGCGAATTTGGTGTCAAAGTGCATTAACACCGAAGAAATAAGCAAAATCAAAACATGAAATAAGCAAAATCCAAGATTCTTCTTTCTATGTAGCTGGAACCGAAAACAACCTGTTTTGTTCTGTTTAGGCATGTAAAACTTCACTTTGCTATTTGTGGGTGAATGAACACCGAAAGAACAATCCAAGCTTCTTAGTCCTCTTTCTATTGTGATGGAACCAAAACACCTAAGCTTGATTTTGGCTGATAAGAAACATTTCACTCTGCGATTTTTGGGTGAATGTGCATTCTAACCACAAAAACACCAATTTTGAAATAAACCCAATCAAAGCCTATTCGTCGTCTTCCTACGCATATGAAAGCGAAAAGACGGTGTTGTGTTATTTTGGTATCATTACACACACTTTGCGAATTCAGTGTCAATGTGCATTAACACCGAAGAACGACATGAAATAAGCAAAATCCAAGATTTTTCTTTCTATGTAGCTGGAACCCAAAACAACCTGTTTTGTTTTGTTTAGGCATGATAAACTTCGCTTTGCTATTTGTGGGTGAATGAACACCGAAAGAACAATCCAACCTTCTTAGTCCTCTTTCTATTGTGATGGAACCAAAACACCTAAGCTTGATTTTGGCTGATAAGAAACATTTCACTCTGCGATTTTTGGGTGAATATGCATTCTAACCACAAAAACACCGATTTTGAAATAAGCCCAATCAAAGCTTATTCGTCGTCTTTCTAAGCATATGAAAGCGAAAAGACGGTGTGGTGTTATTTTGGTATCATTACATACACTTTGCGAATTCGGTGTCAAAGTGCATTAACACCGAAGAACACGACATGAAATAAGCAAAACCCAAGATTCCTCTTTCTGTGTAGCTGGAACCCAAAACAACCTGTTTTGTTTTGTTTAGGCATGTTAAACTTCACTTTGCTATTTGTGGGTGAATGAACACCCAAAGAACAATCCAAGCTTCTTAGTCCTCTTTCTATTTTGATGGTAACAAAACACCTAAGCTTGATTTTGGCTGATAAGAAACATTTCATTCTGCGATTTTGGGGTGAATGTGCATTCTAACCACAAAAACACCAATTTTGAAATAAGCCCAATCAAAGCTTATTCGACGTCTTTCTAAGCATATGAAAGCGAAAATACGGTGTGGTGTTATTTTGGTATCATTACACACACTTTGCGAATTCGGTGTCAAAGTGCATTAACACCGAAGAAATAAGCAGAATCAAAACATGAAATAAGTAAAATCCAAGATTCTTCTTTCTATGTAGCTGGAACCAAAAACAACCTGTTTTGTTTTGTTTAGGCTTGTTAAACTTCGCTTTGCTATTTGTGGGTGAATGAACACCGAAAGAACAATCCAAGCTTCTTAGTCCTCTTTCTATTGTGATGGAACCAAAACACCTAAGCTTGATAAGAAACATTTCACTCTGCGATTTTGGGGTGAATGTGTATTCTAACCACAAAAACACCAATTTTGAAATAAGCCCAAGCAAAGCTTATTCGACGTCTTTCTAAGCATATGAAAGCGAAAAGAAGGTGTGGTGTTATTTTGGTATCATTACACACACTTTGCGAATTTGGTGTCAAAGTGCATTAACACCGAAGAAATAAGCAAAATCAAAACATTAAATAAGCAAAATCCAAGATTCTTCTTTCTATGTAGCTGGAACCGAAAACAACCTGTTTTGTTTTCTTTAGGCATGTTAAACTTCACTTTGCTATTTGTGGGTGAATGAACACCCAAAGAACAATCCAAGCTTCTTAGTCCTCTTTCTATTTTGATGGAAACAAAACACCTAAGCTTGATTTTGGCTGATAAGAAACATTTCACTCTGCGATTTTGGGGTGAATGTGCATTCTAACCACAAAAACACCAATTTTGAAATAAGCCCAATCAAAGCTTATTCGACGTCTTTCTAAGCATATGAAAGCGAAAATACGGTGTGGTGTTATTTTGGTATCATTACACACACTTTGCGAATTCGGTGTCAAAGTGCATTAACACCGAAGAAATAAGCAGAATCAAAACATGAAATAAGTAAAATCCAAGATTCTTCTTTCTATGTAGCTGGAACCAAAAACAACCTGTTTTGTTTTGTTTAGGCTTGTTAAACTTCGCTTTGCTATTTGTGGGTGAATGAACACCGAAAGAACAATCCAAGCTTCTTAGTCCTCTTTCTATTGTGATGGAACCAAAACACCTAAGCTTGATAAGAAACATTTCACTCGGCGATTTTGGGGTGAATGTGTATTCTAACCACAAAAACACCAATTTTGAAATAAGCCCAAGCAAAGCTTATTCGACGTCTTTCTAAGCATATGAAAGCGAAAAGAAGGTGTGGTGTTATTTTGGTATCATTACACACACTTTGCGAATTTGGTGTCAAAGTGCATTAACACCGAAGAAATAAGCAAAATCAAAACATGAATTAAGCAAAATCCAAGATTCTTCTTTCTATGTAGCTGGAACCGAAAACAACCTGTTTTGTTTTCTTTAGGCATGTTAAACTTCACTTTGCTATTTGTGGGTGAATGAACACCGAAAGAACAATCCAAGCTTCTTAGTCCTCTTTCTATTGTGATGGAACCAAAACACCTAAGCTTGATTTTGGCTGATAAGAAACATTTCACTCTGCGATTTTGGGGTGAATGTGTATTCTAACCACAAAACACCAATTTTGAAATAAGCCCAAGCAAAGCTTATTCGACGTCTTTCTAAGCATATGAAAGAGAAAAGAAGGTGTGGTGTTATTTTGGTATCATTACACATACTTTGCGAATTCGGTGTCAAAGTGCATTAAAACCGAAGAACACGACATGAAATAAGCAAAATCCAAGATTCTTCTTTCTATGTAGCTGGAACCCAAAACAACCTGTTGTGTTATGTTTAGGCTTGTTAAACTTCGCTTTGCTATTTGTGGGTGAATGAACACCGAAAGAACAATCCAAGCTTCTTAGTCCTCTTTCTATTGTGATGGAACCAAAACACCTAAGCTTGATTTTGGCTGATTAGAAACATTTCACTCTGCGATTTTTGGGTGAATGTGCATTCTAACCACAAAAACACCAATTTTGAAATAAGCCCAATCAAAGCCTATTCGTCGTCTTTCTACGCATATGAAAGCGAAAAGACGGTGTTGTGTTATTTTGGTATCATTCCACAAACATTGCGAATTCGGTGTCAATGTGCATTAACACCGAAGAACACGTCATGAAATAAGTAAAATCCAAGATTCCTCTTTCTATGTAGCTGGAACCGAAAACAACCTGTTTTGTTTTGTTTAGGCTTGTTAAACTTCACTTTGCTATTTGTCGGTGAATGAACACCGAAAGAACAATCCAAGCTTCTTAGTCCTCTTTCTATTGTGATGGAACCAAAACACCTAAGCTTGATTTTGGCTGGTAAGAAACATTTCACTCTGCGATTTTGGGGTGAATGTGCATTCTAACCACAAAAACACCAATTTTGAAATAAGCCCAATCAAAGCTTATTCGACGTCTTTCTAAGCATATGAAAGCGAAAAGACGGTGTGGTGTTATTTTGGTATCATTACACACACTTTGCGAATTCGGTGTCAAAGTGCATTAACACCATAGAACACGACATGAAATAAGCAAAATCCAAGATTCTTCTTTCTATGTAGCTGGAACCCAAAACAACCTGTTGTGTTATGTTTAGGCTTGTTCAACTTCGCTTTGCTATTTGTGGGTGAATGAACACCGAAAGAACAATCCAAGCTTCTTAGTCCTCTTTCTATTGTGATGGAACCAAAACACCTAAGCTTGATTTTGGCTGATAAGAAACATTTCACTCTGCGATTTTTGGGTGAATGTGCATTCTAACCACAAAAACACCGATTTTGAAATAAGCCCAATCAAAGCTTATTCGTCGTCTTTCTAAGCATATGAAAGCGAAAAAACGGTGTGGTGTTATTTTGGTATCATTACATACACTTTGCGAATTCGGTGTCAAAGTGCATTAACACCGAAGAACACCACATGAAATAAGCAAAACCCAAGATTCCTCTTTCTATGTAGCTGGAACCCAAAACAACCTGTTTTGTTTTGTTTAGGCATGTTAAACTTCACTTTGCTATTTGTGGGTGAATGAACACCGAAAGAACAATCCAAGCTTCTTAGTCCTCTTTCTATTGTGATGGAAACAAAACACCTAAGCTTGATTTTGGCTGATAAGAAACATCTCACTCTGCGATTTTGGGGTGAATGTGCATTCTAACCACAAAAACACCAATTTTGAAATAAGCCCAATCAAAACTTATTCGACGTCTTTCTAAGCATATGAAAGCGAAAATACGGTGTGGTGTTATTTTGGTATCATTACACACACTTTGCGAATTCGGTGTCAAAGTGCATTAACACCGAAGAAATAAGCAGAATCAAAACATGAAATAAGCATAATCCAAGATTCTTCTTTCTATGTAGCTGGAACCGAAAACAACCTGTTTTGTTTTGTTTAGGCTTGTTAAACTTCGCTTTGCTATTTGTGGGTGAATGAACACCGAAAGAACAATCCAAGCTTCTTAGTCCTCTTTCTATTGTGATGGAACTAAAACACCTAAGCTTGATTTTGGCTGATAAGAAACATTTCACTCTGCGATTTTTTGGGTGAATGTGCATTCTAACCACAAAAACACCAATTTTGAAATAAGCCCAATCAAAGCTTATTCGTCGTCTTTCTACGCATATGAAAGGGAAAAGACGGTGTTGTGTTATTTTGGTATCATTCCACAAACCTTGCAAATTCGGTGTCAATGTGCAATAACACCGAAGAACACGTCATGAAATAAGTAAAATCCAAGATTCTTCTTTCTATGTAGCTGGAACCGAAAACAACCTGTTTTCTCTTGTTTAGGCTTGTTCAACTTCGCTTTGCTATTTGTGGGTGAATGAACACCGAAAGAACAATCCAAGCTTCTTAGTCCTCTTTCTATTGTGATGGAACCAAAACACCTAAGCTTGATTTTGGCTGATAAGAAACATTTCACTCTGCGATTTTTGGGTGAATGTGCATTCTAACCACAAAAACACCAATTTTGAAATAAGAACAATCAAAGCTTAGTCGACGTCTTTCTAAGCATAGGAAAGCGAAAAGACGGTGTGGTGTTATTTTGGTATCATTACACACACTTTGCGAATTCGGTGTCAAAGTGCATTAACACCAAAGAACACGACATGAAATAAGCAAAATCCAAGATTCCTCTTTCGATGTAGCTGGAACCGAAAACAACCTGTTTTGTTTTGTTTAGGCTTGTTAAACTTCACTTTGCTATTTGTCGGTGAATGAACACCGAAAGAACAATCCAAGCTTCTTAGTCCTCTTTCTATTGTGATGGATCCAAAACACCTAAGCTTGATTTTGGCTGATAAGAAACATTTCACTGCGATTTTGGGGTGAATGTGCATTCTAACCACAAAAACACCAATTTTGAAATAAGCACAATCAAAGCTAATTCGTCGTCTTTCTACGCATATGAAAGCGAAAAGACGGTGTTGTGTTATTTTGGTATCATTACACACACTTTGCGAATTCGGTGTCAATGTGCATTAACACCGAAGAACGACATGAAATAAGCAAAATCCAAGATTTTTCTTTCTATGTAGCTGGAACCCAAAACAACCTGTTTTATTTTGTTTAGGCATGATAAACTTCACTTTGCTATTTGTGGGTTAATGAACACCGAAAGAACAATCCAAGCATATTCGTCCTCTTTCTATTGTGATGGAACCAAGACACCTAAGCTTGATTTTGGCTGATAAGAAACATTTCACTCTGCGATTTTTGGGTGAATGTGTATTCTAACCACAAAAACACCAATTTTGAAATAAGCACAATCAAAGCTTATTCGTCGTCTTTCTACGCATATGAAAGCGAAAAGACGGTGTGGTGTTATTTTGGCATCATTACACACACTTTGCGAATTCGGTGTCAAAGTGCATTAACACCGAAGAACACGACATGATATAATCAAAATCCAAGATTCTTCTTTCTATGTAGCTGGAACCGAAAACAACCTGTTTTGTTTTGTTTAGGCTTGTTAAACTTCGCTTTGCTATTTGTGGGTGAATGAACACCGAAAGAACAATCCAAGCTTCTTAGTCCTCTTTCTATTGTGATGGAACCAAAACACCTAAGCTTGA
Organism: Podarcis melisellensis; assembly: GCF_964234715.1. Taxonomy (NCBI): domain Eukaryota; kingdom Metazoa; phylum Chordata; class Lepidosauria; order Squamata; family Lacertidae; genus Podarcis; species Podarcis melisellensis. The sequence goes on along the minus strand of NW_028113149.1, from coordinate 396,126 downwards.
TAAGAAACATTTCACTCTGCGATTTTGGGGTGAATGTGTATTCTAACCACAAAAACACCAATTTTGAAATAAGCACAATCAAAGCCTATTCGTCGTCTTCCTACGCATATGAAAGCGAAAAGACGGTGTTGTGTTATTTTGGTATCATTACACACACTTTGCGAATTCAGTGTCAATGTGCATTAACACCGAAGAACGACATGAAATAAGCAAAATCCAAGATTTTTCTTTCTATGTAGCTGGAACCCAAAACAACCTGTTTTGTTTTGTTTAGGCATGATAAACTTCGCTTTGCTATTTGTGGGTGAATGAACACCGAAAGAACAATCCAACCTTCTTAGTCCTCTTTCTATTGTGATGGAACCAAAACACCTAAGCTTGATTTTGGCTGATAAGAAACATTTCACTCTGCGATTTTTGGGTGAATATGCATTCTAACCACAAAAACACCGATTTTGAAATAAGCCCAATCAAAGCTTATTCGTCGTCTTTCTAAGCATATGAAAGCGAAAAGACGGTGTGGTGTTATTTTGGTATCATTACATACACTTTGCGAATTCGGTGTCAAAGTGCATTAACACCGAAGAACACGACATGAAATAAGCAAAACCCAAGATTCCTCTTTCTGTGTAGCTGGAACCCAAAACAACCTGTTTTGTTTTGTTTAGGCATGTTAAACTTCACTTTGCTATTTGTGGGTGAATGAACACCCAAAGAACAATCCAAGCTTCTTAGTCCTCTTTCTATTTTGATGGTAACAAAACACCTAAGCTTGATTTTGGCTGATAAGAAACATTTCATTCTGCGATTTTGGGGTGAATGTGCATTCTAACCACAAAAACACCAATTTTGAAATAAGCCCAATCAAAGCTTATTCGACGTCTTTCTAAGCATATGAAAGCGAAAATACGGTGTGGTGTTATTTTGGTATCATTACACACACTTTGCGAATTCGGTGTCAAAGTGCATTAACACCGAAGAAATAAGCAGAATCAAAACATGAAATAAGTAAAATCCAAGATTCTTCTTTCTATGTAGCTGGAACCAAAAACAACCTGTTTTGTTTTGTTTAGGCTTGTTAAACTTCGCTTTGCTATTTGTGGGTGAATGAACACCGAAAGAACAATCCAAGCTTCTTAGTCCTCTTTCTATTGTGATGGAACCAAAACACCTAAGCTTGATAAGAAACATTTCACTCTGCGATTTTGGGGTGAATGTGTATTCTAACCACAAAAACACCAATTTTGAAATAAGCCCAAGCAAAGCTTATTCGACGTCTTTCTAAGCATATGAAAGCGAAAAGAAGGTGTGGTGTTATTTTGGTATCATTACACACACTTTGCGAATTTGGTGTCAAAGTGCATTAACACCGAAGAAATAAGCAAAATCAAAACATTAAATAAGCAAAATCCAAGATTCTTCTTTCTATGTAGCTGGAACCGAAAACAACCTGTTTTGTTTTCTTTAGGCATGTTAAACTTCACTTTGCTATTTGTGGGTGAATGAACACCCAAAGAACAATCCAAGCTTCTTAGTCCTCTTTCTATTTTGATGGAAACAAAACACCTAAGCTTGATTTTGGCTGATAAGAAACATTTCACTCTGCGATTTTGGGGTGAATGTGCATTCTAACCACAAAAACACCAATTTTGAAATAAGCCCAATCAAAGCTTATTCGACGTCTTTCTAAGCATATGAAAGCGAAAATACGGTGTGGTGTTATTTTGGTATCATTACACACACTTTGCGAATTCGGTGTCAAAGTGCATTAACACCGAAGAAATAAGCAGAATCAAAACATGAAATAAGTAAAATCCAAGATTCTTCTTTCTATGTAGCTGGAACCAAAAACAACCTGTTTTGTTTTGTTTAGGCTTGTTAAACTTCGCTTTGCTATTTGTGGGTGAATGAACACCGAAAGAACAATCCAAGCTTCTTAGTCCTCTTTCTATTGTGATGGAACCAAAACACCTAAGCTTGATAAGAAACATTTCACTCGGCGATTTTGGGGTGAATGTGTATTCTAACCACAAAAACACCAATTTTGAAATAAGCCCAAGCAAAGCTTATTCGACGTCTTTCTAAGCATATGAAAGCGAAAAGAAGGTGTGGTGTTATTTTGGTATCATTACACACACTTTGCGAATTTGGTGTCAAAGTGCATTAACACCGAAGAAATAAGCAAAATCAAAACATTAAATAAGCAAAATCCAAGATTCTTCTTTCTATGTAGCTGGAACCGAAAACAACCTGTTTTGTTTTCTTTAGGCATGTTAAACTTCACTTTGCTATTTGTGGGTGAATGAACACCGAAAGAACAATCCAAGCTTCTTAGTCCTCTTTCTATTGTGATGGAACCAAAACACCTAAGCTTGATTTTGGCTGATAAGAAACATTTCACTCTGCGATTTTGGGGTGAATGTGTATTCTAACCACAAAACACCAATTTTGAAATAAGCCCAAGCAAAGCTTATTCGACGTCTTTCTAAGCATATGAAAGAGAAAAGAAGGTGTGGTGTTATTTTGGTATCATTACACATACTTTGCGAATTCGGTGTCAAAGTGCATTAAAACCGAAGAACACGACATGAAATAAGCAAAATCCAAGATTCTTCTTTCTATGTAGCTGGAACCCAAAACAACCTGTTGTGTTATGTTTAGGCTTGTTAAACTTCGCTTTGCTATTTGTGGGTGAATGAACACCGAAAGAACAATCCAAGCTTCTTAGTCCTCTTTCTATTGTGATGGAACCAAAACACCTAAGCTTGATTTTGGCTGATAAGAAACATTTCACTCTGCGATTTTTGGGTGAATGTGCATTCTAACCACAAAAACACCGATTTTGAAATAAGCCCAATCAAAGCTTATTCGTCGTCTTTCTAAGCATATGAAAGCGAAAAAACGGTGTGGTGTTATTTTGGTATCATTACATACACTTTGCGAATTCGGTGTCAAAGTGCATTAACACCGAAGAACACCACATGAAATAAGCAAAACCCAAGATTCCTCTTTCTATGTAGCTGGAACCCAAAACAACCTGTTTTGTTTTGTTTAGGCATGTTAAACTTCACTTTGCTATTTGTGGGTGAATGAACACCGAAAGAACAATCCAAGCTTCTTAGTCCTCTTTCTATTGTGATGGAAACAAAACACCTAAGCTTGATTTTGGCTGATAAGAAACATCTCACTCTGCGATTTTGGGGTGAATGTGCATTCTAACCACAAAAACACCAATTTTGAAATAAGCCCAATCAAAACTTATTCGACGTCTTTCTAAGCATATGAAAGCGAAAATACGGTGTGGTGTTATTTTGGTATCATTACACACACTTTGCGAATTCGGTGTCAAAGTGCATTAACACCGAAGAAATAAGCAGAATCAAAACATGAAATAAGCATAATCCAAGATTCTTCTTTCTATGTAGCTGGAACCGAAAACAACCTGTTTTGTTTTGTTTAGGCTTGTTAAACTTCGCTTTGCTATTTGTGGGTGAATGAACACCGAAAGAACAATCCAAGCTTCTTAGTCCTCTTTCTATTGTGATGGAACTAAAACACCTAAGCTTGATTTTGGCTGATAAGAAACATTTCACTCTGCGATTTTTTGGGTGAATGTGCATTCTAACCACAAAAACACCAATTTTGAAATAAGCCCAATCAAAGCTTATTCGTCGTCTTTCTACGCATATGAAAGTGAAAAGACGGTGTTGTGTTATTTTGGTATCATTCCACAAACCTTGCAAATTCGGTGTCAATGTGCAATAACACCGAAGAACACGTCATGAAATAAGTAAAATCCAAGATTCTTCTTTCTATGTAGCTGGAACCGAAAACAACCTGTTTTCTCTTGTTTAGGCTTGTTCAACTTCGCTTTGCTATTTGTGGGTGAATGAACACCGAAAGAACAATCCAAGCTTCTTAGTCCTCTTTCTATTGTGATGGAACCAAAACACCTAAGCTTGATTTTGGCTGATAAGAAACATTTCACTCTGCGATTTTTGGGTGAATGTGCATTCTAACCACAAAAACACCAATTTTGAAATAAGCCCAATCAAAGCTTATTCGTCGTCTTTCTACGCATATGAAAGTGAAAAGACGCTGTTGTGTTATTTTAGTATCATTCCACAATCTTTGCGATTTCTGGATCAATGTGCATTAACACCGAAGAACACGTCATGAAATAAGTAAAATCCAAGATTCCTCTTTCGATGTAGCTGGAACCGAAAACAACCTGTTTTGTTTTGTTTAGGCTTGTTAAACTTCACTTTGCTATTTGTCGGTGAATGTACACCGAAAGAACAATCCAAGCTTCTTAGTCCTCTTTCTATTGTGATGGAACCAAAACACCTAAGCTTGATTTTGGCTGATAAGAAACATTTCACTCTGCGATTTTTGGGTGAATGTGCATTCTAACCACAAAAACACCAATTTTGAAATAAGCCCAATCAAAGCCTATTCGTCGTCTTCCTACGCATATGAAAGCGAAAAGACGGTGTTGTCTTATTTTGGTATCATTACACACACTTTGCGAATTCGGTGTCAATGTGCATTAACACCGAAGAACGACATGAAATAAGCAAAATCCAAGATTTTTCTTTCTATGTAGCTGGAACCCAAAACAACCTGTTTTGTTTTGTTTAGGCATGATAAACTTCACTTTGCTATTTGTGGGTTAATGAACACCGAAAGAACAATCCAAGCATATTCGTCCTCTTTCTATTGTGATGGAACCAAGACACCTAAGCTTGATTTTGGCTGATAAGAAACATTTCACTCTGCGATTTTTGGGTGAATGTGTATTCTAACCACAAAAACACCAATTTTGAAATAAGCACAATCAAAGCTTATTCGTCGTCTTTCTACGCATATGAAAGCGAAAAGACGGTGTGGTGTTATTTTGGCATCATTACACACACTTTGCGAATTCGGTGTCAAAGTGCATTAACACCGAAGAACACGACATGATATAATCAAAATCCAAGATTCTTCTTTCTATGTAGCTGGAACCGAAAACAACCTGTTTTGTTTTGTTTAGGCTTGTTAAACTTCGCTTTGCTATTTGTGGGTGAATGAACACCGAAAGAACAATCCAAGCTTCTTAGTCCTCTTTCTATTGTGATGGAACCAAAACACCTAAGCTTGATAAGAAACATTTCACTCTGCGATTTTGGGGTGAATGTGTATTCTAACCACAAAAACACCAATTTTGAAATAAGCCCAAGCAAAGCTTATTCGACGTCTTTCTAAGCATATGAAAGCGAAAAGAAGGTGTGGTGTTATTTTGGTATCATTACACACACTTTGCGAATTTGGTGTCAAAGTGCATTAACACCGAAGAAATAAGCAAAATCAAAACATGAAATAAGCAAAATCCAAGATTCTTCTTTCTATGTAGCTGGAACCGAAAACAACCTGTTTTGTTCTGTTTAGGCATGTAAAACTTCACTTTGCTATTTGTGGGTGAATGAACACCGAAAGAACAATCCAAGCTTCTTAGTCCTCTTTCTATTGTGATGGAACCAAAACACCTAAGCTTGATTTTGGCTGATAAGAAACATTTCACTCTGCGATTTTTGGGTGAATGTGCATTCTAACCACAAAAACACCAATTTTGAAATAAACCCAATCAAAGCCTATTCGTCGTCTTCCTACGCATATGAAAGCGAAAAGACGGTGTTGTGTTATTTTGGTATCATTACACACACTTTGCGAATTCAGTGTCAATGTGCATTAACACCGAAGAACGACATGAAATAAGCAAAATCCAAGATTTTTCTTTCTATGTAGCTGGAACCCAAAACAACCTGTTTTGTTTTGTTTAGGCATGATAAACTTCGCTTTGCTATTTGTGGGTGAATGAACACCGAAAGAACAATCCAAGCTTCTTAGTCCTCTTTCTATTGTGATGGAACCAAAACACCTAAGCTTGATTTTGGCTGATAAGAAACATTTCACTCTGCGATTTTGGGGTGAATATGCATTCTAACCACAAAAACACCGATTTTGAAATAAGCCCAATCAAAGCTTATTCGTCGTCTTTCTAAGCATATGAAAGCGAAAAGACGGTGTGGTGTTATTTTGGTATCATTACATACACTTTGCGAATTCGGTGTCAAAGTGCATTAACACCGAAGAACACGACATGAAATAAGCAAAACCCAAGATTCCTCTTTCTGTGTAGCTGGAACCCAAAACAACCTGTTTTGTTTTGTTTAGGCATGTTAAACTTCACTTTGCTATTTGTGGGTGAATGAACACCCAAAGAACAATCCAAGCTTCTTAGTCCTCTTTCTATTTTGATGGAAACAAAACACCTAAGCTTGATTTTGGCTGATAAGAAACATTTCACTCTGCGATTTTGGGTGAATGTGCATTCTAACCACAAAAACACCAATTTTGAAATAAGCCCAATCAAAGCTTATTCGACGTCTTTCTAAGCATATGAAAGCGAAAATACGGTGTGGTGTTATTTTGGTATCATTACACACACTTTGCGAATTCGGTGTCAAAGTGCATTAACACCGAAGAAATAAGCAGAATCAAAACATGAAATAAGTAAAATCCAAGATTCTTCTTTCTATGTAGCTGGAACCAAAAACAACCTGTTTTGTTTTGTTTAGGCTTGTTAAACTTCGCTTTGCTATTTGTGGGTGAATGAACACCGAAAGAACAATCCAAGCTTCTTAGTCCTCTTTCTATTGTGATGGAACCAAAACACCTAAGCTTGATAAGAAACATTTCACTCTGCGATTTTGGGGTGAATGTGTATTCTAACCACAAAAACACCAATTTTGAAATAAGCCCAAGCAAAGCTTATTCGACGTCTTTCTAAGCATATGAAAGCGAAAAGAAGGTGTGGTGTTATTTTGGTATCATTACACACACTTTGCGAATTTGGTGTCAAAGTGCATTAACACCGAAGAAATAAGCAAAATCAAAACATGAAATAAGCAAAATCCAAGATTCTTCTTTCTATGTAGCTGGAACCGAAAACAACCTGTTTTGTTTTCTTTAGGCATGTTAAACTTCACTTTGCTATTTGTGGGTGAATGAACACCCAAAGAACAATCCAAGCTTCTTAGTCCTCTTTCTATTTTGATGGAAACAAAACACCTAAGCTTGATTTTGGCTGATAAGAAACATTTCACTCTGCGATTTTTGGGTGAATGTGCATTCTAACCACAAAAACACCAATTTTGAAATAAGCCCAATCAAAGCTTATTCGACGTCTTTCTAAGCATATGAAAGCGAAAATACGGTGTGGTGTTATTTTGGTATCATTACACACACTTTGCGAATTCGGTGTCAAAGTGCATTAACACCGAAGAAATAAGCAGAATCAAAACATGAAATAAGTAAAATCCAAGATTCTTCTTTCTATGTAGCTGGAACCAAAAACAACCTGTTTTGTTTTGTTTAGGCTTGTTAAACTTCGCTTTGCTATTTGTGGGTGAATGAACACCGAAAGAACAATCCAAGCTTCTTAGTCCTCTTTCTATTGTGATGGAACCAAAACACCTAAGCTTGATAAGAAACATTTCACTCTGCGATTTTGGGGTGAATGTGTATTCTAACCACAAAAACACCAATTTTGAAATAAGCCCAAGCAAAGCTTATTCGACGTCTTTCTAAGCATATGAAAGCGAAAAGAAGGTGTGGTGTTATTTTGGTATCATTACACACACTTTGCGAATTTGGTGTCAAAGTGCATTAACACCGAAGAAATAAGCAAAATCAAAACATGAAATAAGCAAAATCCAAGATTCTTCTTTCTATGTAGCTGGAACCCAAAACAACCTGTTTTGTTTTCTTTAGGCATGTTAAACTTCACTTTGCTATTTGTGGGTGAATGAACACCGAAAGAACAATCCAAGCTTCTTAGTCCTCTTTCTATTGTGATGGAACCAAAACACCTAAGCTTGATTTTGGCTGATAAGAAACATTTCACTCTGCGATTTTGGGGTGAATGTGTATTCTAACCACAAAACACCAATTTTGAAATAAGCCCAAGCAAAGCTTATTCGACGTCTTTCTAAGCATATGAAAGAGAAAAGAAGGTGTGGTGTTATTTTGGTATCATTACACATACTTTGCGAATTCGGTGTCAAAGTGCATTAAAACCGAAGAACACGACATGAAATAAGCAAAATCCAAGATTCTTCTTTCTATGTAGCTGGAACCCAAAACAACCTGTTGTGTTATGTTTAGGCTTGTTAAACTTCGCTTTGCTATTTGTGGGTGAATGAACACCGAAAGAACAATCCAAGCTTCTTAGTCCTCTTTCTATTGTGATGGAACCAAAACACCTAAGCTTGATTTTGGCTGATTAGAAACATTTCACTCTGCGATTTTTGGGTGAATGTGCATTCTAACCACAAAAACACCAATTTTGAAATAAGCCCAATCAAAGCCTATTCGTCGTCTTTCTACGCATATGAAAGCGAAAAGACGGTGTTGTGTTATTTTGGTATCATTCCACAAACATTGCGAATTCGGTGTCAATGTGCATTAACACCGAAGAACACGTCATGAAATAAGTAAAATCCAAGATTCCTCTTTCTATGTAGCTGGAACCGAAAACAACCTGTTTTGTTTTGTTTAGGCTTGTTAAACTTCACTTTGCTATTTGTCGGTGAATGAACACCGAAAGAACAATCCAAGCTTCTTAGTCCTCTTTCTATTGTGATGGAACCAAAACACCTAAGCTTGATTTTGGCTGGTAAGAAACATTTCACTCTGCGATTTTGGGGTGAATGTGCATTCTAACCACAAAAACACCAATTTTGAAATAAGCCCAATCAAAGCTTATTCGACGTCTTTCTAAGCATATGAAAGCGAAAAGACGGTGTGGTGTTATTTTGGTATCATTACATACACTTTGCGAATTCGGTGTCAAAGTGCATTAACACCGAAGAACACCACATGAAATAAGCAAAACCCAAGATTCCTCTTTCTATGTAGCTGGAACCCAAAACAACCTGTTTTGTTTTGTTTAGGCATGTTAAACTTCACTTTGCTATTTGTGGGTGAATGAACACCGAAAGAACAATCCAAGCTTCTTAGTCCTCTTTCTATTGTGATGGAAACAAAACACCTAAGCTTGATTTTGGCTGATAAGAAACATCTCACTCTGCGATTTTGGGGTGAATGTGCATTCTAACCACAAAAACACCAATTTTGAAATAAGCCCAATCAAAACTTATTCGACGTCTTTCTAAGCATATGAAAGCGAAAATACGGTGTGGTGTTATTTTGGTATCATTACACACACTTTGCGAATTCGGTGTCAAAGTGCATTAACACCGAAGAAATAAGCAGAATCAAAACATGAAATAAGCATAATCCAAGATTCTTCTTTCTATGTAGCTGGAACCGAAAACAACCTGTTTTGTTTTGTTTAGGCTTGTTAAACTTCGCTTTGCTATTTGTGGGTGAATGAACACCGAAAGAACAATCCAAGCTTCTTAGTCCTCTTTCTATTGTGATGGAACTAAAACACCTAAGCTTGATTTTGGCTGATAAGAAACATTTCACTCTGCGATTTTTTGGGTGAATGTGCATTCTAACCACAAAAACACCAATTTTGAAATAAGCCCAATCAAAGCTTATTCGTCGTCTTTCTACGCATATGAAAGTGAAAAGACGGTGTTGTGTTATTTTGGTATCATTCCACAAACCTTGCAAATTCGGTGTCAATGTGCAATAACACCGAAGAACACGTCATGAAATAAGCAAAATCCAAGATTCCTCTTTCGATGTAGCTGGAACCGAAAACAACCTGTTTTGTTTTGTTTAGGCTTGTTAAACTTCACTTTGCTATTTGTCGGTGAATGAACACCGAAAGAACAATCCAAGCTTCTTAGTCCTCTTTCTATTGTGATGGATCCAAAACACCTAAGCTTGATTTTGGCTGATAAGAAACATTTCACTGCGATTTTGGGGTGAATGTGCATTCTAACCACAAAAACACCAATTTTGAAATAAGCACAATCAAAGCTAATTCGTCGTCTTTCTACGCATATGAAAGCGAAAAGACGGTGTTGTGTTATTTTGGTATCATTACACACACTTTGCGAATTCGGTGTCAATGTGCATTAACACCGAAGAACGACATGAAATAAGCAAAATCCAAGATTTTTCTTTCTATGTAGCTGGAACCCAAAACAACCTGTTTTATTTTGTTTAGGCATGATAAACTTCACTTTGCTATTTGTGGGTTAATGAACACCGAAAGAACAATCCAAGCATATTCGTCCTCTTTCTATTGTGATGGAACCAAGACACCTAAGCTTGATTTTGGCTGATAAGAAACATTTCACTCTGCGATTTTTGGGTGAATGTGTATTCTAACCACAAAAACACCAATTTTGAAATAAGCACAATCAAAGCTTATTCGTCGTCTTTCTACGCATATGAAAGCGAAAAGACGGTGTGGTGTTATTTTGGCATCATTACACACACTTTGCGAATTCGGTGTCAAAGTGCATTAACACCGAAGAACACGACATGATATAATCAAAATCCAAGATTCTTCTTTCTATGTAGCTGGAACCGAAAACAACCTGTTTTGTTTTGTTTAGGCTTGTTAAACTTCGCTTTGCTATTTGTGGGTGAATGAACACCGAAAGAACAATCCAAGCTTCTTAGTCCTCTTTCTATTGTGATGGAACCAAAACACCTAAGCTTGATAAGAAACATTTCACTCTGCGATTTTGGGGTGAATGTGTATTCTAACCACAAAAACACCAATTTTGAAATAAGCCCAAGCAAAGCTTATTCGACGTCTTTCTAAGCATATGAAAGCGAAAAGAAGGTGTGGTGTTATTTTGGTATCATTACACACACTTTGCGAATTTGGTGTCAAAGTGCATTAACACCGAAGAAATAAGCAAAATCAAAACATGAAATAAGCAAAATCCAAGATTCTTCTTTCTATGTAGCTGGAACCGAAAACAACCTGTTTTGTTCTGTTTAGGCATGTAAAACTTCACTTTGCTATTTGTGGGTGAATGAACACCGAAAGAACAATCCAAGCTTCTTAGTCCTCTTTCTATTGTGATGGAACCAAAACACCTAAGCTTGATTTTGGCTGATAAGAAACATTTCACTCTGCGATTTTTGGGTGAATGTGCATTCTAACCACAAAAACACCAATTTTGAAATAAACCCAATCAAAGCCTATTCGTCGTCTTCCTACGCATATGAAAGCGAAAAGACGGTGTTGTGTTATTTTGGTATCATTACACACACTTTGCGAATTCAGTGTCAATGTGCATTAACACCGAAGAACGACATGAAATAAGCAAAATCCAAGATTTTTCTTTCTATGTAGCTGGAACCCAAAACAACCTGTTTTGTTTTGTTTAGGCATGATAAACTTCGCTTTGCTATTTGTGGGTGAATGAACACCGAAAGAACAATCCAAGCTTCTTAGTCCTCTTTCTATTGTGATGGAACCAAAACACCTAAGCTTGATAAGAAACATTTCACTCTGCGATTTTGGGGTGAATGTGTATTCTAACCACAAAAACACCAATTTTGAAATAAGCCCAAGCAAAGCTTATTCGACGTCTTTCTAAGCATATGAAAGCGAAAAGAAGGTGTGGTGTTATTTTGGTATCATTACACACACTTTGCGAATTTGGTGTCAAAGTGCATTAACACCGAAGAAATAAGCAAAATCAAAACATGAAATAAGCAAAATCCAAGATTCTTCTTTCTATGTAGCTGGAACCGAAAATAACCTGTTTTGTTCTGTTTAGGCATGTAAAACTTCACTTTGCTATTTGTGGGTGAATGAACACCGAAAGAACAATCCAAGCTTCTTAGTCCTCTTTCTATTGTGATGGAACCAAAACACCTAAGCTTGATTTTGGCTGATAAGAAACATTTCACTCTGCGATTTTTGGGTGAATGTGCATTCTAACCACAAAAACACCAATTTTGAAATAAACCCAATCAAAGCCTATTCGTCGTCTTCCTACGCATATGAAAGCGAAAAGACGGTGTTGTGTTATTTTGGTATCATTACACACACTTTGCGAATTCAGTGTCAATGTGCATTAACACCGAAGAACGACATGAAATAAGCAAAATCCAAGATTTTTCTTTCTATGTAGCTGGAACCCAAAACAACCTGTTTTGTTTTGTTTAGGCATGATAAACTTCGCTTTGCTATTTGTGGGTGAATGAACACCGAAAGAACAATCCAAGCTTCTTAGTCCTCTTTCTATTGTGATGGAACCAAAACACCTAAGCTTGATTTTGGCTGATAAGAAACATTTCACTCTGCGATTTTTGGGTGAATATGCATTCTAACCACAAAAACACCGATTTTGAAATAAGCCCAATCAAAGCTTATTCGTCGTCTTTCTAAGCATATGAAAGCGAAAAGACGGTGTGGTGTTATTTTGGTATCATTACATACACTTTGCGAATTCGGTGTCAAAGTGCATTAACACCGAAGAACACGACATGAAATAAGCAAAACCCAAGATTCCTCTTTCTGTGTAGCTGGAACCCAAAACAACCTGTTTTGTTTTGTTTAGGCATGTTAAACTTCACTTTGCTATTTGTGGGTGAATGAACACCCAAAGAACAATCCAAGCTTCTTAGTCCTCTTTCTATTTTGATGGAAACAAAACACCTAAGCTTGATTTTGGCTGATAAGAAACATTATATTCTGCGATTTTGGGGTGAATGTGCATTCTAACCACAAAAACACCAATTTTGAAATAAGCCCAATCAAAGCTTATTCGACGTCTTTCTAAGCATATGAAAGCGAAAAGACGGTGTGGTGTTATTTTGGTATCATTACACACACTTTGCGAATTCGGTGTCAAAGTGCATTAACACCGAAGAAATAAGCAGAATCAAAACATGAAATAAGTAAAATCCAAGATTCTTCTTTCTATGTAGCTGGAACCAAAAACAACCTGTTTTGTTTTGTTTAGGCTTGTTAAACTTCGCTTTGCTATTTGTGGGTGAATGAACACCGAAAGAACAATCCAAGCTTCTTAGTCCTCTTTCTATTGTGATGGAACCAAAACACCTAAGCTTGATAAGAAACATTTCACTCGGCGATTTTGGGGTGAATGTGTATTCTAACCACAAAAACACCAATTTTGAAATAAGCCCAAGCAAAGCTTATTCGACGTCTTTCTAAGCATATGAAAGCGAAAAGAAGGTGTGGTGTTATTTTGGTATCATTACACACACTTTGCGAATTTGGTGTCAAAGTGCATTAACACCGAAGAAATAAGCAAAATCAAAACATTAAATAAGCAAAATCCAAGATTCTTCTTTCTATGTAGCTGGAACCGAAAACAACCTGTTTTGTTTTCTTTAGGCATGTTAAACTTCACTTTGCTATTTGTGGGTGAATGAACACCGTAAGAACAATCCAAGCTTCTTAGTCCTCTTTCTATTGTGATGGAACCAAAACACCTAAGCTTGATTTTGGCTGATAAGAAACATTTCACTCTGCGATTTTGGGGTGAATGTGTATTCTAACCACAAAACACCAATTTTGAAATAAGCCCAAGCAAAGCTTATTCGATGTCTTTCTAAGCATATGAAAGAGAAAAGAAGGTGTGGTGTTATTTTGGTATCATTACACATACTTTGCGAATTCGGTGTCAAAGTGCATTAACACCGAAGAACGACATGAAATAAGCAAAATCCAAGATTCTTCTTTCTATGTCGCTGGAACCCAAAACAACCTGTTGTGTTATGTTTAGGCTTGTTAAACTTCGCTTTGCTATTTGTGGGTGAATGAACACCGAAAGAACAATCCAAGCTTCTTAGTCCTCTTTCTATTGTGATGGAACCAAAACACCTAAGCTTGATTTTGGCTGATAAGAAACATTTCACTCTGCGATTTTTGGGTGAATGTGCATTCTAACCACAAAAACAGCAATTTTGAAATAAGCCCAATCAAAGCCTATTCGTCGTCTTTCTACGCATATGAAAGTGAAAAGACGGTGTTGTGTTATTTTGGTATCATTCCACAAACCTTGCGAATTCGGTGTCAAAGTGCATTAACACCGAAGAACACGTCATGAAATAAGTAAAATCCAAGATTCCTCTTTCTATGTAGCTGGAACCGAAAACAACCTGTTTTGTTTTGTTTAGGCTTGTTAAACTTCACTTTGCTATTTGTCGGTGAATGAACACCGAAAGAACAATCCAAGCTTCTTAGTCCTCTTTCTATTGTGATGGAACCAAAACACCTAAGCTTGATAAGAAACATTTCACTGCGATTTTGGGGTGAATGTGTATTCTAACCACAAAAACACCAATTTTGAAATAAGCCCAAGCAAAGCTTATTCAACGTCTTTCTAAGCATATGAAAGCGAAAAGAAGGTGTGGTGTTATTTTGGTATCATTACACACACTTTGCGAATTTGGTGTCAAAGTGCATTAACACCGAAGAAATAAGCAAAATCAAAACATGAATTAAGCAAACTCCAAGATTCTTCTTTCTATGTAGCTGGAACCGAAAACAACCTGTTTTGTTTTGTTTAGGCATGTTATTCACTTTGCTATTTGTGGGTGAATGAACACCGAAAGAACAATCCAAGCTTCTTAGTCCTCTTTCTATTGTGATGGAACCAAAACACCTAAGCTTGATTTTGGCTGATAAGAAACATTTCACTCTGCGATTTTGGGGTGAATGTGTATTCTAACCACAAAACACCAATTTTGAAATAAGCCCAAGCAAAGCTTATTCGACGTCTTTCTAAGCATATGAAAGAGAAAAGAAGGTGTGGTGTTATTTTGGTATCATTACACATACTTTGCGAATTCGGTGTCAAAGTGCATTAAAACCGAAGAACACGACATGAAATAAGCAAAATCCAAGATTCTTCTTTCTATGTAGCTGGAACCCAAAACAACCTGTTGTGTTATGTTTAGGCTTGTTAAACTTCGCTTTGCTATTTGTGGGTGAATGAACACCGAAAGAACAATCCAAGCTTCTTAGTCCTCTTTCTATTGTGATGGAACCAAAACACCTAAGCTTGATTTTGGCTGATTAGAAACATTTCACTCTGCGATTTTTGGGTGAATGTGCATTCTAACCACAAAAACACCAATTTTGAAATAAGCCCAATCAAAGCCTATTCGTCGTCTTTCTACGCATATGAAAGCGAAAAGACGGTGTTGTGTTATTTTGGTATCACTCCACAAACATTGCGAATTCGGTGTCAATGTGCATTAACACCGAAGAACACGTCATGAAATAAGTAAAATCCAAGATTCCTCTTTCTATGTAGCTGGAACCGAAAACAACCTGTTTTGTTTTGTTTAGGCTTGTTAAACTTCACTTTGCTATTTTTCGGTGAATGAACACCGAAAGAACAATCCAAGCTTCTTAGTCCTCTTTCTATTGTGATGGAACCAAAACACCTAAGCTTGATTTTGGCTGATAAGAAACATTTCACTCTGCGATTTTGGGGTGAATGTGCATTCTAACCACAAAAACACCAATTTTGAAATAAGCCCAATCAAAGCTTATTCGACGTCTTTCTAAGCATATGAAAGCGAAAAGACGGTGTGGTGTTATTTTGGTATCATTACACACACTTTGCGAATTCGGTGTCAAAGTGCATTAACACCATAGAACACGACATGAAATAAGCAAAATCCAAGATTCTTCTTTCTATGTAGCTGGAACCCAAAACAACCTGTTTTTTTTTGTTTAGGCTTGTTAAACTTCGCTTTGCTATTTGTGGGTGAATGAACACCGAAAGAACAATCCAAGCTTCTTAGTCCTCTTTCTATTGTGACGGAACCAAAACACCTAAGCTTGATTTTGGCTGATAAGAAACATTTCACTCTGCGATTTTTGGGTGAATGTGCATTCTAACCACAAAAACACCAATTTTGAAATAAGCCCAATCAAAGCTTATTCGACGTCTTTCTAAGCATATGAAAGCGAAAAGACGGTGTGGTGTTATTTTGGTATCATTACACACACTTTGCGAATTCTGTGTCAAAGTGCATTAACACCATAGAACACGACATGAAATAAGCAAAATCCAAGATTCTTCTTTTTATGTAGCTGGAACCCAAAAGAACCTGTTTTGTTATGTTTAGGCTTGTTAAACTTCGCTTTGCTATTTGTGGGTGAATGAACACCGAAAGAACAATCCAAGCTTCTTATTCCTCTTTCTATTGTGATGGAACCAAAACACCTAAGCTTGATTTTGGCTGATAAGAAACATTTCACTCTGCGATTTTTGGGTGAATGTGCATTCTAACCACAAAAACACCAATTTTGAAATAAGCCCAATCAAAGCCTATTCGTCGTCTTTCTACGCATATGAAAGCGAAAAGACGGTGTTGTGTTATTTTGGTATCATTCCACAAACCTTGCGGATTCGGTGTCAATGTGCATTAACACCGAAGAACACGTCATGAAATAAGTAAAATCCAAGATTCCTCTTTCTATGTAGCTGGAACCGAAAACAACCTGTTTTGTTTTGTTTAGGCTTGTTAAACTTCACTTTGCTATTTGTCGGTGAATGAACACCGAAAGAACAATCCAAGCTTCTTAGTCCTCTTTCTATTGTGATGGAACCAAAACACCTAAGCTTGATTTTGGCTGATAAGAAACATTTCACTCTGCGATTTTTGGGTGAATGTGCATTCTAACCACAAAAACACCAATTTTGAAATAAGCCCAATCAAAGCCTATTCGTCGTCTTCCTACGCATATGAAAGCGAAAAGACGGTGTTGTGTTATTTTGGTATCATTACACACACTTTGCGAATTCAGTGTCAATGTGCATTAACACCGAAGAACGGCATGAAATAAGCAAAATCCAAGATTTTTCTTTCTATGTAGCTGGAACCCAAAACAACCTGTTTTGTTTTGTTTAGGCATGATAAACTTCGCTTTGCTATTTGTGGGTGAATGAACACCGAAAGAACAATCCAAGCTTCTTAGTCCTCTTTCTATTGTGATGGAACCAAAACACCTAAGCTTGATTTTGGCTGATAAGAAACATTTCACTCTGCGATTTTTGGGTGAATGTGCATTCTAACCACAAAAACACCAATTTTGAAATAAGCCCAATCAAAGCTTATTCGTCGTCTTTCTACGCATATGAAAGTGAAAAGACGGTGTTGTGTTATTTTGGTATCATTCCACAAAACTTGCGAATTCGGTGTCAATGTGCATTAACACCGAAGAACACGTCATGAAATAAGTAAAATCCAAGATTCCTCTTTCTATGTAGCTGGAACCGAAAACAACCTGTTTTGTTTTGTTTAGGCTTGTTAAACTTCGCTTTGCTATTTGTGGGTGAATGAACACCGAAAGAACAATCCAAGCTTCTTAGTCCTCTTTCTATTGTGATGGAACCAAAACACCTAAGCTTGATTTTGGCTGATAAGAAACATTTCACTCTGCGATTTTTGGGTGAATGTGCATTCTAACCACAAAAACACCAATTTTGAAATAAGCACAATCAAAGCTTATTCGTCGTCTTTCTACGCATATGAAAGTGAAAAGACGCTGTTGTGTTATATTGGTATCATTCCACAAACCTTGCGAATTCGGTCTCAATGTGCATTAACACCGAATAACACGTCATAAAATAAGTAAAATCCACGATTCCTCTTTCTATGTAGCTGGAACCGAAAACAACCTGTTTTGTTTTGTTTAGGCTTGTTAAACTTCGCTTTGCTATTTGTGGGTGAATGAACACCGAAAGAACAATCCAAGCTTCTTAGTCCTCTTTCTATTGTGATGGAACCAAAACACCTAAGCTTGATTTTGGCTGATAAGAAACATTTAACACTGCGATTTTTGGGTGAATGTGCATTCTAACCACAAAAACACCAATTTTGAAATAAGCCCAATCAAAGCTTATTCGACGTCTTTCTAAGCATATGAAAGCGAAAATACGGTGTGGTGTTATTTTGGTATCATTACACACACTTTGCGAATTCGGTGTCAAAGTGCATTAACACCGAAGAAATAAGCAGAATCAAAACATGAAATAAGTAAAATCCAAGATTCTTCTTTCTATGTAGCTGGAACCGAAAACAACCTGTTTTGTTTTGTTTAGGCTTGTTAAACTTCGCTTTGCTATTTGTGGGTGAATGAACACCGAAAGAACAATCCAAGCTTCTTAGTCCTCTTTCTATTGTGATGGAACCAAAACACCTAAGCTTGATAAGAAACATTTCACTCTGCGATTTTGGGGTGAATGTGTATTCTAACCACAAAAACACCAATTTTGAAATAAGCCCAAGCAAAGCTTATTCGACGTCTTTCTAAGCATATGAAAGCGAAAAGAAGGTGTGGTGTTATTTTGGTATCATTACACACACTTTGCGAATTTGGTGTCAAAGTGCATTAACACCGAATAAATAAGCAAAATCAAAACATTAAATAAGCAAAATCCAAGATTCTTCTTTCTATGTAGCTGGAACCGAAAACAACCTGTTTTGTTTTCTTTAGGCATGTTAAACTTCACTTTGCTATTTGTGGGTGAATGAACACCGAAAGAACAATCCAAGCTTCTTAGTCCTCTTTCTATTGTGATGGAACCAAAACACCTAAGCTTGATTTTGGCTGATAAGAAACATTTCACTCTGCGATTTTGGGGTGAATGTGTATTCTAACCACAAAACACCAATTTTGAAATAAGCCCAAGCAAAGCTTATTCGATGTCTTTCTAAGCATATGAAAGAGAAAAGAAGGTGTGGTGTTATTTTGGTATCATTACACATACTTTGCGAATTCGGTGTCAAAGTGCATTAACACCGAAGAACGACATGAAATAAGCAAAATCCAAGATTTTTCTTTCTATGTAGCTGGAACCCAAAACAACCTGTTTTGTTTTGTTTAGGCATGATAAACTTCACTTTGCTATTTGTGGGTGCATGAACACCGAAAGAACAATCCAAGCATATTCGCCCTCTTTCTATTGTGATGGAACCAAAACACCTAAGCTTGATTTTGTTGATAAGAAACATTTCATTCTGCTATTTTTGGGTGAATGTGCATTCTAACCACAAAAACACCAATTTTGAAATAAGCCCAATCAAAGCTTATTCGACGTCTTTCTAAGCATATGAAAGCGAAAAGACGGTGTGGTGTTATTTTGGTATCATTACACACACTTTGCGAATTCGGTGTCAAAGTGCATTAACACCATAGAACACGACATGAAATAAGCAAAATCCAAGATTCTTCTTTCTATGTAGCTGGAACCCAAAACAACCTGTTTTGTTTTGTTTAGGCTTGTTAAACTTCGCTTTGCTATTTGTGGGTGAATGAACACCGAAAGAACAATCCAAGCTTCTTAGTCCTCTTTCTATTGTGACGGAACCAAAACACCTAAGCTTGATTTTGGCTGATAAGAAACATTTCACTCTGCGATTTTTGGGTGAATGTGCATTCTAACCACAAAAACACCAATTTTGAAATAAGCCCAATCAAAAGCTTATTCGACGTCTTTCTAAGCATATGAAAGCGAAAAGACGGTGTGGTGTTATTTTGGTATCATTACACACACTTTGCGAATTCTGTGTCAAAGTGCATTAACACCATAGAACACGACATGAAATAAGCAAAATCCAAGATTCTTCTTTTTATGTAGCTGGAACCCAAAAGAACCTGTTTTGTTATGTTTAGGCTTGTTAAACTTCGCTTTGCTATTTGTGGGTGAATGAACACCGAAAGAACAATCCAAGCTTCTTATTCCTCTTTCTATTGTGATGGAACCAAAACACCTAAGCTTGATTTTGGCTGATAAGAAACATTTCACTCTGCGATTTTTGGGTGAATGTGCATTCTAACCACAAAAACACCAATTTTGAAATAAGCCCAATCAAAGCTTATTCGTCGTCTTTCTACGCATATGAAAGTGAAAAGACGCTGTTGTGTTATATTGGTATCATTCCACAATCTTTGCGATTTCTGGATCAATGTGCATTAACACCGAAGAACACGTCATGAAATAAGTAAAATCCAAGATTCCTCTTTCGATGTAGCTGGAACCGAAAACAACCTGTTTTGTTTTGTTTAGGCTTGTTAAACTTCACTTTGCTATTTGTCGGTGAAAGAACACCGAAAAAACAATCCAAGCTTCTTAGTCCTCTTTCTATTGTGATGGAACCAAAACACCCAAGCTTGATTTTGGCTGATAAGAAACATTTCACTCTGCGATTTTTGGGTGAATGTGCATTCTAACCACAAAAACACCAATTTTGAAATAAGCCCAATCAAAGCCTATTCGTCGTCTTCCTACGCATATGAAAGCGAAAAGACGGTGTTGTGTTATTTTGGTATCATTACACACACTTTGCGAATTCGGTGTCAAAGTGCATTAACACCGAAGAACACGACATGAAATAAGCAAAATCCAAGATTTTTCTTTCTATGTAGCTGGAACCCAAAACAACCTGTTTTGTTATGTTTAGACTTGTTAAACTTCACTTTGCTATTTGTGGGTGAATGAACACCGAAAGAACAATCCAAGCTTCTTAGTCCTCTTTCTATTGTGATGGAACCAAAACACCTAAGCTTGATTTTGGCTGATAAGAAACATTTCACTCTGCGATTTTTGGGTGAATGTGCATTCTAACCACAAAAACACCAATTTTGAAATAAGCCCAATCAAAGCTTATTCGTCGTCTTTCTACGCATATGAAAGTGAAAAGACGTGTTATTTTGGTATCATTCCACAAAACTTGCGAATTCGGTGTCAATGTGCATTAACACCGAAGAACGACATGAAATAAGCAAAATCCAAGATTTTTCTTTCTATGTAGCTGGAACCCAAAACAACCTGTTTTGTTTTGTTTAGGCATGATAAACTTCACTTTGCTATTTGTGGGTGAATGAACACCGAAAGAACAATCCAAGCATATTCGTCCTCTTTCTATTGTGATGGAACCAAAACACCTAAGCTTGATTTTGGTTGATAAGAAACATTTCATTCTGCTATTTTTGGGTGAATGTGCATTCTAACCACAAAAACACCAATTTTGAAATAAGCCCAATCAAAGCTTATTCGACGTCTTTCTAAGCTTATGAAAGCGAAAAGACGGTGTGGTGTTATTTTGGTATCATTACACACACTTTGCGAATTCGGTGTCAAAGTGCATTAACACCATAGAACACGACATGAAATAAGCAAAATCCAAGATTCTTCTTTCTATGTAGCTGGAACCCAAAACAACCTGTTTTGTTATGTTTAGGCTTGTTAAACTTCGCTTTGCTATTTGTGGGTGAATGAACACCGAAAGAACAATCCAAGCTTCTTATTCCTCTTTCTATTGTGATGGAACCAAAACACCTAAGCTTGATTTTGGCTGATAAGAAACATTTCACTCTGCGATTTTTGGGTGAATGTGCATTCTAACCACAAAAACACCCATTTTGAAATAAGCCCAATCAAAGCTTATTCGACGTCTTTCTAAGCATATGAAAGCGAAAAGACGGTGTGGTGTTATTTTGGTATCATTACACACACTTTGCGAATTCTGTGTCAAAGTGCATTAACACCGAGGAACACGACATGAAATAAGCAAAATCCAAGATTCTTCTTTCTATGTAGCTAGAACACAAAACAACCTGTTTTGTTATGTTTAGGCTTGTTAAACTTCACTTTGCTATTTGTCGGTGAATGAACACCGAAAGAACAATCCAAGCTTCTTAGTCCTCTTTCTATTGTGATGGAACCAAAACACCTAAGCTTGATTTTGGCTGATAAGAAACATTTCACTCTGCGATTTTTGGGTGAATGTGCATTCTAACCACAAAAACACCAATTTTGAAATAAGCCCAATCAAAGCTTATTCGTCGTCTTTCTACGCATATGAAAGTGAAAAGACGGTGTTGTGTTATTTTGGTATCATTCCACAAAACTTGCGAATTCGGTGTCAATGTGCATTAACACCGAAGAACACGTCATGAAATAAGTAAAATCCAAGATTCCTCTTTCTATGTAGCTGGAACCGAAAACAACCTGTTTTGTTTTGTTTAGGCTTGTTAAACTTCGCTTTGCTATTTGTGGGTGAATGAACACCGAAAGAACAATCCAAGCTTCTTAGTCCTCTTTCTATTGTGATGGAACCAAAACACCTAAGCTTGATTTTGGCTGATAAGAAACATTTCACTCTGCGATTTCTGGGTGAATGTGCATTCTAACCACAAAAACACCCATTTTGAAATAAGCCCAATCAAAGCTTATTCGACGTCTTTCTAAGCATATGAAAGCGAAAAGACGGTGTGGTGTTATTTTGGTATCATTACACACACTTTGCGAATTCGGTGTCAAAGTGCATTAACACCGAGGAACACGACATGAAATAAGCAAAATCCAAGATTCTTCTTTCTATGTAGCTGGAACCCAAAACAACCTGTTTTGTTATGTTTAGGCTTGTTAAACTGCTATTTGTGGGTGAATGAACACCGAAAGAACAATCCAAGCTTCTTAGTCCTCTTTCTATTGTGATGGAACCAAAACACCTAAGCTTGATTTTGGCTGATAAGAAACATTTCACTCTGCGATTTTTGGGTGAATGTGCATTCTAACCACAAAAACACCAATTTTGAAATAAGCCCAATCAAAGCTTATTCGTCTTTCTACGCATATGAAAGTGAAAATACGGTGTTGTGTTATTTTGGTATCATTCCACAAAACTTGCGAATTCGGTGTCAATGTGCATTAACACCGAAGAACACGTCATGAAATAAGTAAAATCCAAGATTCCTCTTTCTATGTAGCTGGAACCGAAAACAACCTGTTTTGTTTTGTTTAGGCTTGTTAAACTTCGCTTTGCTATTTGTGGGTGAATGAACACCGAAAGAACAATCCAAGCTTCTTAGTCCTCTTTCTATTGTGATGAAACCAAAACACCTAAGCTTGATTTTGGCTGATAAGAAACATTTCACTCTGCGATTTTTGGGTGAATGTGCATTCTAACCACAAAAACACCAATTTTGAAATAAGCCCAATCAAAGCCTATTCGTCGTCTTCCTTCGCATATGAAAGCGAAAAGACGGTGTTGTGTTATTTTGGTATCATTACACACACTTTGCGAATTCGGTGTCAAAGTGCATTAACACCGAAGAACGACATGAAATAAGCAAAATCCAAGATTCCTCTTTCTATGTAGCTGGAACCGAAAACAACCTGTTTTGTTTTGTTTAGGCTTGTTAAACTTCACTTTGCTATTTGTGGGTGAATGAACACCGAAAGAACAATCCAAGCTTCTTAGTCCTCTTTCTATTGTGATGAAACCAAAACACCTAAGCTTGATTTTGGCTGATAAGAAACATTTCACTCTGCGATTTTTGGGTGAATGTGCATTCTAACCACAAAAACACCAATTTTGAAATAAGCCCAATCAAAGCTTATTCAACGTCTTTCTAAGCATATGAAAGCGAAAAGACGGTGTGGTGTTATTTTGGTATCATTCCACACACTTTGCGAATTCTGTGTCAAAGTGCATTAACACCGAAGAACACGACATGAAATAAGCAAAATCCAAGATTCTTCTTTTTATGTAGCTGGAACCCAAAACAACCTGTTTTGTTATGTTTAGGCTTGTTAAACTTCGCTTTGCTATTTGTGGGTGAATGAACACCGAAAGAACAATCCAAGCTTCTTATTCCTCTTTCTATTGTGATGGAACCAAAACACCTAAGCTTGATTTTGGCTGATAAGAAACATTTCACTCTGCGATTTTTGGGTGAATGTGCATTCTAACCACAAAAACACCAATTTTGAAATAAGCCCAATCAAATCTTATTCGTCGTCTTTCTAAGCATATGAAAGTGAAAAGACGCTGTTGTGTTATTTTGGTATCATTCCAGAATCTTTGCGAATTCTGTGTCAAAGTGCATTAACACCGAAGAAAACGACATGAAATAAGCAAAATCCAAGATTCTTCTTTCTATGTAGCTGGAACCCAAAACAACCTGTTTTGTTATGTTTAGGCTTGTTAAACTTCGCTTTTCTATTTGTGGGTGAATGAACACCGAAAGAACTATCCAAGCTTCTTAGTCCTCGTTCTATTGTGATGGAACCAAAACACCTAAGCTTGATTTTGGCTGATAAGAAAGATTTCACTCTGCGATTTTTGGGTGAATGTGCATTCTAACCACAAAAACACCAATTTTGAAATAAGCCCAATCAAAGCTTATTCGTCGTCTTCCTACGCATATGAAAGCGAAAAGACGGTGTTGTGTTATTTTGGTATCATTACACACACTTTGCGAATTCGGTGTCAAAGTGCATTAACACCGAAGAACGACATGAAATAAGCAAAATCCAAGATTCCTCTTTCTATGTAGGTGGAACCGAAAACAACCTGTTTTGTTTTGTTTAGGCAAGATAAACTTCACT
Source organism: Podarcis melisellensis (assembly GCF_964234715.1). Classification (NCBI taxonomy): domain Eukaryota; kingdom Metazoa; phylum Chordata; class Lepidosauria; order Squamata; family Lacertidae; genus Podarcis; species Podarcis melisellensis. The sequence goes on along the minus strand of NW_028113149.1, from coordinate 371,752 downwards.
TTGCTATTTGTGGGTGAATGAACACCGAAAGAACAATCCAAGCTTCTTAGTCCTCTTTCTATTGTGACGGAACCAAAACACCTAAGCTTGATTTTGGCTGATAAGAAACATTTCACTCTGCGATTTTTGGGTGAATGTGCATTCTAACCACAAAAACACCAATTTTGAAATAAGCCCAATCAAAGCTTATTCGACGTCTTTCTAAGCATATGAAAGCGAAAAGACGGTGTGGTGTAATTTTGGTATCATTCCACACACTTTGCGAATTTGGTGTCAATGTGCATTAACACCGAAGAACACGTCATGAAATAAGTAAAATCCAAGATTCCTCTTTCTATGTAGCTGGAACCGAAAACAACCTGTTTTGTTTTGTTTAGGCTTGTTAAACTTCGCTTTGCTATTTGTGGGTGAATGAACACCGAAAGAACAATCCAAGCTTCTTAGTCCTCTTTCTATTGTGATGGAACCAAAACACCTAAGCTTGATTATGGCTGATAAGAAACATTTCACTCTGCGATTTTTGGGTGAATGTGCATTCTAACCACAAAAACACCAATTTTGAAATAAGCCCAATCAAAGCCTATTCGTCGTCTTCCTACGCATATGAAAGCGAAAAGACGGTGTTGTGTTATTTTGGTATCATTACACACACTTTGCGAATTCTGTGTCAAAGTGCATTAACACCGAGGAACACGACATGAAATAAGCAAAATCCAAGATTCTTCTTTCTATGTAGCTGGAACCCAAAACAACCTGTTTTGTTATGTTTAGGCTTGTTAAACTTCACTTTGCTATTTGTGGGTGAATGAACACCGAAAGAACAATCCAAGCTTCTTAGTCCTCTTTCTATTGTGATGGAACCAAAACACCTAAGCTTGATTTTGGCTGATAAGAAACATTTCACTGCGATTTTTGGGTGAATGTGCATTCTAACCACAAAAACACCAATTTTGAAATAAGCCCAATCAAAGCTTATTCGTCGTCTTTCTACGCATATGAAAGTGAAAAGACGGTGTTGTGTTATTTTGGTATCATTCCACAAAACTTGCGAATTCGGTGTCAATGTGCATTAACACCGAAGAACACGTCATGAAATAAGTAAAATCCAAGATTCCTCTTTCTATGTAGCTGGAACCGAAAACAACCTGTTTTGTTTTGTTTAGGCTTGTTAAACTTCGCTTTTCTATTTGTGGGTGAATGAACACCGAAAGAACAATCCAAGCTTCTTAGTCCTCTTTCTATTGTGACGGAACCAAAACACCTAAGCTTGATTTTGGCTGATAAGAAACATTTCACTCTGCGATTTTTGGGTGAATGTGCATTCTAACCACAAAAACACCAATTTTGAAATAAGCCCAATCAAAGCTTATTCGACGTCTTTCTAAGCATATGAAAGCGAAAAGACGGTGTGGTGTTATTTTGGTATCATTCCACACACTTTGCGAATTTGGTGTCAAAGTGCATTAACACCATAGAACACGACATGAAATAAGCAAAATCCAAGATTCTTCTTTCTATGTAGCTGGAACCCAAAACAACCTGTTTTGTTATGTTTAGGCTTGTTAAACTTCACTTTGCTATTTGTGGGTGAATGAACACCGAAAGAACAATCCAAGCTTCTTATTCCTCTTTCTATTGTGATGGAACCAAAACACGTAAGCTTGATTTTGGCTGATAAGAAACATTTCACTGCGATTTTTGGGTGAATGTGCATTCTAACCACAAAAACACCAATTTTGAAATAAGCCCAATCAAAGCTTATTCGACGTCTTTCTAAGCATATGAAAGCTATTAGACGGTGTGGTGCTATTTTGGTATCATTACACACACTTTGCGAATTCGGTGTCAAAGTGCATTAACACCGTAGAACACGATATGAAATAAGCAAAATCCAAGATTCTTCTTTCTATGTAGCTGGAACCCAAAACAACCTGTTTTGTTTTGTTTAGGCTTGTTAAACTTCACTTTGCTATTTGTGGGTGAATGAAAACCGAAAGAACAATCCAAGCTTCTTATTCCTCTTTCTATTGTGATGGAACCAAAACACCTAAGCTTGATTTTGGCTGATAAGAAACATTTCACTGCGATTTTTGGGTGAATGTGCATTCTAACCACAAAAACACCAATTTTGAAATAAGCCCAATCAAAGCTTATTCGACGTCTTTCTAAGCATATGAAAGCGAATAGACGGTGTGGTGCTATTTTGGTATCATTACACACACTTTGCGAATTCGGTGTCAAAGTGCATTAACACCGTAGAACACGATATGAAATAAGCAAAATCCAAGATTCTTCTTTCTATGTAGCTGGAACCCAAAACAACCTGTTTTGTTTTGTTTAGGCTTGTTAAACTTCGCTTTGCTATTTGTGGGTGAATGAACACCGAAAGAACAATCCAAGCTTCTTATTCCTCTTTCTATTGTGATGGAACCAAAACACCTAAGCTTGATTTTGGCTGATAAGAAACATTTCACTGCGATTTTTGGGTGAATGTGCATTCTAACCACAAAAACACCAATTTTGAAATAAGAACAATCAAAGCTTATTCGTCGTCTTTCTATGCATATGAAAGCGAAAATACGGTGTGGTGTTATTTTGGTATCATTCCACAAACCTTGCGAATTCGGTGTCAATGTGCATTAACACCGAAGAAATAAGCAGAATCAAAACATGAAATAAGTAATATCCAAGATTCTTCTTTCTATGTAGCTGGAACCGAAAACAACCTGTTTTGTTTTGTTTAGGCTTGTTAAACTTCGCTTTGCTATTTGTGGGTGAATGAACACCGAAAGAACAATCCAAGCTTCTTAGTCCTCTTTCTATTGTGATGGAACCAAAACACCTAAGCTTGATAAGAAACATTTCACTCTGCGATTTTGGGGTGAATGTGTATTCTAACCACAAAAACACCAATTTTGAAATACGCCCAAGCAAAGCTTATTCGACGTCTTTCTAAGCATATGAAAGCGAAAAGAAGGTGTGGTGTTATTTTGGTATCATTACACACACTTTGCGAATTTGGTGTCAAAGTGCATTAACACCGAAGAAATAAGCAAAATCAAAACATGAAATAAGCAAAATCCAAGATTCTTCTTTCTATGTAGCTGGAACCGAAAACAATCTGTTTTGTTTTGTTTAGGCATGTTAAACTTCACTTTGCTATTTGTGGGTGAATGAACACCGAAAGAACAATCCAAGCTTCTTAGTCCTCTTTCTATTGTGATGGAACCAAAACACCTAAGCTTGATTTTGGCTGATAAGAAACATTTCACTCTGCGATTTTGGGGTGAATGTGTATTCTAACCACAAAACACCAATTTTGAAATAAGCCCAAGCAAAGCTTATTACACGTCTTTCTAAGCATATGAAAGAGAAAAGAAGGTGTGGTGTTATTTTGGTATCATTAAACATACTTTGCGAATTCGGTGTCAAAGTGCATTAACACCGAAGAACGACATGAAATAAGCAAAATCCAAGATTCTTCTTTCTATGTAGCTGGAACCCAAAACAACCTGTTTTGTTATGTTTAGGCTTGTTAAACTTCACTTTGCTATTTGTGGGTGAATGAACACCGAAAGAACAATCCAAGCTTCTTAGTCCTCTTTCTATTGTGATGGAACCAAAACACCTAAGCTTGATTTTGGCTGATAAGAAACATTTCACTCTGCGATTTTTGGGTGAATGTGCATTGTAACCACAAAAACACCAATTTTGAAATAAGCCCAATCAAAGCCTATTCGTCGTCTTCCTACGCATATGAAAGCGAAAAGACGGTGTGGTGTTATTTTGGTATCATTACACACACTTTGCGAATTTGGTGTCAAAGTGCATTAACACCGAAGAACACGTCATGAAATAAGCAAAATCCAAGATTCCTCTTTCTATGTAGGTGGAACCGAAAACAACCTGTTTTGTTATGTTTAGGCTTGTTAAACTTCACTTTGCTATTTGTCGGTGAATGAACACCGAAAGAACATTCCAAGCATATTCGTCCTCTTTCTATTGTGATGGAACCAAAACACCTAAGCTTGATTTTGGCTGATAAGAAACATTTCACTCTGCGATTTTTGGGTGAATGTGCATTCTAACCACAAAAACACCAATTTTGAAATAAGCCCAATCAAAGCTTATTCGACGTCTTTCTAAGCATATGAAAGCGAAAAGACGGTGTGGTGTTATTTTGGTATCATTCCACACACTTTGCGAATTTGGTGTCAAAGTGCATTAACACCATAGAACACGACATGAAATAAGCAAGATCCAAGATTCTTCTTTCTATGTAGCTGGAACCCAAAACAACCTGTTTTGTTATGTTTAGGCTTGTTAAACTTCACTTTGCTATTTGTGGGTGAATGAACACCGAAAGAACAATCCAAGCTTCTTATTCCTCTTTCTATTGTGATGGAACCAAAACACCTAAGCTTGATTTTGGCTGATAAGAAACATTTCACTGCGATTTTTGGGTGAATGTGCATTCTAACCACAAAAACACCAATTTTGAAATAAGCCCAATCAAAGCTTATTCGACGTCTTTCTAAGCATATGAAAGCGAATAGACGGTGTGGTGCTATTTTGGTATCATTACACACACTTTGCGAATTCGGTGTCAAAGTGCATTAACACCGTAGAACACGACATGAAATAAGCAAAATCCAAGATTCTTCTTTCTATGTAGCTGGAACCCAAAACAACCTGTTTTGTTATGTTTAGGCTTGTTAAACTTCACTTTGCTATTTGTGGGTGAATGAACACCGAAAGAACAATCCAAGCTTCTTATTCCTCTTTCTATTGTGATGGAACCAAAACACCTAAGATTGATTTTGGCTGATAAGAAACTTCACTGCGATTTTTGGGTGAATGTGCATTCTAACCACAAAAACACCAATTTTGAAATAAGCCCAATCAAAGCTTATTCGTCGTCTTTCTATGCATATGAAAGCGAAAATACAGTGTGGTGTTATTTTGGTATCATTCCACAAACCTTGCGAATTCGGTGTCAATGTGCATTAACACCGAAGAAATAAGCAGAATCAAAACATGAAATAAGTAATATCCAAGATTCTTCTTTCTATGTAGCTGGAACCGAAAACAACCTGTTTTGTTTTGTTTAGGCTTGTTAAACTTCGCTTTGCTATTTGTGGGTGAATGAACACCGAAAGAACAATCCAAGCTTCTTAGTCCTCTTTCTATTGTGATGGAACCAAAACACCTAAGCTTGATAAGAAACATTTCACTCTGCGATTTTGGGGTGAATGTGTATTCTAACCACAAAAACACCAATTTTGAAATACGCCCAAGCAAAGCTTATTCGACGTCTTTCTAAGCATATGAAAGCGAAAAGAAGGTGTGGTGTTATTTTGGTATCATTACACACACTTTGCGAATTTGGTGTCAAAGTGCATTAACACCGAAGAAATAAGCAAAATCAAAACATGAAATAAGCAAAATCCAAGATTCTTCTTTCTATGTAGCTGGAACCGAAAACAACCTGTTTTGTTTTGTTTAGGCATGTTAAACTTCACTTTGCTATTTGTGGGTGAATGAACACCGAAAGAACAATCCAAGCTTCTTAGTCCTCTTTCTATTGTGATGGAACCAAAACACCTAAGCTTGATTTTGGCTGATAAGAAACATTTCACTCTGCGATTTTGGGGTGAATGTGTATTCTAACCACAAAACACCAATTTTGAAATAAGCCCAAGCAAAGCTTATTAGACGTCTTTCTAAGCATATGAAAGAGAAAAGAAGGTGTGGTGTTATTTTGGTATCATTAAACATACTTTGCGAATTCGGTGTCAAAGTGCATTAACACCGAAGAACGACATGAAATAAGCAAAATCCAAGATTTTTCTTTCTATTTAGCTGGAACCCGAAACAACCTGTTTTGTTTTGTTTAGGCATGATAAACTTCACTTTGCTATTTGTGGGTGAATGAACACCGAAAGAACAATCCAAGCTTCTTAGTCCTCTTTCTATTGTATTGGAACCAAAACACCTAAGCTTGATTTTGGCTGATAAGAAACATTTCACTCTGCGATTTTTGGGTGAATGTGCATTCTAACCACAAAAACACCAATTTTGAAATAAGCCCAATCAAAGCTTATTCGACGTCTTTCTAAGCATATGAAAGCGAAAAGACGGTGTGGTGTTATTTTGGTATCATTACACACACTTTGCGAATTCTGTGTCAAAGTGCATTAACACCATAGAACACGACATGAAATAAGCAAAATCCAAGATTCTTCTTTTTATGTAGCTGGAACCCAAAACAACCTGTTTTGTTATGTTTAGGCTTGTTAAACTTCGCTTTGCTATTTGTGGGTGAATGAACACCGAAAGAACAATCCAAGCTTCTTATTCCTCTTTCTATTGTGATGGAACCAAAACACCTAAGCTTGATTTTGGCTGATAAGAAACATTTCACTCTGCGATTTTTGGGTGAATGTGCATTCTAACCACAAAAACACCAATTTTGAAATAAGCCCAATCAAAGCTTATTCGTCGTCTTTCTACGCATATGAAAGTGAAAAGACGTGTTATTTTGGTATCTTTCCACAAAACTTGCGAATTCGGTGTCAATGTGCATTAACACCGAAGAACACGTCATGAAATAAGTAAAATCCAAGATTCCTCTTTCTATGTAGCTGGAACCGAAAACAACCTGTTTTGTTTTGTTTAGGCTTGTTAAACTTCGCTTTGCTATTTGTGGGTGAATGAACACCGAAAGAACAATCCAAGCTTCTTAGTCCTCTTTCTATTGTGATGGAACCAAAACACCTAAGCTTGATTTTGGCTGATAAGAAACATTTCACTCTGCGATTTTTGGGTGAATGTGCATTCTAACCACAAAAACACCAATTTTGAAATAAGCCCAATCAAAGCCTATTCGTCGTCTTCCTACGCATATGAAAGCGAAAAGACGGTGTTGTGTTATTTTGGTATCATTACACACACTTTGCGAATTCGGTGTCAATGTGCATTAACACCGAAGAACGACATGAAATAAGCAAAATCCAAGATTTTTCTTTCTATGTAGCTGGAACCCAAAACAACCTGTTTTGTTTTGTTTAGGCATGATAAACTTCACTTTGCTATTTGTGGGTGAATGAACACCGAAAGAACAATCCAAGCATATTCGTCCTCTTTCTATTGTGATGGAACCAAAACACCTAAGCTTGATTTTGGTTGATAAGAAACATTTCATTCTGCTATTTTTGGGTGAATGTGCATTCTAACCACAAAAACACCAATTTTGAAATAAGCCCAATCAAAGCTTATTCGACGTCTTTCTAAGCATATGAAAGCGAAAAGACGGTGTGGTGTTATTTTGGTATCATTACACACACTTTGCGAATTCGGTGTCAAGGTGCATTAACACCATAGAACACGACATGAAATAAGCAAAATCCAAGATTCTTCTTTCTATGTAGCTGGAACCCAAAACAACCTGTTTTGTTATGTTTAGGCTTGTTAAACTTCACTTTGCTATTTGTGGGTGAATGAACACCGAAGGAACAATCCAAGCTTCTTAGTCCTCTTTCTATTGTGATGGAACCAAAACACCTAAGCTTGATTTTGACTGATAAGAAACATTTCACTCTGCGATTTTTGGGTGAATGTGCATTCTAACCACAAAAACACCAATTTTGAAATAAGCCCAATCAAAGCTTATTCGTCGTCTTTCTACGCATATGAAAGTGAAAAGACGTGTTATTTTGGTATCTTTCCACAAAACTTGCGAATTCGGTGTCAATGTGCATTAACACCGAAGAACACGTCATGAAATAAGTAAAATCCAAGATTCCTCTTTCTATGTAGCTGGAACCGAAAACAACCTGTTTTGTTTTGTTTAGGCTTGTTAAACTTCGCTTTGCTATTTGTGGGTGAATGAACACCGAAAGAACAATCCAAGCTTCTTAGTCCTCTTTCTATTGTGATGGAACCAAAACACCTAAGCTTGATTTTGGCTGATAAGAAACATTTCACTCTGCGATTTTTGGGTGAATGTGCATTCTAACCACAAAAACACCAATTTTGAAATAAGCCCAATCAAAGCCTATTCGTCGTCTTCCTACGCATATGAAAGCGAAAAGACGGTGTTGTGTTATTTTGGTATCATTACACACATTTTGCGAATTCAGTGTCAATGTGCATTAACACCGAAGAACGACATGAAATAAGCAAAATCCAAGATTTTTCTTTCTATGTAGCTGGAACCCAAAACAACCTGTTTTGTTTTATTTAGGCATGATAAACTTCACTTTGCTATTTGTGGGTGAATGAACACCGAAAGAACAATCCAAGCATATTCGTCCTCTTTCTATTGTGATGGAACCAAAACACCTAAGCTTGATTTTGGTTGATAAGAAACATTTCATTCTGCTATTTTTGGGTGAATGTGCATTCTAACCACAAAAACACCAATTTTGAAATAAGCCCAATCAAAGCTTATTCGACGTCTTTCTAAGCATATGAAAGCGAAAAGACGGTGTGGTGTTATTTTGGTATCATTACACACACTTTGCGAATTTGGTGTCAAGGTGCATTAACACCATAGAACACGACATGAAATAAGCAAAATCCAAGATTCTTCTTTCTATGTAGCTGGAACCCAAAACAACCTGATTGTTTTGTTTAGGCTTGTTAAACTTCGCTTTGCTATTTGTGGGTGAATGAACACCGAAAGAACAATCCAAGCTTCTTAGTCCTCTTTCTATTGTGACGGAACCAAAACACCTAAGCTTCATTTTTGGCTGATAAGAAACATTTCACTCTGCGATTTTTGGGTGAATGTGCATTCTAACCACAAAAACACCAATTTTGAAATAAGCCCAATCAAAGCCTATTCGTCGTCTTTCTACGCATATGAAAGTGAAAAGACGCTGTTGTGTTATTTTGGTATCATTCCACAATCTTTGCGATTTCTGGATCAATGTGCATTAACACCGAAGAACACGTCATGAAATAAGTAAAATCCAAGATTCCTCTTTCGATGTAGCTGGAACCGAAAACAACCTGTTTTGTTTTGTTTAGGCTTGTTAAACTTCACTTTGCTATTTGTCGGTGAATGAACACCGAAAGAACAATCCAAGCTTCTTAGTCCTCTTTCTATTGTGATGGAACCAAAACACCTAAGCTTGATTTTGGCTGATAAGAAACATTTCACTCTGCGATTTTTGGGTGAATGTGCATTCTAACCACAAAAACACCAATTTTGAAATAAGCCCAATCAAAGCTTATTCGACGTCTTTCTAAGCATATGAAAGCGAAAAGACGGTGTGGTGTTATTTTGGTATCATTACACACACTTTGCGAATTTGGTGTCAAAGTGCATTAACACCATAAAACACGACATGAAATAAGCAAAATCCAAGATTCTTCTTTCTATGTAGCTGGAACCCAAAACAACCTGTTTTGTTATGTTTAGGCTTGTTAAACTTCACTTTGCTATTTGTCGGTGAATGAACACCGAAAGAACAATCCAAGCATATTCGTCCTCTTTCTATTGTGATGGAACCAAAACACCTAAGCTTGATTTTGGCTGATAAGAAACATTTCACTCTGCGATTTTTGGGTGAATGTGCATTCTAACCACAAAAACACCAATTTTGAAATAAGCCCAATCAAAGCTTATTCGTCGTCTTTCTACGCATATGAAAGTGAAAAGACGCTGTTGTGTTATTTTAGTATCATTCCACAATCTTTGCGATTTCTGGATCAATGTGCATTAACACCGAAGAACACGTCATGAAATAAGTAAAATCCAAGATTCCTCTTTCGATGTAGCTGGAACCGAAAACAACCTGTTTTGTTTTGTTTAGGCTTGTTAAACTTCACTTTGCTATTTGTCGGTGAATGTACACCGAAAGAACAATCCAAGCTTCTTAGTCCTCTTTCTATTGTGATGGAACCAAAACACCTAAGCTTGATTTTGGCTGATAAGAAACATTTCACTCTGCGATTTTTGGGTGAATGTGCATTCTAACCACAAAAACACCAATTTTGAAATAAGCCCAATCAAAGCCTATTCGTCGTCTTCCTACGCATATGAAAGCGAAAAGACGGTGTTGTGTTATTTTGGTATCATTACACACACTTTGCGAATTCAGTGTCAATGTGCATTAACACCGAAGAACGACATGAAATAAGCAAAATCCAAGATTTTTCTTTCTATGTAGCTGGAACCCAAAACAACCTGTTTTGTTTTATTTAGGCATGATAAACTTCACTTTGCTATTTGTGGGTGAATGAACACCGAAAGAACAATCCAAGCATATTCGTCCTCTTTCTATTGTGATGGAACCAAAACACCTAAGCTTGATTTTGGTTGATAAGAAACATTTCATTCTGCTATTTTTGGGTGAATGTGCATTCTAACCACAAAAACACCAATTTTGAAATAAGCCCAATCAAAGCTTATTCGACGTCTTTCTAAGCATATGAAAGCGAAAAGACGGTGTGGTGTTATTTTGGTATCATTACACACACTTTGCGAATTTGGTGTCAAGGTGCATTAACACCATAGAACACGACATGAAATAAGCAAAATCCAAGATTCTTCTTTCTATGTAGCTGGAACCCAAAACAACCTGATTGTTTTGTTTAGGCTTGTTAAACTTCGCTTTGCTATTTGTGGGTGAATGAACACCGAAAGAACAATCCAAGCTTCTTAGTCCTCTTTCTATTGTGACGGAACCAAAACACCTAAGCTTCATTTTTGGCTGATAAGAAACATTTCACTCTGCGATTTTTGGGTGAATGTGCATTCTAACCACAAAAACACCAATTTTGAAATAAGCCCAATCAAAGCCTATTCGTCGTCTTTCTACGCATATGAAAGTGAAAAGACGCTGTTGTGTTATTTTGGTATCATTCCACAATCTTTGCGATTTCTGGATCAATGTGCATTAACACCGAAGAACACGTCATGAAATAAGTAAAATCCAAGATTCCTCTTTCGATGTAGCTGGAACCGAAAACAACCTGTTTTGTTTTGTTTAGGCTTGTTAAACTTCACTTTGCTATTTGTCGGTGAATGAACACCGAAAGAACAATCCAAGCTTCTTAGTCCTCTTTCTATTGTGATGGAACCAAAACACCTAAGCTTGATTTTGGCTGATAAGAAACATTTCACTCTGCGATTTTTGGGTGAATGTGCATTCTAACCACAAAAACACCAATTTTGAAATAAGCCCAATCAAAGCTTATTCGACGTCTTTCTAAGCATATGAAAGCGAAAAGACGGTGTGGTGTTATTTTGGTATCATTACACACACTTTGCGAATTTGGTGTCAAAGTGCATTAACACCATAAAACACGACATGAAATAAGCAAAATCCAAGATTCTTCTTTCTATGTAGCTGGAACCCAAAACAACCTGTTTTGTTATGTTTAGGCTTGTTAAACTTCACTTTGCTATTTGTCGGTGAATGAACACCGAAAGAACAATCCAAGCATATTCGTCCTCTTTCTATTGTGATGGAACCAAAACACCTAAGCTTGATTTTGGCTGATAAGAAACATTTCACTCTGCGATTTTTGGGTGAATGTGCATTCTAACCACAAAAACACCAATTTTGAAATAAGCCCAATCAAAGCTTATTCGTCGTCTTTCTACGCATATGAAAGTGAAAAGACGCTGTTGTGTTATTTTAGTATCATTCCACAATCTTTGCGATTTCTGGATCAATGTGCATTAACACCGAAGAACACGTCATGAAATAAGTAAAATCCAAGATTCCTCTTTCGATGTAGCTGGAACCGAAAACAACCTGTTTTGTTTTGTTTAGGCTTGTTAAACTTCACTTTGCTATTTGTCGGTGAATGTACACCGAAAGAACAATCCAAGCTTCTTAGTCCTCTTTCTATTGTGATGGAACCAAAACACCTAAGCTTGATTTTGGCTGATAAGAAACATTTCACTCTGCGATTTTTGGGTGAATGTGCATTCTAACCACAAAAACACCAATTTTGAAATAAGCCCAATCAAAGCCTATTCGTCGTCTTCCTACGCATATGAAAGCGAAAAGACGGTGTTGTGTTATTTTGGTATCATTACACACACTTTGCGAATTCGGTGTCAATGTGCATTAACACCGAAGAACGACATGAAATAAGCAAAATCCAAGATTTTTCTTTCTATGTAGCTGGAACCCAAAACAACCTGTTTTGTTTTGTTTAGGCATGATAAACTTCACTTTGCTATTTGTGGGTGAATGAACACCGAAAGAACAATCCAAGCATATTCGTCCTCTTTCTATTGTGAGGGAACCAAAACACCTAAGCTTGATTTTGGTTGATAAGAAACATTTCATTCTGCTATTTTTGGGTGAATGTGCATTCTAACCACAAAAACACCAATTTTGAAATAAGCCCAATCAAAGCTTATTTGACGTCTTTCTAAACATATGAAAGCGAAAAGACGGTGTGGTGTTATTTTGGTATCATTACACACACTTTGCGAATTCGGTGTCAAAGTGCATTAACACCATAGAACACGACATGAAATAAGCAAAATCCAAGATTCTTCTTTCTATGTAGCTGGAACCCAAAACAACCTGTTTTGTTTAGGCTTGTTAAACTTCACTTTGCTATTTGTCGGTGAATGAACACCGAAAGAACAATCCAAGCTTCTTAGTCCTCTTTCTATTGTGACGGAACCAAAACACCTAAGCTTGATTTTGGCTGATAAGAAACATTTCACTCTGCGATTTTTGGGTGAATGTGCATTCTAACCACAAAAACACCAATTTTGAAATAAGCCCAATCAAAGCTTATTCGACGTCTTTCTAAGCATATGAAAGCGAAAAGACGGTGTGGTCTTATTTTGGTAACATTACACACACTTTGCGAATTCTGTGTCAAAGTGCATTAACACCGAAGAACACGACATGAAATAAGCAAAATCCAAGATTCTTCTTTCTATGTAGCTGGAACCCAAAAGAACCTGTTTTGTTTTGTTTAGACTTGTTAAACTTCGCTTTGCTATTTGTGGGTGAATGAACACCGAAAGAACAATCCAAGCTTCTTAGTCCTCTTTCTATTGTGATGGAACCAAAACACCTAAGCTTGATTTTGGCTGATAAGAAACATTTCACTCTGCGATTTTTGGGTGAATGTGCATTCTAACCACAAAAACACCAATTTTGAAATAAGCCCAATCAAAGCCTATTCGTCGTCTTCCTACGCATATGAAAGCGAAAAGACGGTGTTGTGTTATTTTGGTATCATTACACACACTTTGCGAATTCGGTGTCAATGTGCATTAACACCGAAGAACGACATGAAATAAGCAAAATCCAAGATTTTTCTTTCTATGTAGCTGGAACCCAAAACAACCTGTTTTGTTTTGTTTAGGCATGATAAACTTCACTTTGCTATTTGTGGGTGAATGAACACCGAAAGAACAATCCAAGCATATTCGTCCTCTTTCTATTGTGATGGAACCAAAACACCTAAGCTTGATTTTGGTTGATAAGAAACATTTCATTCTGCTATTTTTGGGTGAATGTGCATTCTAACCACAAAAACACCAATTTTGAAATAAGCCCAATCAAAGCTTATTCGACGTCTTTCTAAGCATATGAAAGCGAAAAGACGGTGTGGTGTTATTTTGGTATCATTACACACACTTTTCGAATTCGGTGTCAAAGTGCATTAACACCATAGAACACGACATGAAATAAGCAAAATCCAAGATTCTTCTTTCTATGTAGCTGGAACCCAAAACAACCTGTTTTGTTATGTTTAGGCTTGTTAAACTTCACTTTGCTATTTGTCGGTGAATGAACACCGAAAGAACAATCCAAGCTTCTTAGTCCTCTTTCTATTGTGATGGAACCAAAACACCTAAGCTTGATTTTGGCTGATAAGAAACATTTCACTCTGCGATTTTTGGGTGAATGTGCATTCTAACCACAAAAACACCAATTTTGAAATAAGCCCAATCAAAGCTTATTCGTCGTCTTTCTACGCATATGAAAGTGAAAAGACGCTGTTGTGTTATTTTAGTATCATTCCACAATCTTTGCGATTTCTGGATCAATGTGCATTAACACCGAAGAACACGTCATGAAATAAGTAAAATCCAAGATTCCTCTTTCGATGTAGCTGGAACCGAAAACAACCTGTTTTGTTTTGTTTAGGCTTGTTAAACTTCACTTTGCTATTTGTCGGTGAATGTACACCGAAAGAACAATCCAAGCTTCTTAGTCCTCTTTCTATTGTGATGGAACCAAAACACCTAAGCTTGATTTTGGCTGATAAGAAACATTTCACTCTGCGATTTTTGGGTGAATGTGCATTCTAACCACAAAAACACCAATTTTGAAATAAGCCCAATCAAAGCCTATTCGTCGTCTTCCTACGCATATGAAAGCGAAAAGACGGTGTTGTGTTATTTTGGTATCATTACACACACTTTGCGAATTCGGTGTCAATGTGCATTAACACCGAAGAACGACATGAAATAAGCAAAATCCAAGATTTTTCTTTCTATGTAGCTGGAACCCAAAACAACCTGTTTTGTTTTGTTTAGGCATGATAAACTTCACTTTGCTATTTGTGGGTGAATGAACACCGAAAGAACAATCCAAGCATATTCGTCCTCTTTCTATTGTGAGGGAACCAAAACACCTAAGCTTGATTTTGGTTGATAAGAAACATTTCACTCTGCGATTTTTGGGTGAATGTGCATTCTAACCACAAAAACACCAATTTTGAAATAAGCCCAATCAAAGCTTATTTGACGTCATTCTAAGCATATGAAAGCGAAAAGACGGTGTGGTGTTATTTTGGTATCATTACACACACTTTGCGAATTCGGTGTCAAAGTGCATTAACACCGTAGAACACGATATGAAATAAGCAAAATCCAAGATTCTTCTTTCTATGTAGCTGGAACCCAAAACAACCTGTTTTGTTTTGTTTAGGCTTGTTAAACTTCACTTTGCTATTTGTGGGTGAATGAACACCGAAAGAACAATCCAAGCTTCTTATTCCTCTTTCTATTGTGATGGAACCAAAACACCTAAGCTTGATTTTGGCTGATAAGAAACATTTCACTGCGATTTTTGGGTGAATGTGCATTCTAACCACAAAAACACCAATTTTGAAATAAGCCCAATCAAAGCTTATTCGACGTCTTTCTAAGCATATGAAAGCGAATAGACGGTGTGGTGCTATTTTGGTATCATTACACACACTTTGCGAATTCGGTGTCAAAGTGCATTAACACCGTAGAACACGATATGAAATAAGCAAAATCCAAGATTCTTCTTTCTATGTAGCTGGAACCCAAAACAACCTGTTTTGTTTTGTTTAGGCTTGTTAAACTTCGCTTTGCTATTTGTGGGTGAATGAACACCGAAAGAACAATCCAAGCTTCTTATTCCTCTTTCTATTGTGATGGAACCAAAACACCTAAGCTTGATTTTGGCTGATAAGAAACATTTCACTGCGATTTTTGGGTGAATGTGCATTCTAACCACAAAAACACCAATTTTGAAATAAGCCCAATCAAAGCTTATTCGTCGTCTTTCTATGCATATGAAAGCGAAAATACGGTGTGGTGTTATTTTGGTATCATTCCACAAACCTTGCGAATTCGGTGTCAATGTGCATTAACACCGAAGAAATAAGCAGAATCAAAACATGAAATAAGTAATATCCAAGATTCTTCTTTCTATGTAGCTGGAACCGAAAACAACCTGTTTTGTTTTGTTTAGGCTTGTTAAACTTCGCTTTGCTATTTGTGGGTGAATGAACACCGAAAGAACAATCCAAGCTTCTTAGTCCTCTTTCTATTGTGATGGAACCAAAACACCTAAGCTTGATAAGAAACATTTCACTCTGCGATTTTGGGGTGAATGTGTATTCTAACCACAAAAACACCAATTTTGAAATACGCCCAAGCAAAGCTTATTCGACGTCTTTCTAAGCATATGAAAGCGAAAAGAAGGTGTGGTGTTATTTTGGTATCATTACACACACTTTGCGAATTTGGTGTCAAAGTGCATTAACACCGAAGAAATAAGCAAAATCAAAACATGAAATAAGCAAAATCCAAGATTCTTCTTTCTATGTAGCTGGAACCGAAAACAATCTGTTTTGTTTTGTTTAGGCATGTTAAACTTCACTTTGCTATTTGTGGGTGAATGAACACCGAAAGAACAATCCAAGCTTCTTAGTCCTCTTTCTATTGTGATGGAACCAAAACACCTAAGCTTGATTTTGGCTGATAAGAAACATTTCACTCTGCGATTTTGGGGTGAATGTGTATTCTAACCACAAAACACCAATTTTGAAATAAGCCCAAGCAAAGCTTATTAGACGTCTTTCTAAGCATATGAAAGAGAAAAGAAGGTGTGGTGTTATTTTGGTATCATTAAACATACTTTGCGAATTCGGTGTCAAAGTGCATTAACACCGAAGAACGACATGAAATAAGCAAAATCCAAGATTCTTCTTTCTATGTAGCTGGAACCCAAAACAACCTGTTTTGTTATGTTTAGGCTTGTTAAACTTCACTTTGCTATTTGTGGGTGAATGAACACCGAAAGAACAATCCAAGCTTCTTAGTCCTCTTTCTATTGTGATGGAACCAAAACACCTAAGCTTGATTTTGGCTGATAAGAAACATTTCACTCTGCGATTTTTGGGTGAATGTGCATTGTAACCACAAAAACACCAATTTTGAAATAAGCCCAATCAAAGCCTATTCGTCGTCTTCCTACGCATATGAAAGCGAAAAGACGGTGTGGTGTTATTTTGGTATCATTACACACACTTTGCGAATTTGGTGTCAAAGTGCATTAACACCGAAGAACACGTCATGAAATAAGCAAAATCCAAGATTCCTCTTTCTATGTAGGTGGAACCGAAAACAACCTGTTTTGTTATGTTTAGGCTTGTTAAACTTCACTTTGCTATTTGTCGGTGAATGAACACCGAAAGAACAATCCAAGCATATTCGTCCTCTTTCTATTGTGAGGGAACCAAAACACCTAAGCTTGATTTTGGTTGATAAGAAACATTTCACTCTGCGATTTTTGGGTGAATGTGCATTCTAACCACAAAAACACCAATTTTGAAATAAGCCCAATCAAAGCTTATTTGACGTCTTTCTAAGCATATGAAAGCGAAAAGACGGTGTGGTGTTATTTTGGTATCATTACACACACTTTGCGAATTCGGTGTCAAAGTGCATTAACACCGTAGAACACGATATGAAATAAGCAAAATCCAAGATTCTTCTTTCTATGTAGCTGGAACCCAAAACAACCTGTTTTGTTTTGTTTAGGCTTGTTAAACTTCACTTTGCTATTTGTGGGTGAATGAACACCGAAAGAACAATCCAAGCTTCTTATTCCTCTTTCTATTGTGATGGAACCAAAACACCTAAGCTTGATTTTGGCTGATAAGAAACATTTCACTGCGATTTTTGGGTGAATGTGCATTCTAACCACAAAAACACCAATTTTGAAATAAGCCCAATCAAAGCTTATTCGACGTCTTTCTAAGCATATGAAAGCGAATAGACGGTGTGGTGCTATTTTGGTATCATTACACACACTTTGCGAATTCGGTGTCAAAGTGCATTAACACCGTAGAACACGATATGAAATAAGCAAAATCCAAGATTCTTCTTTCTATGTAGCTGGAACCCAAAACAACCTGTTTTGTTTTGTTTAGGCTTGTTAAACTTCGCTTTGCTATTTGTGGGTGAATGAACACCGAAAGAACAATCCAAGCTTCTTATTCCTCTTTCTATTGTGATGGAACCAAAACACCTAAGATTGATTTTGGCTGATAAGAAACATTTCACTGCGATTTTTGGGTGAATGTGCATTCTAACCACAAAAACACCAATTTTGAAATAAGCCCAATCAAAGCTTATTCGTCGTCTTTCTATGCATATGAAAGCGAAAATACGGTGTGGTGTTATTTTGGTATCATTCCACAAACCTTGCGAATTCGGTGTCAATGTGCATTAACACCGAAGAAATAAGCAGAATCAAAACATGAAATAAGTAATATCCAAGATTCTTCTTTCTATGTAGCTGGAACCGAAAACAACCTGTTTTGTTTTGTTTAGGCTTGTTAAACTTCGCTTTGCTATTTGTGGGTGAATGAACACCGAAAGAACAATCCAAGCTTCTTAGTCCTCTTTCTATTGTGATGGAACCAAAACACCTAAGCTTGATAAGAAACATTTCACTCTGCGATTTTGGGGTGAATGTGTATTCTAACCACAAAAACACCAATTTTGAAATACGCCCAAGCAAAGCTTATTCGACGTCTTTCTAAGCATATGAAAGCGAAAAGAAGGTGTGGTGTTATTTTGGTATCATTACACACACTTTGCGAATTTGGTGTCAAAGTGCATTAACACCGAAGAAATAAGCAAAATCAAAACATGAAATAAGCAAAATCCAAGATTCTTCTTTCTATGTAGCTGGAACCGAAAACAATCTGTTTTGTTTTGTTTAGGCATGTTAAACTTCACTTTGCTATTTGTGGGTGAATGAACACCGAAAGAACAATCCAAGCTTCTTAGTCCTCTTTCTATTGTGATGGAACCAAAACACCTAAGCTTGATTTTGGCTGATAAGAAACATTTCACTCTGCGATTTTGGGGTGAATGTGTATTCTAACCACAAAACACCAATTTTGAAATAAGCCCAAGCAAAGCTTATTAGACGTCTTTCTAAGCATATGAAAGAGAAAAGAAGGTGTGGTGTTATTTTGGTATCATTAAACATACTTTGCGAATTCGGTGTCAAAGTGCATTAACACCGAAGAACGACATGAAATAAGCAAAATCCAAGATTCTTCTTTCTATGTAGCTGGAACCCAAAACAACCTGTTTTGTTATGTTTAGGCTTGTTAAACTTCACTTTGCTATTTGTGGGTGAATGAACACCGAAAGAACAATCCAAGCTTCTTAGTCCTCTTTCTATTGTGATGGAACCAAAACACCTAAGCTTGATTTTGGCTGATAAGAAACATTTCACTCTGCGATTTTTGGGTGAATGTGCATTGTAACCACAAAAACACCAATTTTGAAATAAGCCCAATCAAAGCCTATTCGTCGTCTTCCTACGCATATGAAAGCGAAAAGACGGTGTGGTGTTATTTTGGTATCATTACACACACTTTGCGAATTTGGTGTCAAAGTGCATTAACACCGAAGAACACGTCATGAAATAAGCAAAATCCAAGATTCCTCTTTCTATGTAGGTGGAACCGAAAACAACCTGTTTTGTTATGTTTAGGCTTGTTAAACTTCACTTTGCTATTTGTCGGTGAATGAACACCGAAAGAACATTCCAAGCATATTCGTCCTCTTTCTATTGTGATGGAACCAAAACACCTAAGCTTGATTTTGGCTGATAAGAAACATTTCACTCTGCGATTTTTGGGTGAATGTGCATTCTAACCACAAAAACACCAATTTTGAAATAAGCCCAATCAAAGCTTATTCGACGTCTTTCTAAGCATATGAAAGCGAAAAGACGGTGTGGTGTTATTTTGGTATCATTCCACACACTTTGCGAATTTGGTGTC
Organism: Podarcis melisellensis; assembly: GCF_964234715.1. Taxonomy (NCBI): domain Eukaryota; kingdom Metazoa; phylum Chordata; class Lepidosauria; order Squamata; family Lacertidae; genus Podarcis; species Podarcis melisellensis. Next base: position 352,186 of record NW_028113149.1, on the reverse strand, counting down.
AAAGTGCATTAACACCATAGAACACGACATGAAATAAGCAAAATCCAAGATTCTTCTTTCTATGTAGCTGGAACCCAAAACAACCTGTTTTGTTATGTTTAGGCTTGTTAAACTTCACTTTGCTATTTGTGGGTGAATGAACACCGAAAGAACAATCCAAGCTTCTTATTCCTCTTTCTATTGTGATGGAACCAAAACACCTAAGCTTGATTTTGGCTGATAAGAAACATTTCACTGCGATTTTTGGGTGAATGTGCATTCTAACCACAAAAACACCAATTTTGAAATAAGCCCAATCAAAGCTTATTCGACGTCTTTCTAAGCATATGAAAGCGAATAGACGGTGTGGTGCTATTTTGGTATCATTACACACACTTTGCGAATTCGGTGTCAAAGTGCATTAACACCGTAGAACACGACATGAAATAAGCAAAATCCAAGATTCTTCTTTCTATGTAGCTGGAACCCAAAACAACCTGTTTTGTTATGTTTAGGCTTGTTAAACTTCACTTTGCTATTTGTGGGTGAATGAACACCGAAAGAACAATCCAAGCTTCTTATTCCTCTTTCTATTGTGATGGAACCAAAACACCTAAGATTGATTTTGGCTGATAAGAAACTTCACTGCGATTTTTGGGTGAATGTGCATTCTAACCACAAAAACACCAATTTTGAAATAAGCCCAATCAAAGCTTATTCGTCGTCTTTCTATGCATATGAAAGCGAAAATACAGTGTGGTGTTATTTTGGTATCATTCCACAAACCTTGCGAATTCGGTGTCAATGTGCATTAACACCGAAGAAATAAGCAGAATCAAAACATGAAATAAGTAATATCCAAGATTCTTCTTTCTATGTAGCTGGAACCGAAAACAACCTGTTTTGTTTTGTTTAGGCTTGTTAAACTTCGCTTTGCTATTTGTGGGTGAATGAACACCGAAAGAACAATCCAAGCTTCTTAGTCCTCTTTCTATTGTGATGGAACCAAAACACCTAAGCTTGATAAGAAACATTTCACTCTGCGATTTTGGGGTGAATGTGTATTCTAACCACAAAAACACCAATTTTGAAATACGCCCAAGCAAAGCTTATTCGACGTCTTTCTAAGCATATGAAAGCGAAAAGAAGGTGTGGTGTTATTTTGGTATCATTACACACACTTTGCGAATTTGGTGTCAAAGTGCATTAACACCGAAGAAATAAGCAAAATCAAAACATGAAATAAGCAAAATCCAAGATTCTTCTTTCTATGTAGCTGGAACCGAAAACAACCTGTTTTGTTTTGTTTAGGCATGTTAAACTTCACTTTGCTATTTGTGGGTGAATGAACACCGAAAGAACAATCCAAGCTTCTTAGTCCTCTTTCTATTGTGATGGAACCAAAACACCTAAGCTTGATTTTGGCTGATAAGAAACATTTCACTCTGCGATTTTGGGGTGAATGTGTATTCTAACCACAAAACACCAATTTTGAAATAAGCCCAAGCAAAGCTTATTAGACGTCTTTCTAAGCATATGAAAGAGAAAAGAAGGTGTGGTGTTATTTTGGTATCATTAAACATACTTTGCGAATTCGGTGTCAAAGTGCATTAACACCGAAGAACGACATGAAATAAGCAAAATCCAAGATTTTTCTTTCTATTTAGCTGGAACCCGAAACAACCTGTTTTGTTTTGTTTAGGCATGATAAACTTCACTTTGCTATTTGTGGGTGAATGAACACCGAAAGAACAATCCAAGCTTCTTAGTCCTCTTTCTATTGTATTGGAACCAAAACACCTAAGCTTGATTTTGGCTGATAAGAAACATTTCACTCTGCGATTTTTGGGTGAATGTGCATTCTAACCACAAAAACACCAATTTTGAAATAAGCCCAATCAAAGCTTATTCGACGTCTTTCTAAGCATATGAAAGCGAAAAGACGGTGTGGTGTTATTTTGGTATCATTACACACACTTTGCGAATTCTGTGTCAAAGTGCATTAACACCATAGAACACGACATGAAATAAGCAAAATCCAAGATTCTTCTTTTTATGTAGCTGGAACCCAAAACAACCTGTTTTGTTATGTTTAGGCTTGTTAAACTTCGCTTTGCTATTTGTGGGTGAATGAACACCGAAAGAACAATCCAAGCTTCTTATTCCTCTTTCTATTGTGATGGAACCAAAACACCTAAGCTTGATTTTGGCTGATAAGAAACATTTCACTCTGCGATTTTTGGGTGAATGTGCATTCTAACCACAAAAACACCAATTTTGAAATAAGCCCAATCAAAGCTTATTCGTCGTCTTTCTACGCATATGAAAGTGAAAAGACGTGTTATTTTGGTATCTTTCCACAAAACTTGCGAATTCGGTGTCAATGTGCATTAACACCGAAGAACACGTCATGAAATAAGTAAAATCCAAGATTCCTCTTTCTATGTAGCTGGAACCGAAAACAACCTGTTTTGTTTTGTTTAGGCTTGTTAAACTTCGCTTTGCTATTTGTGGGTGAATGAACACCGAAAGAACAATCCAAGCTTCTTAGTCCTCTTTCTATTGTGATGGAACCAAAACACCTAAGCTTGATTTTGGCTGATAAGAAACATTTCACTCTGCGATTTTTGGGTGAATGTGCATTCTAACCACAAAAACACCAATTTTGAAATAAGCCCAATCAAAGCCTATTCGTCGTCTTCCTACGCATATGAAAGCGAAAAGACGGTGTTGTGTTATTTTGGTATCGTTACACACACTTTGCGAATTCGGTGTCAATGTGCATTAACACCGAAGAACGACATGAAATAAGCAAAATCCAAGATTTTTCTTTCTATGTAGCTGGAACCCAAAACAACCTGTTTTGTTTTGTTTAGGCATGATAAACTTCACTTTGCTATTTGTGGGTGAATGAACACCGAAAGAACAATCCAAGCATATTCGTCCTCTTTCTATTGTGATGGAACCAAAACACCTAAGCTTGATTTTGGTTGATAAGAAACATTTCATTCTGCTATTTTTGGGTGAATGTGCATTCTAACCACAAAAACACCAATTTTGAAATAAGCCCAATCAAAGCTTATTCGACGTCTTTCTAAGCATATGAAAGCGAAAAGACGGTGTGGTGTTATTTTGGTATCATTACACACACTTTGCGAATTCGGTGTCAAGGTGCATTAACACCATAGAACACGACATGAAATAAGCAAAATCCAAGATTCTTCTTTCTATGTAGCTGGAACCCAAAACAACCTGTTTTGTTATGTTTAGGCTTGTTAAACTTCACTTTGCTATTTGTGGGTGAATGAACACCGAAGGAACAATCCAAGCTTCTTAGTCCTCTTTCTATTGTGATGGAACCAAAACACCTAAGCTTGATTTTGACTGATAAGAAACATTTCACTCTGCGATTTTTGGGTGAATGTGCATTCTAACCACAAAAACACCAATTTTGAAATAAGCCCAATCAAAGCTTATTCGTCGTCTTTCTACGCATATGAAAGTGAAAAGACGTGTTATTTTGGTATCTTTCCACAAAACTTGCGAATTCGGTGTCAATGTGCATTAACACCGAAGAACACGTCATGAAATAAGTAAAATCCAAGATTCCTCTTTCTATGTAGCTGGAACCGAAAACAACCTGTTTTGTTTTGTTTAGGCTTGTTAAACTTCGCTTTGCTATTTGTGGGTGAATGAACACCGAAAGAACAATCCAAGCTTCTTAGTCCTCTTTCTATTGTGATGGAACCAAAACACCTAAGCTTGATTTTGGCTGATAAGAAACATTTCACTCTGCGATTTTTGGGTGAATGTGCATTCTAACCACAAAAACACCAATTTTGAAATAAGCCCAATCAAAGCCTATTCGTCGTCTTCCTACGCATATGAAAGCGAAAAGACGGTGTTGTGTTATTTTGGTATCATTACACACACTTTGCGAATTCAGTGTCAATGTGCATTAACACCGAAGAACGACATGAAATAAGCAAAATCCAAGATTTTTCTTTCTATGTAGCTGGAACCCAAAACAACCTGTTTTGTTTTATTTAGGCATGATAAACTTCACTTTGCTATTTGTGGGTGAATGAACACCGAAAGAACAATCCAAGCATATTCGTCCTCTTTCTATTGTGATGGAACCAAAACACCTAAGCTTGATTTTGGTTGATAAGAAACATTTCATTCTGCTATTTTTGGGTGAATGTGCATTCTAACCACAAAAACACCAATTTTGAAATAAGCCCAATCAAAGCTTATTCGACGTCTTTCTAAGCATATGAAAGCGAAAAGACGGTGTGGTGTTATTTTGGTATCATTACACACACTTTGCGAATTCGGTGTCAAGGTGCATTAACACCATAGAACACGACATGAAATAAGCAAAATCCAAGATTCTTCTTTCTATGTAGCTGGAACCCAAAACAACCTGATTGTTTTGTTTAGGCTTGTTAAACTTCGCTTTGCTATTTGTGGGTGAATGAACACCGAAAGAACAATCCAAGCTTCTTAGTCCTCTTTCTATTGTGACGGAACCAAAACACCTAAGCTTCATTTTTGGCTGATAAGAAACATTTCACTCTGCGATTTTTGGGTGAATGTGCATTCTAACCACAAAAACACCAATTTTGAAATAAGCCCAATCAAAGCCTATTCGTCGTCTTTCTACGCATATGAAAGTGAAAAGACGCTGTTGTGTTATTTTGGTATCATTCCACAATCTTTGCGATTTCTGGATCAATGTGCATTAACACCGAAGAACACGTCATGAAATAAGTAAAATCCAAGATTCCTCTTTCGATGTAGCTGGAACCGAAAACAACCTGTTTTGTTTTGTTTAGGCTTGTTAAACTTCACTTTGCTATTTGTCGGTGAATGAACACCGAAAGAACAATCCAAGCTTCTTAGTCCTCTTTCTATTGTGATGGAACCAAAACACCTAAGCTTGATTTTGGCTGATAAGAAACATTTCACTCTGCGATTTTTGGGTGAATGTGCATTCTAACCACAAAAACACCAATTTTGAAATAAGCCCAATCAAAGCTTATTCGACGTCTTTCTAAGCATATGAAAGCGAAAAGACGGTGTGGTGTTATTTTGGTATCATTACACACACTTTGCGAATTTGGTGTCAAAGTGCATTAACACCATAAAACACGACATGAAATAAGCAAAATCCAAGATTCTTCTTTCTATGTAGCTGGAACCCAAAACAACCTGTTTTGTTATGTTTAGGCTTGTTAAACTTCACTTTGCTATTTGTCGGTGAATGAACACCGAAAGAACAATCCAAGCATATTCGTCCTCTTTCTATTGTGATGGAACCAAAACACCTAAGCTTGATTTTGGCTGATAAGAAACATTTCACTCTGCGATTTTTGGGTGAATGTGCATTCTAACCACAAAAACACCAATTTTGAAATAAGCCCAATCAAAGCTTATTCGTCGTCTTTCTACGCATATGAAAGTGAAAAGACGCTGTTGTGTTATTTTAGTATCATTCCACAATCTTTGCGATTTCTGGATCAATGTGCATTAACACCGAAGAACACGTCATGAAATAAGTAAAATCCAAGATTCCTCTTTCGATGTAGCTGGAACCGAAAACAACCTGTTTTGTTTTGTTTAGGCTTGTTAAACTTCACTTTGCTATTTGTCGGTGAATGTACACCGAAAGAACAATCCAAGCTTCTTAGTCCTCTTTCTATTGTGATGGAACCAAAACACCTAAGCTTGATTTTGGCTGATAAGAAACATTTCACTCTGCGATTTTTGGGTGAATGTGCATTCTAACCACAAAAACACCAATTTTGAAATAAGCCCAATCAAAGCCTATTCGTCGTCTTCCTACGCATATGAAAGCGAAAAGACGGTGTTGTGTTATTTTGGTATCATTACACACACTTTGCGAATTCGGTGTCAATGTGCATTAACACCGAAGAACGACATGAAATAAGCAAAATCCAAGATTTTTCTTTCTATGTAGCTGGAACCCAAAACAACCTGTTTTGTTTTGTTTAGGCATGATAAACTTCACTTTGCTATTTGTGGGTGAATGAACACCGAAAGAACAATCCAAGCTTCTTAGTCCTCTTTCTATTGTGATGGAACCAAAACACCTAAGCTTGATTTTGGTTGATAAGAAACATTTCATTCTGCTATTTTTGGGTGAATGTGCATTCTAACCACAAAAACACCAATTTTGAAATAAGCCCAATCAAAGCTTATTTGACGTCTTTCTAAACATATGAAAGCGAAAAGACGGTGTGGTGTTATTTTGGTATCATTACACACACTTTGCGAATTCGGTGTCAAAGTGCATTAACACCATAGAACACGACATGAAATAAGCAAAATCCAAGATTCTTCTTTCTATGTAGCTGGAACCCAAAACAACCTGTTTTGTTTAGGCTTGTTAAACTTCACTTTGCTATTTGTCGGTGAATGAACACCGAAAGAACAATCCAAGCTTCTTAGTCCTCTTTCTATTGTGACGGAACCAAAACACCTAAGCTTGATTTTGGCTGATAAGAAACATTTCACTCTGCGATTTTTGGGTGAATGTGCATTCTAACCACAAAAACACCAATTTTGAAATAAGCCCAATCAAAGCTTATTCGACGTCTTTCTAAGCATATGAAAGCGAAAAGACGGTGTGGTCTTATTTTGGTAACATTACACACACTTTGCGAATTCTGTGTCAAAGTGCATTAACACCGAAGAACACAACATGAAATAAGCAAAATCCAAGATTCTTCTTTCTATGTAGCTGGAACCCAAAAGAACCTGTTTTGTTTTGTTTAGACTTGTTAAACTTCGCTTTGCTATTTGTGGGTGAATGAACACCGAAAGAACAATCCAAGCTTCTTAGTCCTCTTTCTATTGTGATGGAACCAAAACACCTAAGCTTGATTTTGGCTGATAAGAAACATTTCACTCTGCGATTTTTGGGTGAATGTGCATTCTAACCACAAAAACACCAATTTTGAAATAAGCCCAATCAAAGCCTATTCGTCGTCTTCCTACGCATATGAAAGCGAAAAGACGGTGTTGTGTTATTTTGGTATCATTACACACACTTTGCGAATTCGGTGTCAATGTGCATTAACACCGAAGAACGACATGAAATAAGCAAAATCCAAGATTTTTCTTTCTATGTAGCTGGAACCCAAAACAACCTGTTTTGTTTTGTTTAGGCATGATAAACTTCACTTTGCTATTTGTGGGTGAATGAACACCGAAAGAACAATCCAAGCATATTCGTCCTCTTTCTATTGTGATGGAACCAAAACACCTAAGCTTGATTTTGGTTGATAAGAAACATTTCATTCTGCTATTTTTGGGTGAATGTGCATTCTAACCACAAAAACACCAATTTTGAAATAAGCCCAATCAAAGCTTATTCGACGTCTTTCTAAGCATATGAAAGCGAAAAGACGGTGTGGTGTTATTTTGGTATCATTACACACACTTTTCGAATTCGGTGTCAAAGTGCATTAACACCATAGAACACGACATGAAATCAGCAAAATCCAAGATTCTTCTTTCTATGTAGCTGGAACCCAAAACAACCTGTTTTGTTATGTTTAGGCTTGTTAAACTTCACTTTGCTATTTGTCGGTGAATGAACACCGAAAGAACAATCCAAGCTTCTTAGTCCTCTTTCTATTGTGATGGAACCAAAACACCTAAGCTTGATTTTGGCTGATAAGAAACATTTCACTCTGCGATTTTTGGGTGAATGTGCATTCTAACCACAAAAACACCAATTTTGAAATAAGCCCAATCAAAGCTTATTCGTCGTCTTTCTACGCATATGAAAGTGAAAAGACGCTGTTGTGTTATTTTAGTATCATTCCACAATCTTTGCGATTTCTGGATCAATGTGCATTAACACCGAAGAACACGTCATGAAATAAGTAAAATCCAAGATTCCTCTTTCGATGTAGCTGGAACCGAAAACAACCTGTTTTGTTTTGTTTAGGCTTGTTAAACTTCACTTTGCTATTTGTCGGTGAATGTACACCGAAAGAACAATCCAAGCTTCTTAGTCCTCTTTCTATTGTGATGGAACCAAAACACCTAAGCTTGATTTTGGCTGATAAGAAACATTTCACTCTGCGATTTTTGGGTGAATGTGCATTCTAACCACAAAAACACCAATTTTGAAATAAGCCCAATCAAAGCCTATTCGTCGTCTTCCTACGCATATGAAAGCGAAAAGACGGTGTTGTGTTATTTTGGTATCATTACACACACTTTGCGAATTCGGTGTCAATGTGCATTAACACCGAAGAACGACATGAAATAAGCAAAATCCAAGATTTTTCTTTCTATGTAGCTGGAATCCAAAACAACCTGTTTTGTTTTGTTTAGGCATGATAAACTTCACTTTGCTATTTGTGGGTGAATGAACACCGAAAGAACAATCCAAGCATATTCGTCCTCTTTCTATTGTGAGGGAACCAAAACACCTAAGCTTGATTTTGGTTGATAAGAAACATTTCATTCTGCTATTTTTGGGTGAATGTGCATTCTAACCACAAAAACACCAATTTTGAAATAAGCCCAATCAAAGCTTATTTGACGTCTTTCTAAGCATATGAAAGCGAAAAGACGGTGTGGTGTTATTTTGGTATCATTACACACACTTTGCGAATTCGGTGTCAAAGTGCATTAACACCATAGAACACGACATGAAATAAGCAAAATCCAAGATTCTTCTTTCTATGTAGCTGGAACCCAAAACAACCTGTTTTGTTTAGGCTTGTTAAACTTCACTTTGCTATTTGTCGGTGAATGAACACCGAAAGAACAATCCAAGCTTCTTAGTCCTCTTTCTATTGTGACGGAACCAAAACACCTAAGCTTGATTTTGGCTGATAAGAAACATTTCACTCTGCGATTTTTGGGTGAATGTGCATTCTAACCACAAAAACACCAATTTTGAAATAAGCCCAATCAAAGCTTATTCGTCGTCTTTCTAAACATATGAAAGCGAAAAGACGGTGTGGTGTTATTTTGGTATCATTACACACACTTTGCGAATTCGGTGTCAAAGTGCATTAACACCATAGAACACGACATGAAATAAGCAAAATCCAAGATTCTTCTTTCTACGTAGCTGGAACCCAAAACAACCTGTTTTGTTTAGGCTTGTTAAACTTCACTTTGCTATTTGTCGGTGAATGAACACCGAAAGAACAATCCAAGCTTCTTAGTCCTCTTTCTATTGTGACGGAACCAAAACACCTAAGCTTGATTTTGGCTGATAAGAAACATTTCACTCTGCGATTTTTGGGTGAATGTGCATTCTAACCACAAAAACACCAATTTTGAAATAAGCCCAATCAAAGCTTATTCGACGTCTTTCTAAGCATATGAAAGCGAAAAGACGGTGTGGTCTTATTTTGGTAACATTACACACACTTTGCGAATTCTGTGTCAAAGTGCATTAACACCGAAGAACACGACATGAAATAAGCAAAATCCAAGATTCTTCTTTCTATGTAGCTGGAACCCAAAAGAACCTCTTTTGTTTTGTTTAGGCTTGTTAAACTTCGCTTTGCTATTTGTGGGTGAATGAACACCGAAAGAACAATCCAAGCTTCTTAGTCCTCTTTCTATTGTGATGGAACCAAAACACCTAAGCTTGATTTTGGCTGATAAGAAACATTTCACTCTGCGATTTTTGGGTGAATGTGCATTCTAACCACAAAAACACCAATTTTGAAATAAGCCCAATCAAAGCTTATTCGTCGTCTTTCTACGCATATGAAAGTGAAAAGACGCTGTTGTGTTATTTTAGTATCATTCCACAATCTTTGCTGTCACGGCCACCCAGGACGGGTCCCAGCTCACAAGAGACCTCACTCCGTTGCAGTTTATTTACAGGAAAAGTTTATTGAAGATTTCTGCTTCTCGTACAGTTCAGCATCGTGGCCGTACGTCTGTCACGTTAGACCGCTGAAGTCCCCTCTGACTCCTCCCCTCTTCCACACCAAGTTAATAGCCTGGCTCTAGACCACCTCTTCCTCTCCTTTCTTTTCCGCAGGGTCTTCCTGCCCCCCTGGGTTCCCTCTCTCCGTGACTCGCCTGAGGCTGAATCCTCTGCCGCCTCTTCCCCCCTCCTTCTGGCTTTAGGGCCGGGCTCCTCCCCTGAGCTCTCTCCACTTCCGCGCGCCTCTACGTTTGAACTTGGCGCGCGTATGTTGCTGCTGACCTTTCTTTCGACCGCTACACCACCCCTTGTTCCGCTCTCCACCCTTTCCGGCTGAACACCTTGCTCCAACCCCCTTTCTCTGTTCTCTCCTAATCCTGCTCCCTCCGAGAGGCTGACGACTCCACCCCCTTTTCTCCGTTCCGGCTGAGACGCCTCTTGCTGCGTCTGTCTTCCACTGGGCTCCTCTCCGCTTCTCCCTTCTCCTCCCTTTTGCTTGATTAAGGTAACCCCCTTTTGAGAATCCTCTGACTCGCTGCTCAGACTCGTGGATTCCCTCAGAATTCCGTCATCTTCTTCCTCATCCTTCTGCCCCTCCTCCCACTCGCTCTCCGTCTCCTCTGTCATCTCCTCCTCTCTCCCAGAAACCCTGACATCCATCCCCCCCTCGAAGCCCCCCCTTCCCCCCTCCCGCTCGCCGGGCGCAGGTTGAGGAAAACGTGGTTCTTCCGGGGTCGGTTCAGGATACAAGTTGTCCACTTCAACGTTCTCCTCTGTCATCTCCGTATATGTGTGTTCGAACTCGGGTTCCCCACCCACAGACCTCACAGTCTCTTCCTCCATCACTGCTTCTCCTGGCGCTGCCTGCCAAGGACCTACCATCCATCTCTGACTCCATGCCTCCCTTGGCTGATCCACCCACCAACAAGGGCCTGTCTCCTCCCCCCCCAGTCTCGGATCCCTGGTCGGGCTTGTTTCGGGCGTATGGCCCTCGGGTGAGGAGAAACCCTCGAACGTGCTGTCTGACAAAGTGGGCGTGAAAAGCCAATCATCAAAATACTCCTCGGGCATGGGCTTGTGCGGAAAAAGTGCATGGAACTCCTCCTTCAACAGGGGTTCGTCCAACGCGTAACCCGGCACCCAGCTATTGGCAGAGTCCGGAGTGCCTTCCCTGGCTAGAAAATATTCAACTCCCTCCTCCCCCCATCTCGAGTCCAGTATCTCTGTGACCTCGTTAAGAGGTTCTGGTCTTGGCGATTCCCCCCCCTCAGGCGCCCTCCTACGTGGCTCTGGGAGTGCTCCTGACTCTTGAAACCTGTGTGGGGTTTTGTAGGGAGTGAGCACCGACCTATGAAAGACCGGGTGCACCCTGGAACCCTCCGGAAGGGCTAGACGAAAAGCCACCGGATTGATCTTAGCCTCAACTTGATATGGCCCTAGCTGCCTGTGTCCTAACTTCTTCTTGGCCAATGACCTGGCCGGCATCGCGTGGGCTGCTAACCACACCCAGTCCCCAATCTGGATGTCCTCTCCCGCCCTCCTGTGCTTATCGGCCTGCACCTTATACGCCTGTTTTGCCAGCTCCAAATGTCTCCGCAGCTCCTCGTGCACCTCTTGCAACTCCGCTGCAAACTGGTCGGCATCTTGAGGCCCCCCCCCTCCTGGTGCCGCAAATCTCGGGAAGGTTCTGGGATGACGGCCATTGTTCGCGAAGAAAGGCGTCACCCCGGTGGATGCGTGTTTCGTGTTGTTGTAGGCGAATTCAGCCATCGGCAGATAGTCCACCCACGCCGCAGGTCGCTGGTTGGCGTAGCACCGCAGGTACTGCTGCATGATCGCGTTGACCCTCTCCGCCTGACCGTTGGTTTGTGGATGTCTCGCCGATGTCAGGTTGATTTTGACGTGCAAGATGCCCAGAAGCTTTCGCCAGAAAGTGGAAACAAACTGGCGCCCCCTGTCGGACAAGACGGACTGCGGAAGTCCATGCACTCTGAAGACGTGATCGATGAAGAGCTTTGCGGTCTGTTCTGCCGTCGCCACCTTGGCACAAGGGATGAAATGCGCCATCTTGGTGAACAAGTCCACCACCACTAACACCGCCGTCTTACCTCTGGAGCTGGGCAGGTCCGTAACAAAGTCCAACGCTACCCTCTCCCACGGTTGCTGCGGTGTCTCCAGCGGTTCTAGCAATCCCGCCTGCTTCTGGTGCACTGGTTTGGACCTCTGGCAGATATCACACCTGGCGACGTAGTCCGCCACCTCTCCTCTCATCTGGGGCCACCAAAAGTCTCTAGCCACCAACTCCATCGTCTTCTCTTTGCCGAAATGGCCTGCACTAGGGGCGTCATGCAATTGTTGCAGAACCTTGGCTCGAAGATCGTCGGTGGGCACGTAAAGGGCACCCTTACGAGTCAAAAGTCCATCTTGCAATTGGAACTCATCGTTGTCTCGCGACCCTCCGCGTAGCTCCTCCATCTTGGACTGTGCAAACTGATCCCTTTGCAACGCGCGTCGCACCGCGTCCAGGTCGACTGCGATGGTAGCGCACGTCCACGCCTGCGGTGCGAAAATGTGCTTTGCTGCGATTGGAGCTGCTTCCTCCAAGTATTGCGGCTTTCGGGACAGCGCGTCTGCAATAACATTGGAGTCTCCTGGGATGTATTCTATTTTGAAGTCGAAATCCGCAAAGAACTCCGCCCAGCGCATGTGTCGCTGGGTCTGTAACTTAGCCGTCCGCCAATACTCTAAGTTCTTGTGATCCGTGCGGACTTGCACCGTGTGCTTGGCTCCTATTAAGAAGTGGCGCCACGCTTTGAAAGCTGCATGAATGGCCAACAACTCCCTGTCCCATATGGTATAATTGCGCTCCGTCTTGCTGAGCTTCCGGGAGTAGAACGCACCCGGTCTCCAGTTGCCTTGCGAATCCTCTTGCAAAAGAACGGCCCCAACCGCTCTGTCTGACGCATCGGTCTCTACCCGCATGGGTCTGCCGGGATTCACGTGGAGCAGCTGCTCTTCGGAGGCGAAAAGACCTTTAAGCGTCCGGAAGGACCGCTCCGCTTGTTCGGTCCAGACGAACTTCTTCTTCTTGGAACTGAGGGTGTCAGTGATAGCCGCCGTCGCGTTCGCAAAACCTTTAATAAACTTGCGGTAAAAATTGGCAAAGCCGATGAACCTCTGGACCTCTTTTCGATTTCGAGGGCTTTTCCAGTCCAACAGCGCTTGAACCTTAGCCCTGTCCATGGCCAGTCCCTCGTCGGACAACTTGTAGCCAAGGAAATCAACCTCTCTGACATCAAACTGGCATTTTTCCAACTTGGCGTACAGCCTGTGGTCCTTCAGCCTCTGCAGGACCTCCCTCACGTCCTTATCGTGATCCTCCGACGATTCCGAGAAAATCAGGATATCGTCGAGAAAGCAGACACACTTCTTGTAGAGGAGACCTGCTAGCACGTGGTGCATAAATGCTTGAAAAACGTGGCTGCCATTTTGGAGACCGAAAGGCATGACTCTGTATTCGTATGTGCCCAGAGGGGTGAACATGGCGGTCTTCCACTCATCTCCTTTCCGGATGCGGATGAGATTGTAAGCTCCACGTAGGTCCAGCTTGGTGAAAATCTTGCCCCTCCTGACGGTCGCTAAAAGGTCGTCAATCTTGGGCATGGGGAAAGCTTTGGGCTTAGTCAAGCTGTTTATGAACCTGTAATCCACTATAAGCCTTTTTTGGGGCGTGTTTTTCTTCTTCACAAAGAACACAGGGCTGCCACCCGCTGCTTTAGATTCCTGGATGAAACCTCGCTTGAGGTTATGGTCTATGAACTCCCGAAGCTCTTGCATCTCGTCTTCCGACATGGAGTACAGCTTGGCCGCAGGCAGTTGCGCCCCTGGCACTAAATCAATCGCGCAGTCGTAAGGTCTGTGAGGCGGCAACTTGTCAGCTTCCTTCTCACAGAAAACCTCCAAGAAGTCCTGGTACTTGTGAGGCACTGTTTGCACCATACCCAGATGCAACTGCTGCTCGGCTTCTCCTCCCTGATCGGTCTGAAAGCAATGCTGAGCACAATACGATGAACAAAAGGTGATCTGCCGCTGGTACCACGCAACCGCGGGACTGTGCCTCTCCAGCCAACTCATGCCTAACACGATGGGTGTGTCCGATAAGTGGGTGACATTGAAACTAATAAGTTCTCGATGGTTGCCAATCTGCATCATCATGGGAGGGGTTTGCTGCACCACTTGCCCCCCCAGCAACTTCCTGCCGTCTACCGTGACCACGTTTAGAGGCGTCGTTGCAGGCAGGAGCGCCATGTTGTGCTGCTTAACGAACTGCAGTCCCACGAAGTCGGCGTTGCTTCCCGAATCGATCGTTATTGGAACCTCGAGGAGTCTCCCATCAGGCAACTGGAGTGTTGCTGTGAGCAGAACTGCCGGTCTGGGCGGCAAAGGGTCCACGCTCTGCAGTGATGCTGGGGGCTTGTCTACAGATCCGCCTGGCTGAGCCCCAGTAGCTCTGCTTCCAGCCAGGCACTGTCGTTTCCCTGAAGCTGCTCCCCTGGTTGCACCTCTGCTGTTACAGTTGCCAGTGCTGCAGTGTGCTTCTGGAGCCTCTGGGGGCACTCTTTCGCCATATGGTGCGCACTGTCACAGATGTAACACTTCCTGGTTCCTCTAGGAGGCTTCGCTTTGGCTGCACCAGGGACAGGGCTCTGGGATGGCTTCTGAGCCCTAGCACCACCAATCTCCATTGGCTCCTCGCTGTCCTTCCCCATGGGCGAGGGGTGCGCACGGCTGAAATCCCTGTGCACAAAAGGGAGAGTCCTCGCTTGCGCACGCGCTTGGGGCCCGTCCTCCTCGTGCCACGGACGTCCCTCATGTCGAATTCCAATAGCTAAAGCCCGTTGCACCACGTCTTCTAGGGTCTGGGGTCTGTCCCCCCTAGCGATCTCATCCTTGATGGGGGGGCTCAATCCCTCCCAAAAAAGATCTCTGACCGGCTTACTGTCCTTTGGCCAATCTAAGGCGGTGAGCAATGCAAAAAATTTAGAGTGGTATTGGCGCACAGTCGCTTTCCCCTGCCTCAGCCCGTGCATTTGACGGCGCGCAATGTCCACATCCACAGAGGATTGAAAACAAGAATCCATCGCTTTGATGAACGCAGTTGAATTGCGACGGGCCGGTCCATCTTCGCGCCACAGATTGCGTAGCCAAGCCCTGGCCTCCCCATGCAGGTGCGAAACAATGAACCCCACTTTCTCCTCCTCATCTTTAAAATCGTGACGGAGTAAATGCAGTGCATATACGACGTCCGCTCTGAAATTGGGATAGTCTTGCAAGTTGCCATTAAAATGCGGAACCAGGGCACCCCCCCTCCGTCCAAGCGCAATGCCCTCCGCTCTGGAACCTGGGCCCCCCCCCCTGTCCGCGTGTTCCCACCTTGCCTGCAAATCCTGGCACGTCTTCTCCAAGTCGTCATTCTTCTTCTGCGAAGCAATGACTGCCGATGTGAGAGCGGTAACCTGATCCCGCAGTGCAACCAGCTGCTCCTCAGCGCTCATGGCTGCTCCCGTTCGTGAGCTTCGCAAAAAAAAATTTTTGCTTTCTGAGAGGGGACTTACTGTCACGGCCACCCAGGACGGGTCCCAGCTCACAAGAGACCTCACTCCGTTGCAGTTTATTTACAGGAAAAGTTTATTGAAGATTTCTGCTTCTCGTACAGTTCAGCATCGTGGCCGTACGTCTGTCACGTTAGACCGCTGAAGTCCCCTCTGACTCCTCCCCTCTTCCACACCAAGTTAATAGCCTGGCTCTAGACCACCTCTTCCTCTCCTTTCTTTTCCGCAGGGTCTTCCTGCCCCCCTGGGTTCCCTCTCTCCGTGACTCGCCTGAGGCTGAATCCTCTGCCGCCTCTTCCCCCCTCCTTCTGGCTTTAGGGCCGGGCTCCTCCCCTGAGCTCTCTCCACTTCCGCGCGCCTCTACGTTTGAACTTGGCGCGCGTACGTTGCTGCTGACCTTTCTTTCGACCGCTACACCACCCCTTGTTCCGCTCTCCACCCTTTCCGGCTGAACACCTTGCTCCAACCCCCTTTCTCTGTTCTCTCCTAATCCTGCTCCCTCCGAGAGGCTGACGACTCCACCCCCTTTTCTCCGTTCCGGTTGAGACGCCTCTTGCTGCGTCTGTCTTCCACTGGGCTCCTCTCCGCTTCTCCCTTCTCCTCCCTTTTGCTTGATTAAGGTAACCCCCTTTTGAGAATCCTCTGACTCGCTGCTCAGACTCGTGGATTCCCTCAGAATTCCGTCATCTTCTTCCTCATCCTTCTGCCCCTCCTCCCACTCGCTCTCCGTCTCCTCTGTCATCTCCTCCTCTCTCCCAGAAACCCTGACATTTGCGATTTCTGGATCAATGTGCATTAACACCGAAGAACACGTCATGAAATAAGTAAAATCCAAGATTCCTCTTTCGATGTAGCTGGAACCGAAAACAACCTGTTTTGTTTTGTTTAGGCTTGTTAAACTTCACTTTGCTATTTGTCGGTGAATGTACACCGAAAGAACAATCCAAGCATCTTAGTCCTCTTTCTATTGTGATGGAACCAAAACACCTAAGCTTGATTTTGGCTGATAAGAAACATTTCACTCTGCGATTTTTGGGTGAATGTGCATTCTAACCACAAAAACACCAATTTTGAAATAAGCCCAATCAAAGCCTATTCGTCGTCTTCCTACGCATATGAAAGCGAAAAGACGGTGTTGTGTTATTTTGGTATCATTACACACACTTTGCGAATTCGGTGTCAATGTGCATTAACACCGAAGAACGACATGAAATAAGCAAAATCCAAGATTTTTCTTTCTATGTAGCTGGAACCCAAAACAACCTGTTTTGTTTTGTTTAGGCATGATAAACTTCACTTTGCTATTTGTGGGTGAATGAACACCGAAAGAACAATCCAAGCATATTCGTCCTCTTTCTATTGTGAGGGAACCAAAACACCTAAGCTTGATTTTGGTTGATAAGAAACATTTCATTCTGCTATTTTTGGGTGAATGTGCATTCTAACCACAAAAACACCAATTTTGAAATAAGCCCAATCAAAGCTTATTTGACGTCGTTCTAAACATATGAAAGCGAAAAGACGGTGTGGTGTTATTTTGGTATCATTACACACACTTTGCGAATTTGGTGTCAAAGTGCATTAACACCATAGAACACGACATGAAATAAGCAAAATCCAAGATTCTTCTTTCTATGTAGCTGGAACCCAAAACAACCTGTTTTGTTTAGGCTTGTTAAACTTCACTTTGCTATTTGTCGGTGAATGAACACCGAAAGAACAATCCAAGCTTCTTAGTCCTCTTTCTATTGTGACGGAACCAAAACACCTAAGCTTGATTTTGGCTGATAAGAAACATTTCACTCTGCGATTTTTGGGTGAATGTGCATTCTAACCACAAAAACACCAATTTTGAAATAAGCCCAATCAAAGCCTATTCGTCGTCTTCCTACGCATATGAAAGCGAAAAGACGGTGTTGTGTTATTTTGGTATCATTACACACACTTTGCGAATTCGGTGTCAATGTGCATTAACACCGAAGAACGACATGAAATAAGCAAAATCCAAGATTTTTCTTTCTATGTAGCTGGAACCCAAAACAACCTGTTTTGTTTTGTTTAGGCATGATAAACTTCACTTTGCTATTTGTGGGTGAATGAACACCGAAAGAACAATCCAAGCATATTCGTCCTCTTTCTATTGTGATGGAACCAAAACACCTAAGCTTGATTTTGGTTGATAAGAAACATTTCATTCTGCTATTTTTGGGTGAATGTGCATTCTAACCACAAAAACACCAATTTTGAAATAAGCCCAATCAAAGCTTATTCGACGTCTTTCTAAGCATATGAAAGCGAAAAGACGGTGTGGTGTTATTTTGGTATCATTACACACACTTTTCGAATTCGGTGTCAAAGTGCATTAACACCATAGAACACGACATGAAATAAGCAAAATCCAAGATTCTTCTTTCTATGTAGCTGGAACCCAAAACAACCTGTTTTGTTATGTTTAGGCTTGTTAAACTTCACTTTGCTATTTGTCGGTGAATGAACACCGAAAGAACAATCCAAGCTTCTCAGTCCTCTTTCTATTGTGACGGAACCAAAACACCTAAGCTTGATTTTGGCTGATAAGAAACATTTCACTCTGCGATTTTTGGGTGAATGTGCATTCTAACCACAAAAACACCAATTTTGAAATAAGCCCAATCAAAGCTTATTCGACGTCTTTCTAAGCATATGAAAGCGAAAAGACGGTGTGGTCTTATTTTGTTAACATTGCACACATTTTGCGAATTCTGTGTCAAAGTGCATTAACACCGAAGAACACGACATGAAATAAGCAAAATCCAAGATTCTTCTTTCTATGTAGCTGGAACCCAAAACAACCTGTTTTGTTTTGTTTAGGCTTGTTAAACTTCGCTTTTCTATTTGTGGGTGAATGAACACCGAAAGAACAATCCAAGCTTCTTAGTCCTCTTTCTATTGTGATGGAACCAAAACACCTAAGCTTGATTTTGGCTGATAAGAAACATTTCACTCTGCGATTTTTGGGTGAATGTGCATTCTAACCACAAAAACACCAATTTTTAAATAAGCCCAATCAAAGCCTATTCATCGTCTTCCTACGCATATGAAAGCGAAAAGACGGTGTTGTGTTATTTTGGTATCATTACACACACTTTGCGAATTCGGTGTCAATGTGCATTCACACCGAAGAACGACATGAAATAAGCAAAATCCAAGATTTTTCTTTCTATGTAGCTGGAACCCAAAACAACCTGTTTTGTTTTGTTTAGGCATGATAAACTTCACTTTGCTATTTGTGGGTGAATGAACACCGAAAGAACAATCCAAGCATATTCGTCCTCTTTCTATTGTGATGGAGCCAAAACACCTAAGCTTGATTTTGGTTGATAAGAAACATTTCTTTCTGCTATTTTTGGGTGAATGTGCATTCTAACCACAAAAACACCAATTTTGAAATAAGCCCAATCAAAGCTTATTCGACGTCTTTCTAAGCATATGAAAGCGAAAAGACGGTGTGGTGTTATTTTGGTATCATTCCACAAACCTTGCGAATTCGGTGTCAATGTGCATTAACACCATAGAACACGACATGAAATAAGCAAAATCCAAGATTCTTCTTTCTATGTAGCTGGAACCCAAAACAACCTGTTTTGTTTAGGCTTGTTAAACTTCACTTTGCTATTTGTCGGTGAATGAACACCGAAAGAACAATCCAAGCTTCTTAGTCCTCTTTCTATTGTGATGGAACCAAAACACCTAAGCTTGATTTTGGCTGATAAGAAACATTTCACTCTGCGATTTTTGGGTGAATGTGCATTCTAACCACAAAAACACCAATTTTGAAATAAGCCCAATCAAAGCTTATTCGTCGTCTTTCTACGCATATGAAAGTGAAAAGACGCTGTTGTGTTATTTTAGTATCATTCCACAATCTTTGCGATTTCTGGATCAATGTGCATTAACACCGAAGAACACGTCATGAAATAAGTAAAATCCAAGATTCCTCTTTCGATGTAGCTGGAACCGAAAACAACCTGTTTTGTTTTGTTTAGGCTTGTTAAACTTCACTTTGCTATTTGTCGGTGAATGTACACCGAAAGAACAATCCAAGCTTCTTAGTCCTCTTTCTATTGTGATGGAACCAAAACACCTAAGCTTGATTTTGGCTGATAAGAAACATTTCACTCTGCGATTTTTGGGTGAATGTGCATTCTAACCACAAAAACACCAATTTTGAAATAAGCCCAATCAAAGCCTATTCGTCGTCTTCCTACGCATATGAAAGCGAAAAGACGGTGTTGTGTTATTTTGGTATCATTACACACACTTTGCGAATTCGGTGTCAATGTGCATTAACACCGAAGAACGACATGAAATAAGCAAAATCCAAGATTTTTCTTTCTATGTAGCTGGAACCCAAAACAACCTGTTTTGTTTTGTTTAGGCATGATAAACTTCACTTTGCTATTTGTGGGTGAATGAACACCGAAAGAACAATCCAAGCATATTCGTCCTCTTTCTATTGTGATGGAACCAAAACACCTAAGCTTGATTTTGGTTGATAAGAAACATTTCATTCTGCTATTTTTGGGTGAATGTGCATTCTAACCACAAAAACACCAATTTTGAAATAAGCCCAATCAAAGCTTATTTGACATCTTTCTAAGCATATGAAAGCGAAAAGACGGTGTGGTGTTATTTTGGTATCATTACACACACTTTGCGAATTCGGTGTCAAAGTGCATTAACACCATAGAACACGACATGAAATAAGCAAAATCCAAGATTCTTCTTTCTATGTAGCTGGAACCCAAAACAACCTGTTTTGTTTAGGCTTGTTAAACTTCACTTTGCTATTTGTCGGTGAATGAACACCGAAAGAACAATCCAAGCTTCTTAGTCCTCTTTCTATTGTGACGGAACCAAAACACCTAAGCTTGATTTTGGCTGATAAGAAACATTTCACTCTGCGATTTTTGGGTGAATGTGCATTCTAACCACAAAAACACCAATTTTGAAATAAGCCCAATCAAAGCTTATTCGACGTCTTTCTAAGCATATGAAAGCGAAAAGACGGTGTGGTCTTATTTTGGTAACATTACACACACTTTGCGAATTCTGTGTCAAAGTGCATTAACACCGAAGAACACAACATGAAATAAGCAAAATCCAAGATTCTTCTTTCTATGTAGCTGGAACCCAAAACAACCTGTTTTGTTTTGTTTAGGCTTGTTAAACTTCGCTTTGCTATTTGTGGGTGAATGAACACCGAAAGAACAATCCAAGCTTCTTAGTCCTCTTTCTATTGTGATGGAACCAAAACACCTAAGCTTGATTTTGGCTGATAAGAAACATTTCACTCTGCGATTTTTGGGTGAATGTGCATTCTAACCACAAAAACACCAATTTTTAAATAAGCCCAATCAAAGCCTATTCATCGTCTTCCTACGCATATGAAAGCGAAAAGACGGTGTTGTGTTATTTTGGTATCATTACACACACTTTGCGAATTCGGTGTCAATGTGCATTCACACCGAAGAACGACATGAAATAAGCAAAATCCAAGATTTTTCTTTCTATGTAGCTGGAACCCAAAACAACCTGTTTTGTTTTGTTTAGGCATGATAAACTTCACTTTGCTATTTGTGGGTGAATGAACACCGAAAGAACAATCCAAGCATATTCGTCCTCTTTCTATTGTGATGGAGCCAAAACACCTAAGCTTGATTTTGGTTGATAAGAAACATTTCTTTCTGCTATTTTTGGGTGAATGTGCATTCTAACCACAAAAACACCAATTTTGAAATAAGCCCAATCAAAGCTTATTCGACGTCTTTCTAAGCATATGAAAGCGAAAAGACGGTGTGGTGTTATTTTGGTATCATTCCACAAACCTTGCGAATTCGGTGTCAATGTGCATTAACACCATAGAACACGACATGAAATAAGCAAAATCCAAGATTCTTCTTTCTATGTAGCTGGAACCCAAAACAACCTGTTTTGTTTAGGCTTGTTAAACTTCACTTTGCTATTTGTCGGTGAATGAACACCGAAAGAACAATCCAAGCTTCTTAGTCCTCTTTCTATTGTGACGGAACCAAAACACCTAAGCTTGATTTTGGCTGATAAGAAACATTTCACTCTGCGATTTTTGGGTGAATGTGCATTCTAACCACAAAAACACCAATTTTGAAATAAGCCCAATCAAAGCCTATTCGTCGTCTTCCTACGCATATGAAAGCGAAAAGACGGTGTTGTGTTATTTTGGTATCATTACACACACTTTGCGAATTCGGTGTCAATGTGCATTAACACCGAAGAACGACATGAAATAAGCAAAATCCAAGATTTTTCTTTCTATGTAGCTGGAACCCAAAACAACCTGTTTTGTTTTGTTTAGGCATGATAAACTTCACTTTGCTATTTGTGGGTGAATGAACACCGAAAGAACAATCCAAGCATATTCGTCCTCTTTCTATTGTGATGGAACCAAAACACCTAAGCTTGATTTTGGTTGATAAGAAACATTTCATTCTGCTATTTTTGGGTGAATGTGCATTCTAACCACAAAAACACCAATTTTGAAATAAGCCCAATCAAAGCTTATTCGACGTCTTTCTAAGCATATGAAAGCGAAAAGACGGTGTGGTGTTATTTTGGTATCATTACACACACTTTTCGAATTCGGTGTCAAAGTGCATTAACACCATAGAACACGACATGAAATAAGCAAAATCCAAGATTCTTCTTTCTATGTAGCTGGAACCCAAAACAACCTGTTTTGTTATGTTTAGGCTTGTTAAACTTCACTTTGCTATTTGTCGGTGAATGAACACCGAAAGAACAATCCAAGCTTCTTAGTCCTCTTTCTATTGTGATGGAACCAAAACACCTAAGCTTCATTTTGGCTGATAAGAAACATTTCACTCTGCGATTTTTGGGTGAATGTGCATTCTAACCACAAAAACACCAATTTTGAAATAAGCCCAATCAAAGCTTATTCGTCGTCTTTCTACGCATATGAAAGTGAAAAGACGCTGTTGTGTTATTTTAGTATCATTCCACAATCTTTGCGATTTCTGGATCAATGTGCATTAACACCGAAGAACACGTCATGAAATAAGTAAAATCCAAGATTCCTCTTTCGATGTAGCTGGAACCGAAAACAACCTGTTTTGTTTTGTTTAGGCTTGTTAAACTTCACTTTGCTATTTGTCGGTGAATGTACACCGAAAGAACAATCCAAGCTTCTTAGTCCTCTTTCTATTGTGATGGAACCAAAACACCTAAGCTTGATTTTGGCTGATAAGAAACATTTCACTCTGCGATTTTTGGGTGAATGTGCATTCTAACCACAAAAACACCAATTTTGAAATAAGCCCAATCAAAGCCTATTCGTCGTCTTCCTACGCATATGAAAGCGAAAAGACGGTGTTGTGTTATTTTGGTATCATTACACACACTTTGCGAATTCGGTGTCAATGTGCATTAACACCGAAGAACGACATGAAATAAGCAAAATCCAAGATTTTTCTTTCTATGTAGCTGGAACCCAAAACAACCTGTTTTGTTTTGTTTAGGCATGATAAACTTCACTTTGCTATTTGTGGGTGAATGAACACCGAAAGAACAATCCAAGCATATTCGTCCTCTTTCTATTGTGAGGGAACCAAAACACCTAAGCTTGATTTTGGTTGATAAGAAACATTTCACTCTGCGATTTTTGGGTGAATGTGCATTCTAACCACAAAAACACCAATTTTGAAATAAGCCCAATCAAAGCTTATTTGACGTCTTTCTAAGCATATGAAAGCGAAAAGACGGTGTGGTGTTATTTTGGTATCATTACACACACTTTGCGAATTCGGTGTCAAAGTGCATTAACACCATAGAACACGACATGAAATAAGCAAAATCCAAGATTCTTCTTTCTATGTAGCTGGAACCCAAAACAACCTGTTTTGTTTAGGCTTGTTAAACTTCACTTTGCTATTTGTCGGTGAATGAACACCGAAAGAACAATCCAAGCTTCTTAGTCCTCTTTCTATTGTGACGGAACCAAAACACCTAAGCTTGATTTTGGCTGATAAGAAACATTTCACTCTGCGATTTTTGGGTGAATGTGCATTCTAACCACAAAAACACCAATTTTGAAATAAGCCCAATCAAAGCTTATTCGACGTCTTTCTAAGCATATGAAAGCGAAAAGACGGTGTGGTCTTATTTTGGTAACATTACACACACTTTGCGAATTCTGTGTCAAAGTGCATTAACACCGAAGAACACAACATGAAATAAGCAAAATCCAAGATTCTTCTTTCTATGTAGCTGGAACCCAAAACAACCTGTTTTGTTTTGTTTAGGCTTGTTAAACTTCGCTTTGCTATTTGTGGGTGAATGAACACCGAAAGAACAATCCAAGCTTCTTAGTCCTCTTTCTATTGTGATGGAACCAAAACACCTAAGCTTGATTTTGGCTGATAAGAAACATTTCATTCTGCGATTTTTGGGTGAATGTGCATTCTAACCACAAAAACACCAATTTTGAAATAAGCCCAATCAAAGCCTATTCGTCTTCTTCCTACGCATATGAAAGCGAAAAGACGGTGTTGTGTTATTTTGGTATCATTACACACACTTTGCGAATTCGGTGTCAATGTGCATTAACACCGAAGAACGACATGAAATAAGCAAAATCCAAGATTTTTCTTTCTATGTAGCTGGAACCCAAAACAACCTGTTTTGTTTTGTTTAGGCATGATAAACTTCACTTTGCTATTTGTGGGTGAATGAACACCGAAAGAACAATCCAAGCATATTCGTCCTCTTTCTATTGTGATGGAACCAAAACACCTAAGCTTGATTTTGGTTGATAAGAAACATTTCATTCTGCTATTTTTGGGTGAATGTGCATTCTAACCACAAAAACACCAATTTTGAAATAAGCCCAATCAAAGCTTATTCGACGTCTTTCTAAGCATATGAAAGCGAAAAGACGGTGTGGTGTTATTTTGGTATCATTACACACACTTTTCGAATTCGGTGTCAAAGTGCATTAACACCATAGAACACGACATGAAATAAGCAAAATCCAAGATTCTTCTTTCTATGTAGCTGGAACCCAAAACAACCTGTTTTGTTATGTTTAGGCTTGTTAAACTTCACTTTGCTATTTGTCGGTGAATGAACACCGAAAGAACAATCCAAGCTTCTTAGTCCTCTTTCTATTGTGATGGAACCAAAACACCTAAGCTTGATTTTGGCTGATAAGAAACATTTCACTCTGCGATTTTTGGGTGAATGTGCATTCTAACCACAAAAACACCAATTTTGAAATAAGCCCAATCAAAGCTTATTCGTCGTCTTTCTACGCATATGAAAGTGAAAAGACGCTGTTGTGTTATTTTAGTATCATTCCACAATCTTTGCGATTTCTGGATCAATGTGCATTAACACCGAAGAACACGTCATGAAATAAGTAAAATCCAAGATTCCTCTTTCGATGTAGCTGGAACCGAAAACAACCTGTTTTGTTTTGTTTAGGCTTGTTAAACTTCACTTTGCTATTTGTCGGTGAATGTACACCGAAAGAACAATCCAAGCTTCTTAGTCCTCTTTCTATTGTGATGGAACCAAAACACCTAAGCTTGATTTTGGCTGATAAGAAACATTTCACTCTGCGATTTTTGGGTGAATGTGCATTCTAACCACAAAAACACCAATTTTGAAATAAGCCCAATCAAAGCCTATTCGTCGTCTTCCTACGCATATGAAAGCGAAAAGACGGTGTTGTGTTATTTTGGTATCATTACACACACTTTGCGAATTCGGTGTCAATGTGCATTAACACCGAAGAACGACATGAAATAAGCAAAATCCAAGATTTTTCTTTCTATGTAGCTGGAACCCAAAACAACCTGTTTTGTTTTGTTTAGGCATGATAAACTTCACTTTGCTATTTGTGGGTGAATGAACACCGAAAGAACAATCCAAGCATATTCGTCCTCTTTCTATTGTGATGGAACCAAAACACCTAAGCTTGATTTTGGTTGATAAGAAACATTTCATTCTGCTATTTTTGGGTGAATGTGCATTCTAACCACAAAAACACCAATTTTGAAATAAGCCCAATCAAAGCTTATTTGACATCTTTCTAAGCATATGAAAGCGAAAAGACGGTGTGGTGTTATTTTGGTATCATTACACACACTTTGCGAATTCGGTGTCAAAGTGCATTAACACCATAGAACACGACATGAAATAAGCAAAATCCAAGATTCTTCTTTCTATGTAGCTGGAACCCAAAACAACCTGTTTTGTTTAGGCTTGTTAAACTTCACTTTGCTATTTGTCGGTGAATGAACACCGAAAGAACAATCCAAGCTTCTTAGTCCTCTTTCTATTGTGACGGAACCAAAACACCTAAGCTTGATTTTGGCTGATAAGAAACATTTCACTCTGCGATTTTTGGGTGAATGTGCATTCTAACCACAAAAACACCAATTTTGAAATAAGCCCAATCAAAGCTTATTCGACGTCTTTCTAAGCATATGAAAGCGAAAAGACGGTGTGGTCTTATTTTGGTAACATTACACACACTTTGCGAATTCTGTGTCAAAGTGCATTAACACCGAAGAACACAACATGAAATAAGCAAAATCCAAGATTCTTCTTTCTATGTAGCTGGAACCCAAAACAACCTGTTTTGTTTTGTTTAGGCTTGTTAAACTTCGCTTTGCTATTTGTGGGTGAATGAACAACGAAAGAACAATCCAAGCTTCTTAGTCCTCTTTCTATTGTGATGGAACCAAAACACCTAAGCTTGATTTTGGCTGATAAGAAACATTTCATTCTGCGATTTTTGGGTGAATGTGCATTCTAACCACAAAAACACCAATTTTGAAATAAGCCCAATCAAAGCCTATTCGTCTTCTTCCTACGCATATGAAAGCGAAAAGACGGTGTTGTGTTATTTTGGTATCATTACACACACTTTGCGAATTCGGTGTCAATGTGCATTAACACCGAAGAACGACATGAAATAAGCAAAATCCAAGATTTTTCTTTCTATGTAGCTGGAACCCAAAACAACCTGTTTTGTTTTGTTTAGGCATGATAAACTTCACTTTGCTATTTGTGGGTGAATGAACACCGAAAGAACAATCCAAGCATATTCGTCCTCTTTCTATTGTGATGGAACCAAAACACCTAAGCTTGATTTTGGTTGATAAGAAACATTTCATTCTGCTATTTTTGGGTGAATGTGCATTCTAACCACAAAAACACCAATTTTGAAATAAGCCCAATCAAAGCTTATTCGACGTCTTTCTAAGCATATGAAAGCGAAAAGACGGTGTGGTGTTATTTTGGTATCATTACACACACTTTGCGAATTCGGTGTCAAAGTGCATTAACACCATAGAACACGACATGAAATAAGCAAAATCCAAGATTCTTCTTTCTATGTAGCTGGAACCCAAAACAACCTGTTTTGTTATGTTTAGGCTTGTTAAACTTCACTTTGCTATTTGTCGGTGAATGAACACCGAAAGAACAATCCAAGCTTCTTAGTCCTCTTTCTATTGTGATGGAACCAAAACACCTAAGCTTGATTTTGGCTGATAAGAAACATTTCACTCTGCGATTTTTGGGTGAATGTGCATTCTAACCACAAAAACACCAATTTTGAAATAAGCCCAATCAAAGCTTATTCGTCGTCTTTCTACGCATATGAAAGTGAAAAGACGCTGTTGTGTTATTTTAGTATCATTCCACAATCTTTGCGATTTCTGGATCAATGTGCATTAACACCGAAGAACACGTCATGAAATAAGTAAAATCCAAGATTCCTCTTTCGATGTAGCTGGAACCGAAAACAACCTGTTTTGTTTTGTTTAGGCTTGTTAAACTTCACTTTGCTATTTGTCGGTGAATGTACACCGAAAGAACAATCCAAGCTTCTTAGTCCTCTTTCTATTGTGATGGAACCAAAACACCTAAGCTTGATTTTGGCTGATAAGAAACATTTCACTCTGCGATTTTTGGGTGAATGTGCATTCTAACCACAAAAACACCAATTTTGAAATAAGCCCAATCAAAGCTTATTCGACGTCTTTCTAAGCATATGAAAGCGAAAAGACGGTGTGGTGTTATTTTGGTATCATTACACACACTTTGCGAATTCGGTGTCAAAGTGCATTAACACCATAGAACACGACATGAAATAAGCAAAATCCAAGATTCTTCTTTCTATGTAGCTGGAACCCAAAACAACCTGTTTTGTTATGTTTAGGCTTGTTAAACTTCACTTTGCTATTTGTCGGTGAATGAACACCGAAAGAACAATCCAAGCTTCTTAGTCCTCTTTCTATTGTGATGGAACCAAAACACCTAAGCTTGATTTTGGCTGATAAGAAACATTTCACTCTGCGATTTTTGGGTGAATGTGCATTCTAACCACAAAAACACCAATTTTGAAATAAGCCCAATCAAAGCTTATTCGTCGTCTTTCTACGCATATGAAAGTGAAAAGACGCTGTTGTGTTATTTTAGTATCATTCCACAATCTTTGCGATTTCTGGATCAATGTGCATTAACACCGAAGAACACGTCATGAAATAAGTAAAATCCAAGATTCCTCTTTCGATGTAGCTGGAACCGAAAACAACCTGTTTTGTTTTGTTTAGGCTTGTTAAACTTCACTTTGCTATTTGTCGGTGAATGTACACCGAAAGAACAATCCAAGCTTCTTAGTCCTCTTTCTATTGTGATGGAACCAAAACACCTAAGCTTGATTTTGGCTGATAAGAAACATTTCACTCTGCGATTTTTGGGTGAATGTGCATTCTAACCACAAAAACACCAATTTTGAAATAAGCCCAATCAAAGCCTATTCGTCGTCTTCCTACGCATATGAAATCGAAAAGACGGTGTTGTGTTATTTTGGTATCATTACACACACTTTGCGAATTCGGTGTCAATGTGCATTAACACCGAAGAACGACATGAAATAAGCAAAATCCAAGATTTTTCTTTCTATGTAGCTGGAACCCAAAACAACCTGTTTTGTTTTGTTTAGGCATGATAAACTTCACTTTGCTATTTGTGGGTGAATGAACACCGAAAGAACAATCCAAGCATATTCGTCCTCTTTCTATTGTGATGGAACCAAAACACCTAAGCTTGATTTTGGTTGATAAGAAACATTTCATTCTGCTATTTTTGGGTGAATGTGCATTCTAACCACAAAAACACCAATTTTGAAATAAGCCCAATCAAAGCTTATTTTACGTCTTTCTAAGCATATGAAAGCGAAAAGACGGTGTGGTGTTATTTTGGTATCATTACACATACTTTGCGAATTCGGTGTCAAAGTGCATTAACACCATAGAACACGACATGAAATAAGCAAAATCCAAGAATCTTCTTTCTATGTAGCTGGAACCCAAAACAACCTGTTTTGTTTAGGCTTGTTAAACTTCACTTTGCTATTTGTCGGTGAATGAACACCGAAAGAACAATCCAAGCTTCTTAGTCCTCTTTCTATTGTGACGGAACCAAAACACCTAAGCTTGATTTTGGCTGATAAGAAACATTTCACTCTGCGATTTTTGGGTGAATGTGCATTCTAACCACAAAAACACCAATTTTGAAATAAGCCCAATCAAAGCTTATTCGACGTCTTTCTAAGCATCTGAAAGCGAAAAGACGGTGTGGTCTTATTTTGGTAACATTACACATACTTTGCGAATTCTGTGTCAAAGTGCATTAACACCGAAGAACACGACATGAAATAAGCAAAATCCAAGATTCTTCTTTCTATGTAGCTGGAACCCAAAACAACCTGTTTTGTTTTGTTTAGGCTTGTTAAACTTCGCTTTGCTATTTGTGGGTGAATGAACACCGAAAGAACAATCCAAGCTTCTTAGTCCTCTTTCTATTGTGATGGAACCAAAACACCTAAGCTTGATTTTGGCTGATAAGAAACATTTCACTCTGCGATTTTTGGGTGAATGTGCATTCTAACCACAAAAACACCAATTTTGAAATAAGCCCAATCAAAGCCTATTCGTCGTCTTCCTACGCATATGAAAGCGAAAAGACGGTGTTGTGTTATTTTGGTATCATTACACACACTTTGCGAATTCGGTGTCAATGTGCATTAACACCGAAGAACGACATGAAATAAGCAAAATCCAAGATTTTTCTTTCTATGTAGCTGGAACCCAAAACAACCTGTTTTGTTTTGTTTAGGCATGATAAACTTCACTTTGCTATTTGTGGTTGAATGAACACCGAAAGAACAATCCAAGCATATTCGTCCTCTTTCTATTGTGATGGAACCAAAACACCTAAGCTTGATTTTGGTTGATAAGAAACATTTCATTCTGCTATTTTTGGGTGAATGTGCATTCTAACCACAAAAACACCAATTTTGAAATAAGCCCAATCAAAGCTTATTCGACGTCTTTCTAAGCATATGAAAGCGAAAAGACGGTGTGGTGTTATTTTGGTATCATTACACACACTTTTCGAATTCGGTGTCAAAGTGCATTAACACCATAGAACACGACATGAAATAAGCAAAATCCAAGATTCTTCTTTCTATGTAGCTGGAACCCAAAACAACCTGTTTTGTTATGTTTAGGCTTGTTAAACTTCACTTTGCTATTTGTCGGTGAATGAACACCGAAAGAACAATCCAAGCTTCTTAGTCCTCTTTCTATTGTGATGGAACCAAAACACCTAAGCTTCATTTTGGCTGATAAGAAACATTTCACTCTGCGATTTTTGGGTGAATGTGCATTCTAACCACAAAAACACCAATTTTGAAATAAGCCCAATCAAAGCTTATTCGTCGTCTTTCTACGCATATGAAAGTGAAAAGACGCTGTTGTGTTATTTTAGTATCATTCCACAATCTTTGCGATTTCTGGATCAATGTGCATTAACACCGAAGAACACGTCATGAAATAAGTAAAATCCAAGATTCCTCTTTCGATGTAGCTGGAACCGAAAACAACCTGTTTTGTTTTGTTTAGGCTTGTTAAACTTCACTTTGCTATTTGTCGGTGAATGTACACCGAAAGAACAATCCAAGCTTCTTAGTCCTCTTTCTATTGTGATGGAACCAAAACACCTAAGCTTGATTTTGGCTGATAAGAAACATTTCACTCTGCGATTTTTGGGTGAATGTGCATTCTAACCACAAAAACACCAATTTTGAAATAAGCCCAATCAAAGCCTATTCGTCGTCTTCCTACGCATATGAAAGCGAAAAGACGGTGTTGTGTTATTTTGGTATCATTACACACACTTTGCGAATTCGGTGTCAATGTGCATTAACACCGAAGAACGACATGAAATAAGCAAAATCCAAGATTTTTCTTTCTATGTAGCTGGAACCCAAAACAACCTGTTTTGTTTTGTTTAGGCATGATAAACTTCACTTTGCTATTTGTGGGTGAATGAACACCGAAAGAACAATCCAAGCATATTCGTCCTCTTTCTATTGTGATGGAACCAAAACACCTAAGCTTGATTTTGGTTGATAAGAAACATTTCATTCTGCTATTTTTGGGTGAATGTGCATTCTAACCACAAAAACACCAATTTTGAAATAAGCCCAATCAAAGCTTATTTGACATCTTTCTAAGCATATGAAAGCGAAAAGACGGTGTGGTGTTATTTTGGTATCATTACACACACTTTGCGAATTCGGTGTCAAAGTGCATTAACACCATAGAACACGACATGAAATAAGCAAAATCCAAGATTCTTCTTTCTATGTAGCTGGAACCCAAAACAACCTGTTTTGTTTAGGCTTGTTAAACTTCACTTTGCTATTTGTCGGTGAATGAACACCGAAAGAACAATCCAAGCTTCTTAGTCCTCTTTCTATTGTGACGGAACCAAAACACCTAAGCTTGATTTTGGCTGATAAGAAACATTTCACTCTGCGATTTTTGGGTGAATGTGCATTCTAACCACAAAAACACCAATTTTGAAATAAGCCCAATCAAAGCTTATTCGACGTCTTTCTAAGCATATGAAAGCGAAAAGACGGTGTGGTCTTATTTTGGTAACATTACACACACTTTGCGAATTCTGTGTCAAAGTGCATTAACACCGAAGAACACAACATGAAATAAGCAAAATCCAAGATTCTTCTTTCTATGTAGCTGGAACCCAAAACAACCTGTTTTGTTTTGTTTAGGCTTGTTAAACTTCGCTTTGCTATTTGTGGGTGAATGAACACCGAAAGAACAATCCAAGCTTCTTAGTCCTCTTTCTATTGTGATGGAACCAAAACACCTAAGCTTGATTTTGGCTGATAAGAAACATTTCATTCTGCGATTTTTGGGTGAATGTGCATTCTAACCACAAAAACACCAATTTTGAAATAAGCCCAATCAAAGCCTATTCGTCTTCTTCCTACGCATATGAAAGCGAAAAGACGGTGTTGTGTTATTTTGGTATCATTACACACACTTTGCGAATTCGGTGTCAATGTGCATTAACACCGAAGAACGACATGAAATAAGCAAAATCCAAGATTTTTCTTTCTATGTAGCTGGAACCCAAAACAACCTGTTTTGTTTTGTTTAGGCATGATAAACTTCACTTTGCTATTTGTGGGTGAATGAACACCGAAAGAACAATCCAAGCATATTCGTCCTCTTTCTATTGTGATGGAACCAAAACACCTAAGCTTGATTTTGGTTGATAAGAAACATTTCATTCTGCTATTTTTGGGTGAATGTGCATTCTAACCACAAAAACACCAATTTTGAAATAAGCCCAATCAAAGCTTATTCGACGTCTTTCTAAGCATATGAAAGCGAAAAGACGGTGTGGTGTTATTTTGGTATCATTACACACACTTTTCGAATTCGGTGTCAAAGTGCATTAACACCATAGAACACGACATGAAATAAGCAAAATCCAAGATTCTTCTTTCTATGTAGCTGGAACCCAAAACAACCTGTTTTGTTATGTTTAGGCTTGTTAAACTTCACTTTGCTATTTGTCGGTGAATGAACACCGAAAGAACAATCCAAGCTTCTTAGTCCTCTTTCTATTGTGATGGAACCAAAACACCTAAGCTTGATTTTGGCTGATAAGAAACATTTCACTCTGCGATTTTTGGGTGAATGTGCATTCTAACCACAAAAACACCAATTTTGAAATAAGCCCAATCAAAGCTTATTCGTCGTCTTTCTACGCATATGAAAGTGAAAAGACGCTGTTGTGTTATTTTAGTATCATTCCACAATCTTTGCGATTTCTGGATCAATGTGCATTAACACCGAAGAACACGTCATGAAATAAGTAAAATCCAAGATTCCTCTTTCGATGTAGCTGGAACCGAAAACAACCTGTTTTGTTTTGTTTAGGCTTGTTAAACTTCACTTTGCTATTTGTCGGTGAATGTACACCGAAAGAACAATCCAAGCTTCTTAGTCCTCTTTCTATTGTGATGGAACCAAAACACCTAAGCTTGATTTTGGCTGATAAGAAACATTTCACTCTGCGATTTTTGGGTGAATGTGCATTCTAACCACAAAAACACCAATTTTGAAATAAGCCCAATCAAAGCCTATTCGTCGTCTTCCTACGCATATGAAAGCGAAAAGACGGTGTTGTGTTATTTTGGTATCATTACACACACTTTGCGAATTCGGTGTCAATGTGCATTAACACCGAAGAACGACATGAAATAAGCAAAATCCAAGATTTTTCTTTCTATGTAGCTGGAACCCAAAACAACCTGTTTTGTTTTGTTTAGGCATGATAAACTTCACTTTGCTATTTGTGGGTGAATGAACACCGAAAGAACAATCCAAGCATATTCGTCCTCTTTCTATTGTGATGGAACCAAAACACCTAAGCTTGATTTTGGTTGATAAGAAACATTTCATTCTGCTATTTTTGGGTGAATGTGCATTCTAACCACAAAAACACCAATTTTGAAATAAGCCCAATCAAAGCTTATTTGACATCTTTCTAAGCATATGAAAGCGAAAAGACGGTGTGGTGTTATTTTGGTATCATTACACACACTTTGCGAATTCGGTGTCAAAGTGCATTAACACCATAGAACACGACATGAAATAAGCAAAATCCAAGATTCTTCTTTCTATGTAGCTGGAACCCAAAACAACCTGTTTTGTTTAGGCTTGTTAAACTTCACTTTGCTATTTGTCGGTGAATGAACACCGAAAGAACAATCCAAGCTTCTTAGTCCTCTTTCTATTGTGACGGAACCAAAACACCTAAGCTTGATTTTGGCTGATAAGAAACATTTCACTCTGCGATTTTTGGGTGAATGTGCATTCTAACCACAAAAACACCAATTTTGAAATAAGCCCAATCAAAGCTTATTCGACGTCTTTCTAAGCATATGAAAGCGAAAAGACGGTGTGGTCTTATTTTGGTAACATTACACACACTTTGCGAATTCTGTGTCAAAGTGCATTAACACCGAAGAACACAACATGAAATAAGCAAAATCCAAGATTCTTCTTTCTATGTAGCTGGAACCCAAAACAACCTGTTTTGTTTTGTTTAGGCTTGTTAAACTTCGCTTTGCTATTTGTGGGTGAATGAACACCGAAAGAACAATCCAAGCTTCTTAGTCCTCTTTCTATTGTGATGGAACCAAAACACCTAAGCTTGATTTTGGCTGATAAGAAACATTTCATTCTGCGATTTTTGGGTGAATGTGCATTCTAACCACAAAAACACCAATTTTGAAATAAGCCCAATCAAAGCCTATTCGTCTTCTTCCTACGCATATGAAAGCGAAAAGACGGTGTTGTGTTATTTTGGTATCATTACACACACTTTGCGAATTCGGTGTCAATGTGCATTAACACCGAAGAACGACATGAAATAAGCAAAATCCAAGATTTTTCTTTCTATGTAGCTGGAACCCAAAACAACCTGTTTTGTTTTGTTTAGGCATGATAAACTTCACTTTGCTATTTGTGGGTGAATGAACACCGAAAGAACAATCCAAGCATATTCGTCCTCTTTCTATTGTGATGGAACCAAAACACCTAAGCTTGATTTTGGTTGATAAGAAACATTTCATTCTGCTATTTTTGGGTGAATGTGCATTCTAACCACAAAAACACCAATTTTGAAATAAGCCCAATCAAAGCTTATTCGACGTCTTTCTAAGCATATGAAAGCGAAAAGACGGTGTGGTGTTATTTTGGTATCATTACACACACTTTGCGAATTCGGTGTCAAAGTGCATTAACACCATAGAACACGACATGAAATAAGCAAAATCCAAGATTCTTCTTTCTATGTAGCTGGAACCCAAAACAACCTGTTTTGTTATGTTTAGGCTTGTTAAACTTCACTTTGCTATTTGTCGGTGAATGAACACCGAAAGAACAATCCAAGCTTCTTAGTCCTCTTTCTATTGTGATGGAACCAAAACACCTAAGCTTGATTTTGGCTGATAAGAAACATTTCACTCTGCGATTTTTGGGTGAATGTGCATTCTAACCACAAAAACACCAATTTTGAAATAAGCCCAATCAAAGCTTATTCGTCGTCTTTCTACGCATATGAAAGTGAAAAGACGCTGTTGTGTTATTTTAGTATCATTCCACAATCTTTGCGATTTCTGGATCAATGTGCATTAACACCGAAGAACACGTCATGAAATAAGTAAAATCCAAGATTCCTCTTTCGATGTAGCTGGAACCGAAAACAACCTGTTTTGTTTTGTTTAGGCTTGTTAAACTTCACTTTGCTATTTGTCGGTGAATGTACAACGAAAGAACAATCCAAGCTTCTTAGTCCTCTTTCTATTGTGATGGAACCAAAACACCTAAGCTTGATTTTGGCTGATAAGAAACATTTCACTCTGCGATTTTTGGGTGAATGTGCATTCTAACCACAAAAACACCAATTTTGAAATAAGCCCAATCAAAGCCTATTCGTCGTCTTCCTACGCATATGAAATCGAAAAGACGGTGTTGTGTTATTTTGGTATCATTACACACACTTTGCGAATTCGGTGTCAATGTGCATTAACACCGAAGAACGACATGAAATAAGCAAAATCCAAGATTTTTCTTTCTATGTAGCTGGAACCCAAAACAACCTGTTTTGTTTTGTTTAGGCATGATAAACTTCACTTTGCTATTTGTGGGTGAATGAACACCGAAAGAACAATCCAAGCATATTCGTCCTCTTTCTATTGTGATGGAACCAAAACACCTAAGCTTGATTTTGGTTGATAAGAAACATTTCATTCTGCTATTTTTGGGTGAATGTGCATTCTAACCACAAAAACACCAATTTTGAAATAAGCCCAATCAAAGCTTATTTTACGTCTTTCTAAGCATATGAAAGCGAAAAGACGGTGTGGTGTTATTTTGGTATCATTACACATACTTTGCGAATTCGGTGTC
Source organism: Podarcis melisellensis (assembly GCF_964234715.1). Classification (NCBI taxonomy): domain Eukaryota; kingdom Metazoa; phylum Chordata; class Lepidosauria; order Squamata; family Lacertidae; genus Podarcis; species Podarcis melisellensis. Next base: position 316,250 of record NW_028113149.1, on the reverse strand, counting down.
AAAGTGCATTAACACCATAGAACACGACATGAAATAAGCAAAATCCAAGAATCTTCTTTCTATGTAGCTGGAACCCAAAACAACCTGTTTTGTTTAGGCTTGTTAAACTTCACTTTGCTATTTGTCGGTGAATGAACACCGAAAGAACAATCCAAGCTTCTTAGTCCTCTTTCTATTGTGACGGAACCAAAACACCTAAGCTTGATTTTGGCTGATAAGAAACATTTCACTCTGCGATTTTTGGGTGAATGTGCATTCTAACCACAAAAACACCAATTTTGAAATAAGCCCAATCAAAGCTTATTCGACGTCTTTCTAAGCATCTGAAAGCGAAAAGACGGTGTGGTCTTATTTTGGTAACATTACACATACTTTGCGAATTCTGTGTCAAAGTGCATTAACACCGAAGAACACGACATGAAATAAGCAAAATCCAAGATTCTTCTTTCTATGTAGCTGGAACCCAAAACAACCTGTTTTGTTTTGTTTAGGCTTGTTAAACTTCGCTTTGCTATTTGTGGGTGAATGAACACCGAAAGAACAATCCAAGCTTCTTAGTCCTCTTTCTATTGTGATGGAACCAAAACACCTAAGCTTGATTTTGGCTGATAAGAAACATTTCACTCTGCGATTTTTGGGTGAATGTGCATTCTAACCACAAAAACACCAATTTTGAAATAAGCCCAATCAAAGCCTATTCGTCGTCTTCCTACGCATATGAAAGCGAAAAGACGGTGTTGTGTTATTTTGGTATCATTACACACACTTTGCGAATTCGGTGTCAATGTGCATTAACACCGAAGAACGACATGAAATAAGCAAAATCCAAGATTTTTCTTTCTATGTAGCTGGAACCCAAAACAACCTGTTTTGTTTTGTTTAGGCATGATAAACTTCACTTTGCTATTTGTGGTTGAATGAACACCGAAAGAACAATCCAAGCATATTCGTCCTCTTTCTATTGTGATGGAACCAAAACACCTAAGCTTGATTTTGGTTGATAAGAAACATTTCATTCTGCTATTTTTGGGTGAATGTGCATTCTAACCACAAAAACACCAATTTTGAAATAAGCCCAATCAAAGCTTATTCGACGTCTTTCTAAGCATATGAAAGCGAAAAGACGGTGTGGTGTTATTTTGGTATCATTACACACACTTTTCGAATTCGGTGTCAAAGTGCATTAACACCATAGAACACGACATGAAATAAGCAAAATCCAAGATTCTTCTTTCTATGTAGCTGGAACCCAAAACAACCTGTTTTGTTATGTTTAGGCTTGTTAAACTTCAATTTGCTATTTGTCGGTGAATGAACACCGAAAGAACAATCCAAGCTTCTTAGTCCTCTTTCTATTGTGATGGAACCAAAACACCTAAGCTTGATTTTGGCTGATAAGAAACATTTCACTCTGCGATTTTTGGGTGAATGTGCATTCTAACCACAAAAACACCAATTTTGAAATAAGCCCAATCAAAGCTTATTCGTCGTCTTTCTACGCATATGAAAGTGAAAAGACGCTGTTGTGTTATTTTAGTATCATTCCACAATCTTTGCGATTTCTGGATCAATGTGCATTAACACCGAAGAACACGTCATGAAATAAGTAAAATCCAAGATTCCTCTTTCGATGTAGCTGGAACCGAAAACAACCTGTTTTGTTTTGTTTAGGCTTGTTAAACTTCACTTTGCTATTTGTCGGTGAATGTACACCGAAAGAACAATCCAAGCTTCTTAGTCCTCTTTCTATTGTGATGGAACCAAAACACCTAAGCTTGATTTTGGCTGATAAGAAACATTTCACTCTGCGATTTTTGGGTGAATGTGCATTCTAACCACAAAAACACCAATTTTGAAATAAGCCCAATCAAAGCCTATTCGTCGTCTTCCTACGCATATGAAAGCGAAAAGACGGTGTTGTGTTATTTTGGTATCATTACACACACTTTGCGAATTCGGTGTCAATGTGCATTAACACCGAAGAACGACATGAAATAAGCAAAATCCAAGATTTTTCTTTCTATGTAGCTGGAACCCAAAACAACCTGTTTTGTTTTGTTTAGGCATGATAAACTTCACTTTGCTATTTGTGGGTGAATGAACACCGAAAGAACAATCCAAGCATATTCGTCCTCTTTCTATTGTGATGGAACCAAAACACCTAAGCTTGATTTTGGTTGATAAGAAACATTTCATTCTGCTATTTTTGGGTGAATGTGCATTCTAACCACAAAAACACCAATTTTGAAATAAGCCCAATCAAAGCTTATTTGACGTCTTTCTAAGCATATGAAAGCGAAAAGACGGTGTGGTGTTATTTTGGTATCATTACACACACTTTGCGAATTCGGTGTCAAAGTGCATTAACACCATAGAACACGACATGAAATAAGCAAAATCCAAGATTCTTCTTTCTATGTAGCTGGAACCCAAAACAACCTGTTTTGTTTAGGCTTGTTAAACTTCACTTTGCTATTTGTCGGTGAATGAACACCGAAAGAACAATCCAAGCTTCTTAGTCCTCTTTCTATTGTGACGGAACCAAAACACCTAAGCTTGATTTTGGCTGATAAGAAACATTTCACTCTGCGATTTTTGGGTGAATGTGCATTCTAACCACAAAAACACCAATTTTGAAATAAGCCCAATCAAAGCTTATTCGACGTCTTTCTAAGCATATGAAAGCGAAAAGACGGTGTGGTCTTATTTTGGTAACATTACACACACTTTGCGAATTCGGTGTCAAAGTGCATTAACACCGAAGAACACGACATGAAATAAGCAAAATCCAAGATTCTTCTTTCTATGTAGCTGGAACCCAAAACAACCTGTTTTGTTTTGTTTAGGCTTGTTAAACTTCGCTTTGCTATTTGTGGGTGAATGAACACCGAAAGAACAATCCAAGCTTCTTAGTCCTCTTTCTATTGTGATGGAACCAAAACACCTAAGCTTGATTTTGGCTGATAAGAAACATTTCACTCTGCGATTTTTGGGTGAATGTGCATTCTAACCACAAAAACACCAATTTTGAAATAAGCCCAATCAAAGCCTATTCGTCGTCTTCCTACGCATATGAAAGCGAAAAGACGGTGTTGTGTTATTTTGGTATCATTACACACACTTTGCGAATTCGGTGTCAATGTGCATTAACACCGAAGAACGACATGAAATAAGCAAAATCCAAGATTTTTCTTTCTATGTAGCTGGAACCCAAAACAACCTGTTTTGTTTTGTTTAGGCATGATAAACTTCACTTTGCTATTTGTGGGTGAATGAACACCGAAAGAACAATCCAAGCATATTCGTCCTCTTTCTATTGTGATGGAACCAAAACACCTAAGCTTGATTTTGGTTGATAAGAAACATTTCATTCTGCTATTTTTGGGTGAATGTGCATTCTAACCACAAAAACACCAATTTTGAAATAAGCCCAATCAAAGCTTATTCGACGTCTTTCTAAGCATATGAAAGCGAAAAGACGGTGTGGTGTTATTTTGGTATCATTACACACACTTTTCGAATTCGGTGTCAAAGTGCATTAACACCATAGAACACGACATGAAATAAGCAAAATCCAAGATTCTTCTTTCTATGTAGCTGGAACCCAAAACAACCTGTTTTGTTATGTTTAGGCTTGTTAAACTTCACTTTGCTATTTGTCGGTGAATGAACACCGAAAGAACAATCCAAGCTTCTTAGTCCTCTTTCTATTGTGATGGAACCAAAACACCTAAGCTTGATTTTGGCTGATAAGAAACATTTCACTCTGCGATTTTTGGGTGAATGTGCATTCTAACCACAAAAACACCAATTTTGAAATAAGCCCAATCAAAGCTTATTCGTCGTCTTTCTACGCATATGAAAGTGAAAAGACGCTGTTGTGTTATTTTAGTATCATTCCACAATCTTTGCGATTTCTGGATCAATGTGCATTAACACCGAAGAACACGTCATGAAATAAGTAAAATCCAAGATTCCTCTTTCGATGTAGCTGGAACCGAAAACAACCTGTTTTGTTTTGTTTAGGCTTGTTAAACTTCACTTTGCTATTTGTCGGTGAATGTACACCGAAAGAACAATCCCAGCTTCTTAGTCCTCTTTCTATTGTGATGGAACCAAAACACCTAAGCTTGATTTTGGCTGATAAGAAACATTTCACTCTGCGATTTTTGGGTGAATGTGCATTCTAACCACAAAAACACCAATTTTGAAATAAGCCCAATCAAAGCCTATTCGTCGTCTTCCTACGCATATGAAAGCGAAAAGACGGTGTTGTGTTATTTTGGTATCATTACACACACTTTGCGAATTCGGTGTCAATGTGCATTAACACCGAAGAACGACATGAAATAAGCAAAATCCAAGATTTTTCTTTCTATGTAGCTGGAACCCAAAACAACCTGTTTTGTTTTGTTTAGGCATGATAAACTTCACTTTGCTATTTGTGGGTGAATGAACACCGAAAGAACAATCCAAGCATATTCGTCCTCTTTCTATTGTGAGGGAACCAAAACACCTAAGCTTGATTTTGGTTGATAAGAAACATTTCATTCTGCTATTTTTGGGTGAATGTGCATTCTAACCACAAAAACACCAATTTTGAAATAAGCCCAATCAAAGCTTATTTGACGTCTTTCTAAGCATATGAAAGCGAAAAGACGGTGTGGTGTTATTTTGGTATCATTACACACACTTTGCGAATTCGGTGTCAAAGTGCATTAACACCATAGAACACGACATGAAATAAGCAAAATCCAAGATTCTTCTTTCTATGTAGCTGGAACCCAAAACAACCTGTTTTGTTTAGGCTTGTTAAACTTCACTTTGCTATTTGTCGGTGAATGAACACCGAAAGAACAATCCAAGCTTCTTAGTCCTCTTTCTATTGTGACGGAACCAAAACACCTAAGCTTGATTTTGGCTGATAAGAAACATTTCACTCTGCGATTTTTGGGTGAATGTGCATTCTAACCACAAAAACACCAATTTTGAAATAAGCCCAATCAAAGCTTATTCGACGTCTTTCTAAGCATATGAAAGCGAAAAGACGGTGTGGTCTTATTTTGGTAACATTACACACACTTTGCGAATTCGGTGTCAAAGTGCATTAAAACCGAAGAACACGACATGAAATAAGCAAAATCCAAGATTCTTCTTTCTATGTAGCTGGAACCCAAAACAACCTGTTTTGTTTTGTTTAGGCTTGTTAAACTTCGCTTTGCTATTTGTGGGTGAATGAACACCGAAAGAACAATCCAAGCTTCTTAGTCCTCTTTCTATTGTGATGGAACCAAAACACCTAAGCTTGATTTTGGCTGATAAGAAACATTTCACTCTGCGATTTTTGGGTGAATGTGCATTCTAACCACAAAAACACCAATTTTGAAATAAGCCCAATCAAAGCCTATTCGTCGTCTTCCTACGCATATGAAAGCGAAAAGACGGTGTTGTGTTATTTTGGTATCATTACACACACTTTGCGAATTCGGTGTCAATGTGCATTAACACCGAAGAACGACATGAAATAAGCAAAATCCAAGATTTTTCTTTCTATGTAGCTGGAACCCAAAACAACCTGTTTTGTTTTGTTTAGGCATGATAAACTTCACTTTGCTATTTGTGGGTGAATGAACACCGAAAGAACAATCCAAGCATATTCGTCCTCTTTCTATTGTGATGGAACCAAAACACCTAAGCTTGATTTTGGTTGATAAGAAACATTTCATTCTGCTATTTTTGGGTGAATGTGCATTCTAACCACAAAAACACCAATTTTGAAATAAGCCCAATCAAAGCTTATTCGACGTCTTTCTAAGCATATGAAAGCGAAAAGACGGTGTGGTGTTATTTTGGTATCATTACACACACTTTTCGAATTCGGTGTCAAAGTGCATTAACACCATAGAACACGACATGAAATAAGCAAAATCCAAGATTCTTCTTTCTATGTAGCTGGAACCCAAAACAACCTGTTTTGTTATGTTTAGGCTTGTTAAACTTCACTTTGCTATTTGTCGGTGAATGAACACCGAAAGAACAATCCAAGCTTCTTAGTCCTCTTTCTATTGTGATGGAACCAAAACACCTAAGCTTGATTTTGGCTGATAAGAAACATTTCACTCTGCGATTTTTGGGTGAATGTGCATTCTAACCACAAAAACACCAATTTTGAAATAAGCCCAATCAAAGCTTATTCGTCGTCTTTCTACGCATATGAAAGTGAAAAGACGCTGTTGTGTTATTTTAGTATCATTCCACAATCTTTGCGATTTCTGGATCAATGTGCATTAACACCGAAGAACACGTCATGAAATAAGTAAAATCCAAGATTCCTCTTTCGATGTAGCTGGAACCGAAAACAACCTGTTTTGTTTTGTTTAGGCTTGTTAAACTTCACTTTGCTATTTGTCGGTGAATGTACACCGAAAGAACAATCCCAGCTTCTTAGTCCTCTTTCTATTGTGATGGAACCAAAACACCTAAGCTTGATTTTGGCTGATAAGAAACATTTCACTCTGCGATTTTTGGGTGAATGTGCATTCTAACCACAAAAACACCAATTTTGAAATAAGCCCAATCAAAGCCTATTCGTCGTCTTCCTACGCATATGAAAGCGAAAAGACGGTGTTGTGTTATTTTGGTATCATTACACACACTTTGCGAATTCGGTGTCAATGTGCATTAACACCGAAGAACGACATGAAATAAGCAAAATCCAAGATTTTTCTTTCTATGTAGCTGGAACCCAAAACAACCTGTTTTGTTTTGTTTAGGCATGATAAACTTCACTTTGCTATTTGTGGGTGAATGAACACCGAAAGAACAATCCAAGCATATTCGTCCTCTTTCTATTGTGAGGGAACCAAAACACCTAAGCTTGATTTTGGTTGATAAGAAACATTTCATTCTGCTATTTTTGGGTGAATGTGCATTCTAACCACAAAAACACCAATTTTGAAATAAGCCCAATCAAAGCTTATTTGACGTCTTTCTAAGCATATGAAAGCGAAAAGACGGTGTGGTGTTATTTTGGTATCATTACACACACTTTGCGAATTCGGTGTCAAAGTGCATTAACACCATAGAACACGACATGAAATAAGCAAAATCCAAGATTCTTCTTTCTATGTAGCTGGAACCCAAAACAACCTGTTTTGTTTAGGCTTGTTAAACTTCACTTTGCTATTTGTCGGTGAATGAACACCGAAAGAACAATCCAAGCTTCTTAGTCCTCTTTCTATTGTGACGGAACCAAAACACCTAAGCTTGATTTTGGCTGATAAGAAACATTTCACTCTGCGATTTTTGGGTGAATGTGCATTCTAACCACAAAAACACCAATTTTGAAATAAGCCCAATCAAAGCTTATTCGACGTCTTTCTAAGCATATGAAAGCGAAAAGACGGTGTGGTCTTATTTTGGTAACATTACACACACTTTGCGAATTCTGTGTCAAAGTGCATTAACACCGAAGAACACGACATGAAATAAGCAAAATCCAAGATTCTTCTTTCTATGTAGCTGGAACCCAAAACAACCTGTTTTGTTTAGGCTTGTTAAACTTCACTTTGCTATTTGTCGGTGAATGAACACCGAAAGAACAATCCAAGCTTCTTAGTCCTCTTTCTATTGTGACGGAACCAAAACACCTAAGCTTGATTTTGGCTGATAAGAAACATTTCACTCTGCGATTTTTGGGTGAATGTGCATTCTAACCACAAAAACACCAATTTTGAAATAAGCCCAATCAAAGCTTATTCGACGTCTTTCTAAGCATATGAAAGCGAAAAGACGGTGTGGTCTTATTTTGGTAACATTACACACACTTTGCGAATTCTGTGTCAAAGTGCATTAACACCGAAGAACACGACATGAAATAAGCAAAATCCAAGATTCTTCTTTCTATGTAGCTGGAACCCAAAACAACCTGTTTTGTTTTGTTTAGGCTTGTTAAACTTCGCTTTGCTATTTGTGGGTGAATGAACACCGAAAGAACAATCCAAGCTTCTTAGTCCTCTTTCTATTGTGATGGAACCAAAACACCTAAGCTTGATTTTGGCTGATAAGAAACATTTCACTCTGCGATTTTTGGGTGAATGTGCATTCTAACCACAAAAACACCAATTTTGAAATAAGCCCAATCAAAGCCTATTCGTCGTCTTCCTACGCATATGAAAGCGAAAAGACGGTGTTGTGTTATTTTGGTATCATTACACACACTTTGCGAATTCGGTGTCAATGTGCATTAACACCGAAGAACGACATGAAATAAGCAAAATCCAAGATTTTTCTTTCTATGTAGCTGGAACCCAAAACAACCTGTTTTGTTTTGTTTAGGCATGATAAACTTCACTTTGCTATTTGTGGGTGAATGAACACCGAAAGAACAATCCAAGCATATTCGTCCTCTTTCTATTGTGATGGAACCAAAACACCTAAGCTTGATTTTGGTTGATAAGAAACATTTCATTCTGCTATTTTTGGGTGAATGTGCATTCTAACCACAAAAACACCAATTTTGAAATAAGCCCAATCAAAGCTTATTCGACGTCTTTCTAAGCATATGAAAGCGAAAAGACGGTGTGGTGTTATTTTGGTATCATTACACACACTTTTCGAATTCGGTGTCAAAGTGCATTAACACCATAGAACACGACATGAAATAAGCAAAATCCAAGATTCTTCTTTCTATGTAGCTGGAACCCAAAACAACCTGTTTTGTTATGTTTAGGCTTGTTAAACTTCACTTTGCTATTTGTCGGTGAATGAACACCGAAAGAACAATCCCAGCTTCTTAGTCCTCTTTCTATTGTGATGGAACCAAAACACCTAAGCTTGATTTTGGCTGATAAGAAACATTTCACTCTGCGATTTTTGGGTGAATGTGCATTCTAACCACAAAAACACCAATTTTGAAATAAGCCCAATCAAAGCCTATTCGTCGTCTTCCTACGCATATGAAAGCGAAAAGACGGTGTTGTGTTATTTTGGTATCATTACACACACTTTGCGAATTCGGTGTCAATGTGCATTAACACCGAAGAACGACATGAAATAAGCAAAATCCAAGATTTTTCTTTCTATGTAGCTGGAACCCAAAACAACCTGTTTTGTTTTGTTTAGGCATGATAAACTTCACTTTGCTATTTGTGGGTGAATGAACACCGAAAGAACAATCCAAGCATATTCGTCCTCTTTCTATTGTGAGGGAACCAAAACACCTAAGCTTGATTTTGGTTGATAAGAAACATTTCATTCTGCTATTTTTGGGTGAATGTGCATTCTAACCACAAAAACACCAATTTTGAAATAAGCCCAATCAAAGCTTATTTGACGTCTTTCTAAGCATATGAAAGCGAAAAGACGGTGTGGTGTTATTTTGGTATCATTACACACACTTTGCGAATTCGGTGTCAAAGTGCATTAACACCATAGAACACGACATGAAATAAGCAAAATCCAAGATTCTTCTTTCTATGTAGCTGGAACCCAAAACAACCTGTTTTGTTTAGGCTTGTTAAACTTCACTTTGCTATTTGTCGGTGAATGAACACCGAAAGAACAATCCAAGCTTCTTAGTCCTCTTTCTATTGTGACGGAACCAAAACACCTAAGCTTGATTTTGGCTGATAAGAAACATTTCACTCTGCGATTTTTGGGTGAATGTGCATTCTAACCACAAAAACACCAATTTTGAAATAAGCCCAATCAAAGCTTATTCGACGTCTTTCTAAGCATATGAAAGCGAAAAGACGGTGTGGTCTTATTTTGGTAACATTACACACACTTTGCGAATTCTGTGTCAAAGTGCATTAACACCGAAGAACACGACATGAAATAAGCAAAATCCAAGATTCTTCTTTCTATGTAGCTGGAACCCAAAACAACCTGTTTTGTTTTGTTTAGGCTTGTTAAACTTCGCTTTGCTATTTGTGGGTGAATGAACACCGAAAGAACAATCCAAGCTTCTTAGTCCTCTTTCTATTGTGATGGAACCAAAACACCTAAGCTTGATTTTGGCTGATAAGAAACATTTCACTCTGCGATTTTTGGGTGAATGTGCATTCTAACCACAAAAACACCAATTTTGAAATAAGCCCAATCAAAGCCTATTCGTCGTCTTCCTACGCATATGAAAGCGAAAAGACGGTGTTGTGTTATTTTGGTATCATTACACACACTTTGCGAATTCGGTGTCAATGTGCATTAACACCGAAGAACGACATGAAATAAGCAAAATCCAAGATTTTTCTTTCTATGTAGCTGGAACCCAAAACAACCTGTTTTGTTTTGTTTAGGCATGATAAACTTCACTTTGCTATTTGTGGGTGAATGAACACCGAAAGAACAATCCAAGCATATTCGTCCTCTTTCTATTGTGATGGAACCAAAACACCTAAGCTTGATTTTGGTTGATAAGAAACATTTCATTCTGCTATTTTTGGGTGAATGTGCATTCTAACCACAAAAACACCAATTTTGAAATAAGCCCAATCAAAGCTTATTCGACGTCTTTCTAAGCATATGAAAGCGAAAAGACGGTGTGGTGTTATTTTGGTATCATTACACACACTTTTCGAATTCGGTGTCAAAGTGCATTAACACCATAGAACACGACATGAAATAAGCAAAATCCAAGATTCTTCTTTCTATGTAGCTGGAACCCAAAACAACCTGTTTTGTTATGTTTAGGCTTGTTAAACTTCACTTTGCTATTTGTCGGTGAATGAACACCGAAAGAACAATCCAAGCTTCTTAGTCCTCTTTCTATTGTGATGGAACAAAAACACCTAAGCTTGATTTTGGCTGATAAGAAACATTTCACTCTGCGATTTTTGGGTGAATGTGCATTCTAACCACAAAAACACCAATTTTGAAATAAGCCCAAGCAAAGCTTATTCGACGTCTTTCTAAGCATATGAAAGCGAAAAGAAGGTGTGGTGTTATTTTGGTATCATTACACACACTTTGCGAATTTGGTGTCAAAGTGCATTAACACCGTAGAAATAAGCAAAATCAAAACATGAAATAAGCAAAATCCAAGATTCTTCTTTTTATGTAGCTGGAACCGAAAACAACCTGTTTTGTTTTGTTTAGGCATGTTAAACTTCACTTTGCTATTTGTGGGTGAATGAACACCGAAAGAACAATCCAAGCTTCTTAGTCCTCTTTCTATTGTGATGGAACCAAAACACCTAAGCTTGATTTTGGCTGATAAGAAACATTTCACTCTGCGATTTTGGGGTGAATGTGTATTCTAACCACAAAACACCAATTTTGAAATAAGCCCAAGCAAAGCTTATTAGACGTCTTTCTAAGCATATGAAAGAGAAAAGAAGGTGTGGTGTTATTTTGGTATCATTAAACATACTTTGCGAATTCGGTGTCAAAGTGCATTAACACCGAAGAACGACATGAAATAAGCAAAATCCAAGATTTTTCTTTCTATGTAGCTGGAACCCAAAACAACCTGTTTTGTTTTGTTTAGGCATGATAAACTTCACTTTGCTATTTGTGGGTGAATGAACACCGAAAGAACAATCCAAGCTTCTTAGTCCTCTTTCTATTGTGATGGAACCAAAACACCTAAGCTTGATTTTGGCTGATAAGAAACATTTCACTCTGCGATTTTTGGGTGAATGTGCATTCTAACCACAAAAACACCAATTTTGAAATAAGCCCAATCAAAGCTTATTCGACGTCTTTCTAAGCATATGAAAGCGAAAAGACGGTATGGTGTTATTTTGGTATCATTACACACACTTTGCGAATTCGGTGTCAAAGTGCATTAACACCATAGAACCCGACATGAAATAAGCAAAATCCAAGATTCTTCTTTCTATGTAGCTGGAACCCAAAACAACCTGTTTTGTTTTGTTTAGGCTTGTTAAACTTCACTTTGCTATTTGTGGGTGAATGAACACCGAAAGAACAATCCAAGCTTCTTATTCCTCTTTCTATTGTGATGGAACCAAAACACCTAAGCTTGATTTTGGCTGATAAGAAACATTTCACTCTGCGATTTTTGGGTGAATGTGCATTCTAACCACAAAAACACCAATTTTGAAATAAGCCCAATCAAAGCCTATTCGTCGTCTTCCTACGCATATGAAAGCGAAAAGACGGTGTTTTGTTACTTTGGTATCATTACACACACTTTGCGAATTCGGTGTCAATGTGCATTAACACCGAAGAACGACATGAAATAAGCAAAATCCAAGATTTTTCTTTCTCTGTAGCTGGAACCCAAAACAACCTGTTTTGTTTTGTTTAGGCATGATAAACTTCACTTTGCTAATTGTGGGTGAATGAACACCGAAAGAACAATCCAAGCATATTCGTCCTCTTTCTATTGTGATGGAACCAAAACACCTAAGCTTGATTTTGGCTGATAAGAAACATTTCACTCTGCGATTTTTGGGTGAATGTGCATTCTAACCACAAAAACACCAATTTTGAAATAAGCCCAATCAAAGCTTATTCGACGTCTTTCTAAGCATATGAAAGCGAAAAGACGGTGTGGTGTTATTTTGGTATCATTACACACACTTTGCGAATTCGGTGTCAAAGTGCATTAACACCATAGAACACGACATGAAATAAGCAAAATCCAAGATTCTTCTTTCTATGTAGCTGGAACCCAAAACAACCTGTTTTGTTATGTTTAGGCTTGTTAAACTTCACTTTGCTATTTGTGGGTGAATGAACACCGAAAGAAAAATCCAAGCTGGTTAGTCATCTTTCTATTGTGATGGAACCAAAACACCTAAGCTTGATTTTGGCTGATAAGAAACATTTCACTCTGCGATTTTTGGGTGAATGTGCATTCTAACCACAAAAACACCAATTTTGAAATAAGCCCAATCAAAGCTTATTCGTCGTCTTTCTACGCATATGAAAGCGAAAAGACGGTGTGGTGTTATTTTGGTATCATTCCAGAATCTTTGCAAATTCTGTGTCAAAGTGCATTAACACCATAGAACACGACATGAAATAAGCAAAATCCAAGATTCTTCTTTCTATGTAGCTGGAACCCAAAACAACCTGTTTTGTTTAGGCTTGTTAAACTTCACTTTGCTATTTGTGGGTGAATGAACACCGAAAGAACAATCCAAGCTTCTTAGTCCTCTTTCTATTGTGACGGAACCAAAACACCTAAGCTTGATTTTGGCTGATAAGAAACATTTCACTCTGCGATTTTTGGGTGAATGTGCATTCTAACCACAAAAACACCAATTTTGAAATAAGCCCAATCAAAGCTTATTCGACGTCTTTCTAAGCATATGAAAGCGAAAAGACGGTGTGGTCTTATTTTGGTAACATTACACACACTTTGCGAATTCTGTGTCAAAGTGCATTAACACCGAAGAACACGACATGAAATAAGCAAAATCCAAGATTCTTCTTTCTATGTAGCTGGAACCCAAAACAACCTGTTTTGTTTTGTTTAGGCTTGTTAAACTTCGCTTTGCTATTTGTGGGTGAATGAACACCGAAAGAACAATCCAAGCTTCTTAGTCCTCTTTCTATTGTGATGGAACCAAAACACCTAAGCTTGATTTTGGCTGATAAGAAACATTTCACTCTGCGATTTTTGGGTGAATGTGCATTCTAACCACAAAAACACCAATTTTGAAATAAGCCCAATCAAAGCCTATTCGTCGTCTTCCTACGCATATGAAAGCGAAAAGACGGTGTTGTGTTATTTTGGTATCATTACACACACTTTGCGAATTCGGTGTCAATGTGCATTAACACCGAAGAACGACATGAAATAAGCAAAATCCAAGATTTTTCTTTCTATGTAGCTGGAACCCAAAACAACCTGTTTTGTTTTGTTTAGGCATGATAAACTTCACTTTGCTATTTGTGGGTGAATGAACACCGAAAGAACAATCCAAGCATATTCGTCCTCTTTCTATTGTGATGGAACCAAAACACCTAAGCTTGATTTTGGCTGATAAGAAACATTTCACTCTGCGATTTTTGGGTGAATGTGCATTCTAACCACAAAAACACCAATTTTGAAATAAGCCCAATCAAAGCTTATTCGACGTCTTTCTAAGCATATGAAAGCGAAAAGACGGTGTGGTGTTATTTTGGTATCATTACACACACTTTGCGAATTCGGTGTCAAAGTGCATTAACACCATAGAACACGACATGAAATAAGCAAAATCCAAGATTCTTCTTTCTATGTAGCTGGAACCCAAAACAACCTGTTTTGTTATGTTTAGGCTTGTTAAACTTCACTTTGCTATTTGTGGGTGAATGAACACCGAAAGAAAAATCCAAGCTGGTTAGTCATCTTTCTATTGTGATGGAACCAAAACACCTAAGCTTGATTTTGGCTGATAAGAAACATTTCACTCTGCGATTTTTGGGTGAATGTGCATTCTAACCACAAAAACACCAATTTTGAAATAAGCCCAATCAAAGCTTATTCGTCGTCTTTCTACGCATATGAAAGTGAAAAGACGCTGCTGTGTTATTTTGGTATCATTCCAGAATCTTTGCAAATTCTGTGTCAAAATGCATTAACACCGAAGAACACGACATGAAATAAGCAAAATCCAAGATTCTTCTTTCTATGTAGGTGGAACCCAAAACAACCTGTTTTGTTATGTTTAGGCTTGTTAAACTTCGCTTTTCTATTTGTGGGTGAATGAACACCGAAAGAACAATCCAAGCTTCTTAGTCCTCTTTCTATTGTGATGGAACCAAAACACCTAAGCTTGATTTTGGCTGATAAGAAACATTTCACTCTGCGATTTTTGGGTGAATGTGCATTCTAACCACAAAAACACCCATTTTGAAATAAGCCCAATCAAAGCTTCTTCGACGTCTTTCTAAGCATATGAAAGCGAAAAGACGGTGTGGTGTTATTTTGGTATCATTACACACACTTTGCGAATTCTGTGTCAAAGTGCATTAACACCGAGGAACACGACATGAAATAAGCAAAATCCAAGATTCTTCTTTCTATGTAGCTGGAACCCAAAACAACCTGTTTTGTTATGTTTAGGCTTGTTAAACTTCACTTTGCTATTTGTGGGTGAATGAACACCGAAAGAACAATCCAAGCTTCTTAGTCCTCTTTCTATTGTGATGGAACCAAAAAACCTAAGCTTGATTTTGACTGATAAGAAACATTTCACTCTGCGATTTTTGGTTGAATGTGCATTCTAACCACAAAAACACCAATTTTGAAATAAGCCCAATCAAAGCTTATTCGTCGTCTTTCTAAGCATATGAAAGCGAAAAGACGGTGTGGTCTTATTTTGGTAACATTACACACACTTTGCGAATTCTGTGTCAAAGTGCATTAACACCGAAGAACACGACATGAAATAAGCAAAATCCAAGATTCTTCTTTCTATGTAGCTGGAACCCAAAACAACCTGTTTTGTTTTGTTTAGGCTTGTTAAACTTCGCTTTGCTATTTGTGGGTGAATGAACACCGAAAGAACAATCCAAGCTTCTTAGTCCTCTTTCTATTGTGATGGAACCAAAACACCTAAGCTTGATTTTGGCTGATAAGAAACATTTCACTCTGCGATTTTTGGGTGAATGTGCATTCTAACCACAAAAACACCAATTTTGAAATAAGCCCAATCAAAGCCTATTCGTCGTCTTCCTACGCATATGAAAGCGAAAAGACGGTGTTGTGTTATTTTGGTATCATTACACACACTTTGCGAATTCGGTGTCAATGTGCATTAACACCGAAGAACGACATGAAATAAGCAAAATCCAAGATTTTTCTTTCTATGTAGCTGGAACCCAAAACAACCTGTTTTGTTTTGTTTAGGCATGATAAACTTCACTTTGCTATTTGTGGGTGAATGAACACCGAAAGAACAATCCAAGCATATTCGTCCTCTTTCTATTGTGATGGAACCAAAACACCTAAGCTTGATTTTGGCTGATAAGAAACATTTCACTCTGCGATTTTTGGGTGAATGTGCATTCTAACCACAAAAACACCAATTTTGAAATAAGCCCAATCAAAGCTTATTCGACGTCTTTCTAAGCATATGAAAGCGAAAAGACGGTGTGGTGTTATTTTGGTATCATTACACACACTTTGCGAATTCGGTGTCAAAGTGCATTAACACCATAGAACACGACATGAAATAAGCAAAATCCAAGATTCTTCTTTCTATGTAGCTGGAACCCAAAACAACCTGTTTTGTTATGTTTAGGCTTGTTAAACTTCACTTTGCTATTTGTGGGTGAATGAACACCGAAAGAAAAATCCAAGCTGGTTAGTCATCTTTCTATTGTGATGGAACCAAAACACCTAAGCTTGATTTTGGCTGATAAGAAACATTTCACTCTGCGATTTTTGGGTGAATGTGCATTCTAACCACAAAAACACCAATTTTGAAATAAGCCCAATCAAAGCTTATTCGTCGTCTTTCTACGCATATGAAAGTGAAAAGACGCTGCTGTGTTATTTTGGTATCATTCCAGAATCTTTGCAAATTCTGTGTCAAAATGCATTAACACCGAAGAACACGACATGAAATAAGCAAAATCCAAGATTCTTCTTTCTATGTAGGTGGAACCCAAAACAACCTGTTTTGTTATGTTTAGGCTTGTTAAACTTCGCTTTTCTATTTGTGGGTGAATGAACACCGAAAGAACAATCCAAGCTTCTTAGTCCTCTTTCTATTGTGATGGAACCAAAACACCTAAGCTTGATTTTGGCTGATAAGAAACATTTCACTCTGCGATTTTTGGGTGAATGTGCATTCTAACCACAAAAACACCCATTTTGAAATAAGCCCAATCAAAGCTTCTTCGACGTCTTTCTAAGCATATGAAAGCGAAAAGACGGTGTGGTGTTATTTTGGTATCATTACACACACTTTGCGAATTCTGTGTCAAAGTGCATTAACACCGAGGAACACGACATGAAATAAGCAAAATCCAAGATTCTTCTTTCTATGTAGCTGGAACCCAAAACAACCTGTTTTGTTATGTTTAGGCTTGTTAAACTTCACTTTGCTATTTGTGGGTGAATGAACACCGAAAGAACAATCCAAGCTTCTTAGTCCTCTTTCTATTGTGATGGAACCAAAAAACCTAAGCTTGATTTTGACTGATAAGAAACATTTCACTCTGCGATTTTTGGTTGAATGTGCATTCTAACCACAAAAACACCAATTTTGAAATAAGCCCAATCAAAGCTTATTCGTCGTCTTTCTACGCATATGAAAGTGAAAAGACGTGTTATTTTGGTATCTTTCCACAAAACTTGCGAATTCGGTGTCAATGTGCATTAACACCGAAGAACACGTCATGAAATAAGTAAAATCCAAGATTCCTCTTTCTATGTAGCTGGAACCGAAAACAACCTGTTTTGTTTTGTTTAGGCTTGTTAAACTTCGCTTTGCTATTTGTGGGTGAATGAACACCGAAAGAACAATCCAAGCTTCTTAGTCCTCTTTCTATTGTGATGGAACCAAAACACCTAAGCTTGATTTTGGCTGATAAGAAACATTTCATTCTGCTATTTTTGGGTGAATGTGCATTCTAACCACAAAAACACCAATTTTGAAATAAGCCCAATCAAAGCCTATTCGTCGTCTTCTTACGCATATGAAAGCGAAAAGACGGTGTCAGGGTTTCTGGGAGAGAGGAGGAGATGACAGAGGAGACGGAGAGCGAGTGGGAGGAGGGGCAGAAGGATGAGGAAGAAGATGACGGAATTCTAAGGGAATCCACGAGTCTGAGCAGCGAGTCAGAGGATTCTCAAAAGGGGGTTACCTTAATCAAGCAAAAGGGAGGAGAAGGGAGAAGCGGAGAGGAGCCCAGTGGAAGACAGACGCAGCAAGAGGCGTCTCAGCTGGAACGGAGTAAAGGGGGTGGAGTCGTCAGCCTCTCGGAGGGAGCAGGATTAGGAGAGAACAGAGAAAGGGGGTTGGAGCAAGGTGTTCAGCCGGAAAGGGTGGAGAGCAGAACAAAGGGTGGTGTAGCGGTCGAAAGAAAGGTCAGGAGCAACGTACGCGCGCCAAGTTCAAACGTAGAGGCGCGCGGAAGTGGAGAGAGCTCAGGGGAGGAGCCCGGCCCCAAAGCCAGAAGGAGGGGGGAAGAGGCGGCAGAGGATTCAGCCTCAGGCGAGTCACGGAGAGAGGGAACCCAGGGGGGCAGGAAGACCCTGCGGAAAAGAAAGGAGAGGAAGAGGTGGTCTAGAGCCAGGCTATTAAGTTGGTGTGGAAGAGGGGAGGAGTCAGAGGGGACTTCAGCGGTCTAACGTGACAGACGTACGGCCACAATGCTGAACTGTATGAGAAGCAGAAATCTTCAATAAACTTTTCCTGTAAATAAACTGCAACGGAGTGAGGTCTCTTGTGAGCTGGGACCCATCCTGGGTGGCCGTGACAGTAAGTCCCCTCTCTGAAAGCAAAAAATTTTTTTTTGCGAAGCTCACGAACGGGAGCAGCCATGAGCGCTGAGGAGCAGCTGGTTGCACTGCGGGATCAGGTTACCGCTCTCACATCGGCAGTCATTGCTTCGCAGAAGAAGAATGACGACTTGGAGAAGACGTGCCAGGATTTGCAGGCAAGGTGGGAACACGCGGACAGGGCGGGGGCCCCAGGATCCAGAGCGGAGGGCATTGCGCTTGGACGGCGGGGGGGTGCCCTGGTTCCGCATTTTAATGGCAACTTGCAAGACTATCCCAATTTCAGAGCGGACGTCGTGTATGCACTGCATTTACTCCGTCACGATTTTAAAGATGAGGAGGAGAAAGTGGGGTTCATTGTTTCGCACCTGCATGGGGAGGCCAGGGCTTGGCTACGCAATCTGTGGCGCGAAGATGGACCGGCCCGTCGCAATTCAACTGCGTTCATCAAAGCGATGGATTCTTGTTTTCAATCCTCTGTGGATGTGGACATTGCGCGCCGTCAAATGCACGGGCTGAGGCAGGGGAAAGCGACTGTGCGCCAATACCACTCTAAATTTTTTGCATTGCTCACCGCCTTAGATTGGCCAAAGGACAGTAAACCGGTCAGAGATCTTTTTTGGGAGGGATTGAGCCCCCCCATCAAGGATGAGATCGCTAGGGGGGACAGACCCCAGACCCTAGAAGACGTGGTGCAACGGGCTTTAGCTATTGGAATTCGACATGAGGGACGTCCGTGGCACGAGGAGGACGGGCCCCAAGCGCGTGCGCAAGCGAGGACTCTCCCTTTTGTGCACAGGGATTTCAGCCGTGCGCACCCCTCGCCAATGGGGAAGGACAGCGAGGAGCCAATGGAGATTGGTGGTGCTAGGGCTCAGAAGCCATCCCAGAGCCCTGTCCCTGGTGCAGCCAAAGCGAAGCCTCCTAGAGGAACCAGGAAGTGTTACATCTGTGACAGTGCGCACCATATGGCGAAAGAGTGCCCCCAGAGGCTCCAGAAGCACACTGCGGCACTGGCAACTGTGACAGCAGAGGTGCAACCAGGGGAGCGACTTCAGGGAAACGACAGTGCCTGGCTGGAAGCAGAGCTCCTGGGGCTCAGCCAGGCGGATCTGTAGACAAGCCCCCAGCATCGCCGCAGAGCGTGGACCCTTTGCCTCCCAAACCGGCAGTTCTGCTCACAGCAACACTCCAGCTGCCTGATGGGAGACTCCTCGAGGTTCCAATAACGATCGATTCGGGAAGCAACGCCGACTTCGTGGGACTGCAGTTCGTTAAGCAGCACAACATGGCGCTCCTGCCTGCAACGACGCCTCTGAACGTGGTCACGGTAGACGGCAGGAAGTTGCTGGGGGGGCAAGTGGTGCAGCAAACCCCTCCCATGCTGATGCAGATTGGCAACCATCGAGAACTTATTAGTTTCAATGTCACCCACTTATCGGACACGCCCATCGTGTTAGGCATGAGTTGGCTGGAGAGGCACAGTCCCGCGGTTGCGTGGTATCAGCGGCAGATCACCTTTTGTTCATCGTATTGTGCTCAGCATTGCTTTCAGACCGATCAGGGAGGAGAAGCCGAGCAGCAGTTGCATCTGGGTATGGTGCAAACAGTGCCTCACAAGTACCAGGACTTCTTGGAGGTTTTCTGTGAGAAGGAAGCTGACAAGTTGCCGCCTCACAGACCTTACGACTGCGCGATTGATTTAGTGCCAGGGGCGCAACTGCCTGCTGCCAAGCTGTACTCCATGTCGGAGGACGAAATGCAAGAGCTTCGGGAGTTCATAGACCATAACCTCAAGCGCGGTTTCATCCAGGAATCTAAAGCAGCGGGAGGCAGCCCTGTTTTCTTTGTGAAGAAGAAAGACACGCCCCAAAAAAGGCTTATAGTGGATTACAGGTTCATAAACAGCTTGACTAAGCCCAAAGCTTTCCCCATGCCCAAGATTGACGACCTTTTAGCGACCGTCAGGAGGGGCAAGATTTTCACCAAGCTGGACCTACGTGGAGCTTACAATCTCATCCGCATCCGGAAAGGAGATGAGTGGAAGACCGCCATGTTCACCCCTCTGGGCACATACGAATACAGAGTCATGCCTTTCGGCCTCCAAAATGGCAGCCACGTTTTTCAAGCATTTATGCACCACGTGCTAGCAGGTCTCCTCTACAAAAAGTGTGTCTGCTTTCTCGACGATATCCTGATTTTCTCGGAATCGCCGGAGGATCACGATAAGGACGTGAGGGAGGTCCTGCAGAGGCTGAAGGAACACAGGCTGTACGCCAAGTTGGAAAAATGCCAGTTTGATGTCAGAGAGGTTGATTTCCTTGGCTACAAGTTGTCCGACGAGGGACTGGCCATGGACAGGGCTAAGGTTCAAGCGCTGTTGGACTGGAAAAGCCCTCGAAATCGGAAAGAGGTCCAGAGGTTCATCGGCTTTGCCAATTTTTACCGCAAGTTTATTAAAGGCTTTGCGAACGCGACGGCGGCTATCACTGACACCCTCAGTTCCAAGAAGAAGAAGTTCGTCTGGACCGAACAAGCGGAGCGGTCCTTCCGGACGCTTAAGGGTCTTTTCGCCTCCGAAGAGCAGCTGCTCCACGTGAATCCCGGCAGACCCATGCGGGTAGAGACCGATGCGTCAGACAGAGCGGTTGGGGCCGTTCTTTTGCAAGAGGATTCACAAGGCAACTGGAGACCGGGTGCGTTCTACTCCCGGAAGCTCAGCAAGACGGAGCGCAATTATACCATATGGGACAGGGAGTTGTTGGCCATTCATGCAGCTTTCAAAGCGTGGCGACACTTCTTGATAGGAGCCAAGCACACGGTGCAGGTCCGCACGGATCACAAGAACTTAGAGTATTGGCGGACGGCTAAGTTGCAGACCCAGCGACACATGCGCTGGGCGGAGTTCTTCGCGGACTTCGACTTCAAAATAGAATACATCCCAGGAGACTCCAATGTTATTGCAGACGCGCTATCCCGAAAGCCGCAATACTTGGAGGAAGCAGCTCCAATCGCAGCAAAGCACATTTTCGCACCGCAGGCGTGGACGTGCGCTACCATCGCAGTCGACCTGGACGCGGTGCGACGCGCGTTGCAAAGGGATCAGTTTGCACAGTCTAAGATGGAGGAACTACGCGGAGGGTCGCGAGACAACGATGAGTTTCAATTGCAAGATGGACTTTTGACTCGTAAGGGTGCCCTTTACGTGCCCACCGACGAGCTTCGAGCCAAGGTTCTGCAACAATTGCATGACGCCCCTAGTGCAGGCCATTTCGGCAAAGAGAAGACGATGGAGTTGGTGGCTAGAGACTTTTGGTGGCCCCAGATGAGAGGAGAGGTGGCGGACTACGTCGCCAGGTGTGATATCTGCCAGAGGTCCAAACCAGTGCACCAGAAGCAGGCGGGATTGCTAGAACCGCTGGAGACACCGCAGCAACCGTGGGAGAGGGTAGCGTTGGACTTTGTTACAGACCTGCCCAGCTCCAGAGGTAAGACGGCGGTGTTAGTGGTGGTGGACTTGTTCACCAAGATGGCGCACTTCATCCCTTGTGCCAAGGTGGCGACGGCAGAACAGACCGCAAAGCTCTTCATCGATCACGTCTTCAGAGTGCATGGACTTCCGCAGTCCGTCTTGTCCGACAGGGGGCGCCAGTTTGTTTCCACTTTCTGGCGAAAGCTTCTGGGCATCTTGCACGTCAAAATCAACCTGACATCGGCGAGGCATCCACAAACCAACGGTCAAGCGGAGAGGGTCAACGCGATCATGCAGCAGTACCTGCGGTGCTACGCCAACCAGCGACCTGCGGCGTGGGTGGACTATCTGCCGATGGCTGAATTCGCCTACAACAACACGAAACACGCATCCACCGGGGTGACGCCTTTCTTCGCGAACAATGGCCGTCATCCCAGGACCTTCCCGAGATTTGCGGCACCAGGAGGGGGGGGGCCTCAAGATGCCGACCAGTTTGCAGCGGAGTTGCAAGAGGTGCACGAGGAGCTGCGGAGACATTTGGAGCTGGCAAAACAGGCGTATAAGGTGCAGGCCGATAAGCACAGGAGGGCGGGAGAGGACATCCAGGTTGGGGACTGGGTGTGGTTAGCAGCCCACGCGATGCCGGCCAGGTCATTGGCCAAGAAGAAGTTAGGACACAGGCAGCTAGGGCCATATCAAGTTGAGGCTAAGATCAATCCGGTGGCTTTTCGTCTAGCCCTTCCGGAGGGTTCCAGGGTGCACCCGGTCTTTCATAGGTCGGTGCTCACTCCCTACAAAACCCCACACAGGTTTCAAGAGTCAGGAGCACCCCCAGAGCCACGTAGGAGGGCGCCTGAGAGGGGGGAATCGCCAAGACCAGAACCTCTTAACGAGGTCACAGAGATACTGGACTCGAGATGGGGGGAGGAGGGAGTTGAATATTTTCTCGCCAGGGAAGGCACTCCGGCCTCTGCCAATAGCTGGGTGCCGGGTTACGCGTTGGACGAACCCCTGTTGAAGGAGGAGTTCCATGCACTTTTTCCGCACAAGCCCATGCCCGAGGAGTATTTTGATGATTGGCTTTTCACGCCCACTTTGTCGGACAGCACGTTCGAGGGTTTCTTCTCGCCCGAGGGCCATACGCCCGAAACAAGCCCGACCAGGGATCCGAGACTGGGGGGGGAGGAGACAGGCCCTTGTTGGTGGGTGGATCAGCCAAGGGAGGCATGGAGTCAGAGATGGATGGTAGGTCCTTGGCAGGCAGCGCCAGGAGAAATAGTGATGGAGGAAGAGACTGTGATGTCTTTGGGTGGGGAACCCGAGTTCGAACACACATATACGGAGCTGCCAGAGGAGAACGTTGAAGTGGACAACCTGTATCCTGAACCGACCCCGGAAGAACCACGTTTTCCTCAACCTGCACCCGGCGAGCGGGAGGGGGGAAGGGGGGGCTTCGAGGGGGGGATGGATGTCAGGGTTTCTGGGAGAGAGGAGGAGATGACAGAGGAGACGGAGAGCGAGTGGGAGGAGGGGCAGAAGGATGAGGAAGAAGATGACGGAATTCTAAGGGAATCCACGAGTCTGAGCAGCGAGTCAGAGGATTCTCAAAAGGGGGTTACCTTAATCAAGCAAAAGGGAGGAGAAGGGAGAAGCGGAGAGGAGCCCAGTGGAAGACAGACGCAGCAAGAGGCGTCTCAGCTGGAACGGAGTAAAGGGGGTGGAGTCGTCAGCCTCTCGGAGGGAGCAGGATTAGGAGAGAACAGAGAAAGGGGGTTGGAGCAAGGTGTTCAGCCGGAAAGGGTGGAGAGCAGAACAAAGGGTGGTGTAGCGGTCGAAAGAAAGGTCAGGAGCAACGTACGCGCGCCAAGTTCAAACGTAGAGGCGCGCGGAAGTGGAGAGAGCTCAGGGGAGGAGCCCGGCCCCAAAGCCAGAAGGAGGGGGGAAGAGGCGGCAGAGGATTCAGCCTCAGGCGAGTCACGGAGAGAGGGAACCCAGGGGGGCAGGAAGACCCTGCGGAAAAGAAAGGAGAGGAAGAGGTGGTCTAGAGCCAGGCTATTAAGTTGGTGTGGAAGAGGGGAGGAGTCAGAGGGGACTTCAGCGGTCTAACGTGACAGACGTACGGCCACAATGCTGAACTGTATGAGAAGCAGAAATCTTCAATAAACTTTTCCTGTAAATAAACTGCAACGGAGTGAGGTCTCTTGTGAGCTGGGACCCATCCTGGGTGGCCGTGACAGACGGTGTTGTGTTATTTTGGTATCATTACACACAATTTGCGAATTCGGTGTCAATGTGCATTAACACCGAAGAACGACATGAAATAAGCAAAATCCAAGATTTTTCTTTCTATGTAGCTGGAACCCAAAACAACCTGTTTTGTTTTGTTTAGGCATGATAAACTTCACTTTGCTATTTGTGGGTGAATGAACACCGAAAGAACAATCCAAGCATATTCGTCCTCTTTCTATTGTGATGGAACCAAAACACCTAAGCTTGATTTTGGCTGATAAGAAACATTTAACTCTGCGATTTTTGGGTGAATGTGCATTCTAACCACAAAAACACCAATTTTGAAATAAGCCCAATCAAAGCTTATTCGACGTCTTTTCAAGCATATGAAAGCGAAAAGACGGTGTGGTGTTATTTTGGTATCATTATACACACTTTGCGAATTCTGTGTCAAAGTGCATTAACACCATAGAACACGACATGAAATAAGCAAAATCCAAGATTCTTCTTTCTATGTAGCTGGAACCCAAAACAACCTGTTTTGTTTTGTTTAGGCTTGTTAAACTTCGCTTTGCTATTTGTGGGTGAATGAACACCGAAAGAACAATCCAAGCTTCTTAGTCCTCTTTCTATTGTGACGGAACCAAAACACCTAAGCTTCATTTTTGGCTGATAAGAAACATTTCACTCTGCGATTTTTGGGTGAATGTGCATTCTAACCACAAAAACACCAATTTTGAAATAAGCCCAATCTGACGCATCGGTCTCTACCCGCATGGGTCTGCCGGGATTCACGTGGAGCAGCTGCTCTTCGGAGGCGAAAAGACCTTTAAGCGTCCGGAAGGACCGCTCCGCTTGTTCGGTCCAGACGAACTTCTTCTTCTTGGAACTGAGGGTGTCAGTGATAGCCGCCGTCGCGTTCGCAAAACCTTTAATAAACTTGCGGTAAAAATTGGCAAAGCCGATGAACCTCTGGACCTCTTTCCGATTTCGAGGGCTTTTCCAGTCCAACAGCGCTTGAACCTTAGCCCTGTCCATGGCCAGTCCCTCGTCGGACAACTTGTAGCCAAGGAAATCAACCTCTCTGACATCAAACTGGCATTTTTCCAACTTGGCGTACAGCCTGTGGTCCTTCAGCCTCTGCAGGACCTCCCTCACGTCCTTATCGTGATCCTCCGGCGATTCCGAGAAAATCAGGATATCGTCGAGAAAGCAGACACACTTCTTGTAGAGGAGACCTGCTAGCACGTGGTGCATAAATGCTTGAAAAACGTGGCTGCCATTTTGGAGACCGAAAGGCATGACTCTGTATTCGTATGTGCCCAGAGGGGTGAACATGGCGGTCTTCCACTCATCTCCTTTCCGGATGCGGATGAGATTGTAAGCTCCACGTAGGTCCAACTTGGTGAAAATCTTGCCCCTCCTGACGGTCGCTAAAAGGTCGTCAATCTTGGGCATGGGGAAAGCTTTGGGCTTAGTCAAGCTGTTTATGAACCTGTAATCCACTATAAGCCTTTTTTGGGGCGTGTTTTTCTTCTTCACAAAGAACACAGGGCTGCCACCCGCTGCTTTAGATTCCTGGATGAAACCTCGCTTGAGGTTATGGTCTATGAACTCCCGAAGCTCTTGCATCTCGTCTTCCGACATGGAGTACAGCTTGGCAGCAGGCAGTTGCGCCCCTGGCACTAAATCAATCGCGCAGTCGTAAGGTCTGTGAGGCGGCAACTTGTCAGCTTCCTTCTCACAGAAAACCTCC
Organism: Podarcis melisellensis; assembly: GCF_964234715.1. Lineage (NCBI taxonomy): Eukaryota > Metazoa > Chordata > Lepidosauria > Squamata > Lacertidae > Podarcis > Podarcis melisellensis. The sequence continues at coordinate 290,381 of NW_028113149.1, read as the reverse complement.
AAGAAGTCCTGGTACTTGTGAGGCACCGTTTGCACCATACCCAGATGCAACTGCTGCTCGGCTTCTCCTCCCTGATCGGTCTGAAAGCAATGCTGAGCACAATACGATGAACAAAAGGTGATCTGCCGCTGGTACCACGCAACCGCGGGACTGTGCCTCTCCAGCCAACTCATGCCTAACACGATGGGTGTGTCCGATAAGTGGGTGACATTGAAACTAATAAGTTCTCGATGGTTGCCAATCTGCATCATCATGGGAGGGGTTTGCTGCACCACTTGCCCCCCCAGCAACTTCCTGCCGTCTACCGTGACCACGTTTAGAGGCGTCGTTGCAGGCAGGAGCGCCATGTTGTGCTGCTTAACGAACTGCAGTCCCACGAAGTCGGCGTTGCTTCCCGAATCGATCGTTATTGGAACCTCGAGGAGTCTCCCATCAGGCAACTGGAGTGTTGCTGTGAGCAGAACTGCCGGTCTGGGAGGCAAAGGGTCCACGCTTTGCAGTGATGCTGGGGGCTTGTCTACAGATCCGCCTGGCTGAGCCCCAGTAGCTCTGCTTCCAGCCAGGCACTGTCGTTTCCCTGAAGCTGCTCCCCTGGTTGCACCTCTGCTGTTACAGTTGCCAGTGCTGCAGTGTGCTTCTGGAGCCTCTGGGGGCACTCTTTCGCCATATGGTGCGCACTGTCACAGATGTAACACTTCCTGGTTCCTCTAGGAGGCTTCGCTTTGGCTGCACCAGGGACAGGGCTCTGGGATGGCTTCTGAGCCCTAGCACCACCAATCTCCATTGGCTCCTCGCTGTCCTTCCCCATTGGCGAGGGGTGCGCACGGCTGAAATCCCTGTGCACAAAAGGGAGAGTCCTCGCTTGCGCACGCGCTTGGGACCCGTCCTCCTCGTGCCACGGACGTCCCTCATGTCGAATTCCAATAGCTAAAGCCCGGTGCACCACGTCTTCTAGGGTCTGGGGTCTGTCCCCCCTAGCGATCTCATCCTTGATGGGGGGGCTCAATCCCTCCCAAAAAAGATCTCTGACCGGCTTACTGTCCTTTGGCCAATCTAAGGCGGTGAGCAATGCAAAAAATTTAGAGTGGTATTGGCGCACAGTCGCTTTCCCCTGCCTCAGCCCGTGCATTTGACGGCGCGCAATGTCCACATCCACAGAGGATTGAAAACAAGAATCCATCGCTTTGATGAACGCAGTTGAATTGCGACGGGCCGGTCCATCTTCGCGCCACAGATTGCGTAGCCAAGCCCTGGCCTCCCCATGCAGGTGCGAAACAATGAACCCCACTTTCTCCTCCTCATCTTTAAAATCGTGACGGAGTAAATGCAGTGCATATACGACGTCCGCTCTGAAATTGGGATAGTCTTGCAAGTTGCCATTAAAATGCGGAACCAGGGCACCCCCCCTCCGTCCAAGCGCAATGCCCTCCGCTCTGGAACCTGGGGCCCCCGCCCTGTCCGCGTGTTCCCACCTTGCCTGCAAATCCTGGCACGTCTTCTCCAAGTCGTCATTCTTCTTCTGCGAAGCAATGACTGCCGATGTGAGAGCGGTAACCTGATCCCGCAGTGCAACCAGCTGCTCCTCAGCGCTCATGGCTGCTCCCGTTCGTGAGCTTCGCAAAAAAAAAATTTTTGCTTTCTGAGAGGGGACTTACTGTCACGGCCACCCAGGACGGGTCCCAGCTCACAAGAGACCTCACTCCGTTGCAGTTTATTTACAGGAAAAGTTTATTGAAGATTTCTGCTTCTCGTACAGTTCAGCATCGTGGCCGTACGTCTGTCACGTTAGACCGCTGAAGTCCCCTCTGACTCCTCCCCTCTTCCACACCAACTTAATAGCCTGGCTCTAGACCACCTCTTCCTCTCCTTTCTTTTCCGCAGGGTCTTCCTGCCCCCCTGGGTTCCCTCTCTCCGTGACTCGCCTGAGGCTGAATCCTCTGCCGCCTCTTCCCCCCTCCTTCTGGCTTTAGGGCCGGGCTCCTCCCCTGAGCTCTCTCCACTTCCGCGCGCCTCTACGTTTGAACTTGGCGCGCGTACGTTGCTGCTGACCTTTCTTTCGACCGCTACACCACCCCTTGTTCTGCTCTCCACCCTTTCCGGCTGAACACCTTGCTCCAACCCCCTTTCTCTGTTCTCTCCTAATCCTGCTCCCTCCGAGAGGCTGACGACTCCACCCCCTTTTCTCCGTTCCGGCTGAGACGCCTCTTGCTGCGTCTGTCTTCCACTGGGCTCCTCTCCGCTTCTCCCTTCTCCTCCCTTTTGCTTGATTAAGGTAACCCCCTTTTGAGAATCCTCTGACTCGCTGCTCAGACTCGTGGATTCCCTCAGAATTCCGTCATCTTCTTCCTCATCCTTCTGCCCCTCCTCCCACTCGCTCTCCGTCTCCTCTGTCATCTCCTCCTCTCTCCCAGAAACCCTGACAGGTGTCAAAGTGCATTAACACCATAGAACACGACATGAAATAAGCAAAATCCAAGATTCTTCTTTCTATGTAGCTGGAACCCAAAACAACCTGTTTTGTTATGTTTAGGCTTGTTAAACTTCACTTTGCTATTTGTCGGTGAATGAACACCGAAAGAACAATCCAAGCTTCTTAGTCCTCTTTCTATTGTGATGGAACAAAAACACCTAAGCTTGATTTTGGCTGATAAGAAACATTTCACTCTGCGATTTTTGGGTGAATGTGCATTCTAACCACAAAAACACCAATTTTGAAATAAGCCCAATCAAAGCTTATTCGACGTCTTTCTAAGCATATGAAAGCGAAAAGACGGTGTGGTGTTATTTTGGTATCATTACACACACTTTGCGAATTCGGTGTGAAAGTGCATTAACACCATAGAACACGACATGAAATAAGCAAAATCCAAGATTCTTCTTTCTATGTAGCTGGAACCCAAAACAACCTGTTTTGTTATGTTTAGGCTTGTTAAACTTCACTTTGCTATTTGTCGGTGAATGAACACCGAAAGAACAATCCAAGCTTCTTAGTCCTCTTTCTATTGTGATGGAACCAAAACACCTAAGCTTGATTTTGGCTGATAAGAAACATTCACTCTGCGATTTTTGGGTGAATGTGCATTCTAACCACAAAAACACCAATTTTGAAATAAGCCCAATCAAAGCTTATTCGACGTCTTTCTAAGCATATGAAAGCGAAAAGACGGTGTGGTGTTATTTTGGTATCATTACACACACTTTGCGAATTCGGTGTCAAAGTGCATTAACACCATAGAACACGACATGAAATAAGCAAAATCCAAGATTCTTCTTTCTATGTAGCTGGAACCCAAAACAACCTGTTTTGTTATGTTTAGGCTTGTTAAACTTCGCTTTGCTATTTGTGGGTGAATGAACACCGAAAGAACAATCCAAGCTTCTTATTCCTCTTTCTATTGTGATGGAACCAAAACACCTAAGCTTGATTTTGGCTGATAAGAAACATTTCACTCTGCGATTTTTGGGTGAATGTGCATTCTAACCACAAAAACACCAATTTTGAAATAAGCCCAATCAAAGCTTATTCGTCGTCTTTCTACGCATATGAAAGTGAAAAGACGCTGTTGTGTTATTTTAGTATCATTCCACAATCTTTGCGATTTCTGGATCAATGTGCATTAACACCGAAGAACACGTCATGAAATAAGTAAAATCCAAGATTCCTCTTTCGATGTAGCTGGAACCGAAAACAACCTGTTTTGTTTTGTTTAGGCTTGTTAAACTTCACTTTGCTATTTGTCGGTGAATGTACACCGAAAGAACAATCCAAGCTTCTTAGTCCTCTTTCTATTGTGATGGAACCAAAACACCTAAGCTTGATTTTGGCTGATAAGAAACATTTCACTCTGCGATTTTTGGGTGAATGTGCATTCTAACCACAAAAACACCAATTTTGAAATAAGCCCAATCAAAGCCTATTCGTCGTCTTCCTACGCATATGAAAGCGAAAAGACGGTGTTGTGTTATTTTGGTATCATTACACACACTTTGCGAATTCGGTGTCAATGTGCATTAACACCGAAGAACGACATGAAATAAGCAAAATCCAAGATTTTTCTTTCTATGTAGCTGGAATCCAAAACAACCTGTTTTGTTTTGTTTAGGCATGATAAACTTCACTTTGCTATTTGTGGGTGAATGAACACCGAAAGAACAATCCAAGCATATTCGTCCTCTTTCTATTGTGAGGGAACCAAAACACCTAAGCTTGATTTTGGTTGATAAGAAACATCATTCTGCTATTTTTGGGTGAATGTGCATTCTAACCACAAAAACACCAATTTTGAAATAAGCCCAATCAAAGCTTATTTGACGTCTTTCTAAGCATATGAAAGCGAAAAGACGGTGTGGTGTTATTTTGGTATCATTACACACACTTTGCGAATTCGGTGTCAAAGTGCATTAACACCATAGAACACGACATGAAATAAGCAAAATCCAAGATTCTTCTTTCTATGTAGCTGGAACCCAAAACAACCTGTTTTGTTTAGGCTTGTTAAACTTCACTTTGCTATTTGTCGGTGAATGAACACCGAAAGAACAATCCAAGCTTCTTAGTCCTCTTTCTATTGTGACGGAACCAAAACACCTAAGCTTGATTTTGGCTGATAAGAAACATTTCACTCTGCGATTTTTGGGTGAATGTGCATTCTAACCACAAAAACACCAATTTTGAAATAAGCCCAATCAAAGCTTATTCGACGTCTTTCTAAGCATATGAAAGCGAAAAGACGGTGTGGTCTTATTTTGGTAACATTACACACACTTTGCGAATTCTGTGTCAAAGTGCATTAACACCGAAGAACACGACATGAAATAAGCAAAATCCAAGATTCTTCTTTCTATGTAGCTGGAACCCAAAACAACCTGTTTTGTTTTGTTTAGGCTTGTTAAACTTCGCTTTGCTATTTGTGGGTGAATGAACACCGAAAGAACAATCCAAGCTTCTTAGTCCTCTTTCTATTGTGATGGAACCAAAACACCTAAGCTTGATTTTGGCTGATAAGAAACATTTCACTCTGCGATTTTTGGGTGAATGTGCATTCTAACCACAAAAACACCAATTTTGAAATAAGCCCAATCAAAGCCTATTCGTCGTCTTCCTACGCATATGAAAGCGAAAAGACGGTGTTGTGTTATTTTGGTATCATTACACACACTTTGCGAATTCGGTGTCAATGTGCATTAACACCGAAGAACGACATGAAATAAGCAAAATCCAAGATTTTTCTTTCTATGTAGCTGGAACCCAAAACAACCTGTTTTGTTTTGTTTAGGCATGATAAACTTCACTTTGCTATTTGTGGGTGAATGAACACCGAAAGAACAATCCAAGCATATTCGTCCTCTTTCTATTGTGATGGAACCAAAACACCTAAGCTTGATTTTGGTTGATAAGAAACATTATATTCTGCTATTTTTGGGTGAATGTGCATTCTAACCACAAAAACACCAATTTTGAAATAAGCCCAATCAAAGCTTATTCGACGTCTTTCTAAGCATATGAAAGCGAAAAGACGGTGTGGTGTTATTTTGGTATCATTACACACACTTTTCGAATTCGGTGTCAAAGTGCATTAACACCATAGAACACGACATGAAATAAGCAAAATCCAAGATTCTTCTTTCTATGTAGCTGGAACCCAAAACAACCTGTTTTGTTATGTTTAGGCTTGTTAAACTTCACTTTGCTATTTGTCGGTGAATGAACACCGAAAGAACAATCCAAGCTTCTTAGTCCTCTTTCTATTGTGATGGAACCAAAACACCTAAGCTTGATTTTGGCTGATAAGAAACATTTCACTCTGCGATTTTTGGGTGAATGTGCATTCTAACCACAAAAACACCAATTTTGAAATAAGCCCAATCAAAGCTTATTCGTCGTCTTTCTACGCATATGAAAGTGAAAAGACGCTGTTGTGTTATTTTAGTATCATTGCACAATCTTTGCGATTTCTGGATCAATGTGCATTAACACCGAAGAACACGTCATGAAATAAGTAAAATCCAAGATTCCTCTTTCGATGTAGCTGGAACCGAAAACAACCTGTTTTGTTTTGTTTAGGCTTGTTAAACTTCACTTTGCTATTTGTCGGTGAATGTACACCGAAAGAACAATCCAAGCTTCTTAGTCCTCTTTCTATTGTGATGGAACCAAAACACCTAAGCTTGATTTTGGCTGATAAGAAACATTTCACTCTGCGATTTTTGGGTGAATGTGCATTCTAACCACAAAAACACCAATTTTGAAATAAGCCCAATCAAAGCCTATTCGACGTCTTCCTACGCATATGAAAGCGAAAAGACGGTGTTGTGTTATTTTGGTATCATAACACACACTTTGCGAATTCGGTGTCAATGTGCATTAACACCGAAGAACGACATGAAATAAGCAAAATCCAAGATTTTTCTTTCTATGTAGCTGGAACCCAAAACAACCTGTTTTGTTTTGTTTAGGCATGATAAACTTCACTTTGCTATTTGTGGGTGAATGAACACCGAAAGAACAATCCAAGCATATTCGTCCTCTTTCTATTGTGATGGAACCAAAACACCTAAGCTTGATTTTGGTTGATAAGAAACATTTCATTCTGCTATTTTTGGGTGAATGTGCATTCTAACCACAAAAACACCAATTTTGAAATAAGCCCAATCAAAGCTTATTTGACGTCTTTCTAAGCATATGAAAGCGAAAAGACGGTGTGGTGTTATTTTGGTATCATTACACACACTTTGCGAATTCGGTGTCAAAGTGCATTAACACCATAGAACACGACATGAAATAAGCAAAATCCAAGATTCTTCTTTCTATGTAGCTGGAACCCAAAACAACCTGTTTTGTTTAGGCTTGTTAAACTTCACTTTGCTATTTGTCGGTGAATGAACACCGAAAGAACAATCCAAGCTTCTTAGTCCTCTTTCTATTGTGACGGAATCAAAACACCTAAGCTTGATTTTGGCTGATAAGAAACATTTCACTCTGCGATTTTTGGGTGAATGTGCATTCTAACCACAAAAACACCAATTTTGAAATAAGCCCAATCAAAGCTTATTCGACGTCTTTCTAAGCATATGAAAGCGAAAAGACGGTGTGGTCTTATTTTGGTAACTGTCAGGGTTTCTGGGAGAGAGGAGGAGATGACAGAGGAGACGGAGAGCGAGTGGGAGGAGGGGCAGAAGGATGAGGAAGAAGATGACGGAATTCTGAGGGAATCCACGAGTCTGAGCAGCGAGTCAGAGGATTCTCAAAAGGGGGTTACCTTAATCAAGCAAAAGGGAGGAGAAGGGAGAAGCGGAGAGGAGCCCAGTGGAAGACAGACGCAGCAAGAGGCGTCTCAGCCGGAACGGAGAAAAGGGGGTGGAGTCGTCAGCCTCTCGGAGGGAGCAGGATTAGGAGAGAACAGAGAAAGGGGGTTGGAGCAAGGTGTTCAGCCGGAAAGGGTGGAGAGCAGAACAAGGGGTGGTGTAGCGGTCGAAAGAAAGGTCAGCAGCAACGTACGCGCGCCAAGTTCAAACGTAGAGGCGCGCGGAAGTGGAGAGAGCTCAGGGGAGGAGCCCGGCCCTAAAGCCAGAAGGAGGGGGGAAGAGGCGGCAGAGGATTCAGCCTCAGGCGAGTCACGGAGAGAGGGAACCCAGGGGGGCAGGAAGACCCTGCGGAAAAGAAAGGAGAGGAAGAGGTGGTCTAGAGCCAGGCTATTAAGTTGGTGTGGAAGAGGGGAGGAGTCAGAGGGGACTTCAGCGGTCTAACGTGACAGACGTACGGCCACAATGCTGAACTGTACGAGAAGCAGAAATCTTCAATAAACTTTTCCTGTAAATAAACTGCAACGGAGTGAGGTCTCTGGTGAGCTGGGACCCGTCCTGGGTGGCCGTGACAGTAAGTCCCCTCTCAGAAAGCAAAAAATTTTTTTTTGCGAAGCTCACGAACGGGAGCAGCCATGAGCGCTGAGGAGCAGCTGGTTGCACTGCGGGATCAGGTTACCGCTCTCACATCGGCAGTCATTGCTTCGCAGAAGAAGAATGACGACTTGGAGAAGACGTGCCAGGATTTGCAGGCAAGGTGGGAACACGCGGACAGGGCGGGGGCCCCAGGTTCCAGAGCGGAGGGCATTGCGCTTGGACGGAGGGGGGGTGCCCTGGTTCCGCATTTTAATGGCAACTTGCAAGACTATCCCAATTTCAGAGCGGACGTCGTATATGCACTGCATTTACTCCGTCACGATTTTAAAGATGAGGAGGAGAAAGTGGGGTTCATTGTTTCGCACCTGCATGGGGAGGCCAGGGCTTGGCTACGCAATCTGTGGCGCGAAGATGGACCGGCCCGTCGCAATTCAACTGCGTTCATCAAAGCGATGGATTCTTGTTTTCAATCCTCTGTGGATGTGGACATTGCGCGCCGTCAAATGCACGGGCTGAGGCAGGGGAAAGCGACTGTGCGCCAATACCACTCTAAATTTTTTGCATTGCTCACCGCCTTAGATTGGCCAAAGGACAGTAAGCCGGTCAGAGATCTTTTTTGGGAGGGATTGAGCCCCCCCATCAAGGATGAGATCGCTAGGGGGGACAGACCCCAGACCCTAGAAGACGTGGTGCAACGGGCTTTAGCTATTGGAATTCGACATGAGGGACGTCCGTGGCACGAGGAGGACGGGCCCCAAGCGCGTGCGCAAGCGAGGACTCTCCCTTTTGTGCACAGGGATTTCAGCCGTGCGCACCCCTCGCCAATGGGGAAGGACAGCGAGGAGCCAATGGAGATTGGTGGTGCTAGGGCTCAGAAGCCATCCCAGAGCCCTGTCCCTGGTGCAGCCAAAGCGAAGCCTCCTAGAGGAACCAGGAAGTGTTACATCTGTGACAGTGCGCACCATATGGCGAAAGAGTGCCCCCAGAGGCTCCAGAAGCACACTGCAGCACTGGCAACTGTAACAGCAGAGGTGCAACCAGGGGAGCAGCTTCAGGGAAACGACAGTGCCTGGCTGGAAGCAGAGCTACTGGGGCTCAGCCAGGCGGATCTGTAGACAAGCCCCCAGCATCACTGCAAAGCGTGGACCCTTTGCCTCCCAGACCGGCAGTTCTGCTCACAGCAACACTCCAGTTGCCTGATGGGAGACTCCTCGAGGTTCCAATAACGATCGATTCGGGAAGCAACGCCGACTTCGTGGGACTGCAGTTCGTTAAGCAGCACAACATGGCGCTCCTGCCTGCAACGACGCCTCTAAACGTGGTCACGGTAGACGGCAGGAAGTTGCTGGGGGGGCAAGTGGTGCAGCAAACCCCTCCCATGATGATGCAGATTGGCAACCATCGAGAACTTATTAGTTTCAATGTCACCCACTTATCGGACACACCCATCGTGTTAGGCATGAGTTGGCTGGAGAGGCACAGTCCCGCGGTTGCGTGGTACCAGCGGCAGATCACCTTTTGTTCATCGTATTGTGCTCAGCATTGCTTTCAGACCGATCAGGGAGGAGAAGCCGAGCAGCAGTTGCATCTGGGTATGGTGCAAACAGTGCCTCACAAGTACCAGGACTTCTTGGAGGTTTTCTGTGAGAAGGAAGCTGACAAGTTGCCGCCTCACAGACCTTACGACTGCGCGATTGATTTAGTGCCAGGGGCGCAACTGCCTGCTGCCAAGCTGTACTCTATGTCGGAAGACGAGATGCAAGAGCTTCGGGAGTTCATAGACCATAACCTCAAGCGAGGTTTCATCCAGGAATCTAAAGCAGCGGGTGGCAGCCCTGTGTTCTTTGTGAAGAAGAAAAACACGCCCCAAAAAAGGCTTATAGTGGATTACAGGTTCATAAACAGCTTGACTAAGCCCAAAGCTTTCCCCATGCCCAAGATTGACGACCTTTTAGCGACCGTCAGGAGGGGCAAGGTTTTCACCAAGCTGGACCTACGTGGAGCTTACAATCTCATCCGCATCCGAAAAGGAGATGAGTGGAAGACCGCCATGTTCACCCCTCTGGGCACATACGAATACAGAGTCATGCCTTTCGGTCTCCAAAATGGCAGCCACGTTTTTCAAGCATTTATGCACCACGTGCTAGCAGGTCTCCTCTACAAGAAGTGTGTCTGCTTTCTCGACGATATCCTGATTTTCTCGGAATCGCCGGAGGATCACGATAAGGACGTGAGGGAGGTCCTGCAGAGGCTGAAGGACCACAGGCTGTACGCCAAGTTGGAAAAATGCCAGTTTGATGTCAGAGAGGTTGATTTCCTTGGCTACAAGTTGTCCGACGAGGGACTGGCCATGGACAGGGCTAAGGTTCAAGCGCTGTTGGACTGGAAAAGCCCTCGAAATCGGAAAGAGGTCCAGAGGTTCATCGGCTTTGCCAATTTTTACCGCAAGTTTATTAAAGGTTTTGCGAACGCGACGGCGGCTATCACTGACACCCTCAGTTCCAAGAAGAAGAAGTTCGTCTGGACCGAACAAGCGGAGCGGTCCTTCCGGACGCTTAAAGGTCTTTTCGCCTCCGAAGAGCAGCTGCTCCACGTGAATCCCGGCAGACCCATGCGGGTAGAGACCGATGCGTCAGACAGAGCGGTTGGGGCCGTTCTTTTGCAAGAGGATTCACAAGGCAACTGGAGACCGGGTGCGTTCTACTCCCGGAAGCTCAGCAAGACGGAGCGCAATTATACCATATGGGACAGGGAGTTGTTGGCCATTCATGCAGCTTTCAAAGCGTGGCGACACTTCTTAATAGGAGCCAAGCACACGGTGCAAGTCCGCACGGATCACAAGAACTTAGAGTATTGGCGGACGGCTAAGTTACAGACCCAGCGACACATGCGCTGGGCGGAGTTCTTTGCGGATTTCGACTTCAAAATAGAATACATCCCAGGAGACTCCAATGTTATTGCAGACGCGCTGTCCCGAAAGCCGCAATACTTGGAGGAAGCAGCTCCAATCGCAGCAAAGCACATTTTCGCACCGCAGGCGTGGACGTGCGCTACCATCGCAGTCGACCTGGACGCGGTGCGACGCGCGTTGCAAAGGGATCGGTTTGCACAGTCCAAGATGGAGGAGCTACGCGGAGGGTCGCGAGACAACGATGAGTTCCAATTGCACGATGGACTTTTGACTCGTAAGGGTGCCCTTTACGTGCCCACCGACGATCTTCGAGCCAAGGTTCTGCAACAATTGCATGACGCCCCTAGTGCAGGCCATTTCGGCAAAGAGAAGACGATGGAGTTGGTGGCTAGAGACTTTTGGTGGCCCCAGATGAGAGGAGAGGTGGCGGACTACGTCGCCAGGTGTGATATCTGCCAGAGGTCCAAACCAGTGCACCAGAAGCAGGCGGGATTGCTAGAACCGCTGGAGACACCGCAGCAACCGTGGGAGAGGGTAGCGTTGGACTTTGTTACGGACCTGCCCAGCTCCAGAGGTAAGACGGCGGTGTTAGTGGTGGTGGACTTGTTCACCAAGATGGCGCATTTCATCCCTTGTGCCAAGGTGGCGACGGCAGAACAGACCGCAAAGCTCTTCATCGATCACGTCTTCAGAGTGCATGGACTTCCGCAGTCCGTCTTGTCCGACAGGGGGCGCCAGTTTGTTTCCACTTTCTGGCGAAAGCTTCTGGGCATCTTGCACGTCAAAATCAACCTGACATCGGCGAGACATCCACAAACCAACGGTCAAGCGGAGAGGGTCAACGCGATCATGCAGCAGTACCTGCGGTGCTACGCCAACCAGCGACCTGCGGCGTGGGTGGACTATCTGCCGATGGCTGAATTCGCCTACAACAACACGAAACACGCATCCACCGGGGTGACGCCTTTCTTCGCGAACAATGGCCGTCATCCCAGAACCTTCCCGAGATTTGCGGCACCAGGAGGGGGGGGGCCTCAAGATGCCGACCAGTTTGCAGCGGAGTTGCAAGAGGTGCACGAGGAGCTGCGGAGACATTTGGAGCTGGCAAAACAGGCGTATAAGGTGCAGGCCGATAAGCACAGGAGGGCGGGAGAGGACATCCAGATTGGGGACTGGGTGTGGTTAGCAGCCCACGCGATGCCGGCCAGGTCATTGGCCAAGAAGAAGTTAGGACACAGGCAGCTAGGGCCATATCAAGTTGAGGCTAAGATCAATCCGGTGGCTTTTCGTCTGGCCCTTCCGGAGGGTTCCAGGGTGCACCCGGTCTTTCATAGGTCGGTGCTCACTCCCTACAAAACCCCACACAGGTTTCAAGAGTCAGGAGCACTCCCAGAGCCACGTAGGAGGGCGCCTGAGGGGGGGGAATCGCCAAGACCAGAACCTCTTAACGAGGTCACAGAGATACTGGACTCGAGATGGGGGGAGGAGGGAGTTGAATATTTTCTAGCCAGGGAAGGCACTCCGGCCTCTGCCAATAGCTGGGTGCCGGGTTACGCGTTGGACGAACCCCTGTTGAAGGAGGAGTTCCATGCACTTTTTCCGCACAAGCCCATGCCCGAGGAGTATTTTGATGATTGGCTTTTCACGCCCACTTTGTCAGACAGCACGTTCGAGGGTTTCTCCTCACCCGAGGGCCATACGCCCGAAACAAGCCCGGCCAGGGATCCGAGACTGGGGGGGGAGGAGACAGGCCCTTGTTGGTGGGTGGATCAGCCAAGGGAGGCATGGAGTCAGAGATGGATGGTAGGTCCTTGGCAGGCAGCGCCAGGAGAAGCAGTGATGGAGGAAGAGACTGTGAGGTCTGTGGGTGGGGAACCCGAGTTCGAACACACATATACGGAGATGACAGAGGAGAACGTTGAAGTGGACAACTTGTATCCTGAACCGACCCCGGAAGAACCACGTTTTCCTCAACCTGCACCCGGCGAGCGGGAGGGGGGAAGGGGGGGCTTCGAGGGGGGGATGGATGTCAGGGTTTCTGGGAGAGAGGAGGAGATGACAGAGGAGACGGAGAGCGAGTGGGAGGAGGGGCAGAAGGATGAGGAAGAAGATGACGGAATTCTGAGGGAATCCACGAGTCTGAGCAGCGAGTCAGAGGATTCTCAAAAGGGGGTTACCTTAATCAAGCAAAAGGGAGGAGAAGGGAGAAGCGGAGAGGAGCCCAGTGGAAGACAGACGCAGCAAGAGGCGTCTCAGCCGGAACGGAGAAAAGGGGGTGGAGTCGTCAGCCTCTCGGAGGGAGCAGGATTAGGAGAGAACAGAGAAAGGGGGTTGGAGCAAGGTGTTCAGCCGGAAAGGGTGGAGAGCAGAACAAGGGGTGGTGTAGCGGTCGAAAGAAAGGTCAGCAGCAACGTACGCGCGCCAAGTTCAAACGTAGAGGCGCGCGGAAGTGGAGAGAGCTCAGGGGAGGAGCCCGGCCCTAAAGCCAGAAGGAGGGGGGAAGAGGCGGCAGAGGATTCAGCCTCAGGCGAGTCACGGAGAGAGGGAACCCAGGGGGGCAGGAAGACCCTGCGGAAAAGAAAGGAGAGGAAGAGGTGGTCTAGAGCCAGGCTATTAAGTTGGTGTGGAAGAGGGGAGGAGTCAGAGGGGACTTCAGCGGTCTAACGTGACAGACGTACGGCCACAATGCTGAACTGTACGAGAAGCAGAAATCTTCAATAAACTTTTCCTGTAAATAAACTGCAACGGAGTGAGGTCTCTGGTGAGCTGGGACCCGTCCTGGGTGGCCGTGACAGTAACATTACACACACTTTGCGAATTCTGTGTCAAAGTGCATTAACACCGAAGAACATGACATGAAATAAGCAAAATCCAAGATTCTTCTTTCTATGTAGCTGGAACCCAAAACAACCTGTTTTGTTTTGTTTAGGCTTGTTAAACTTCGCTTTGCTATTTGTGGGTGAATGAACACCGAAAGAACAATCCAAGCTTCTTAGTCCTCTTTCTATTGTGATGGAACCAAAACACCTAAGCTTGATTTTGGCTGATAAGAAACATTTAACTCTGCGATTTTTGGGTGAATGTGCATTCTAACCACAAAAACACCAATTTTGAAATAAGCCCAATCAAAGCATATTCGTCGTCTTCCTACGCATATGAAAGCGAAAAGACGGTGTTGTGTTATTTTGGTATCATTACACACACTTTGCGAATTCGGTGTCAATGTGCATTAACACCGAAGAACGACATGAAATAAGCAAAATCCAAGATTTTTCTTTCTATGTAGCTGGAACCCAAAACAACCTGTTTTGTTATGTTTAGGCTTGTTAAACTTCACTTTGCTATTTGTCGGTGAATGAACACCGAAAGAACAATCCAAGCTTCTTAGTCCTCTTTCTATTGTGATGGAACCAAAACACCTAAGCTTGATTTTGGCTGATAAGAAACATTTCACTCTGCGATTTTTGGGTGAATGTGCATTCTAACCACAAAAACACCAATTTTAAATAAGCCCAATCAAAGCTTATTCGACGTCTTTCTAAGCATATGAAAGCGAAAAGACGGTGTGGTGTTATTTTGGTATCATTACACACACTTTGCGAATTCGGTGTCAAAGTGCATTAACACCGAGGAACACGACATGAAATAAGCAAAATCCAAGATTCTTCTTTCTATGTAGCTGGAACCCAAAACAACCTGTTTTGTTATGTTTAGGCTTGTTAAACTTCACTTTGCTATTTGTGGGTGAATGAACACCGAAAGAACAATCCAAGCTTCTTAGTCCTCTTTCTATTGTGATGGAACCAAAACACCTAAGCTTGATTTTGGCTGATAAGAAACATTTCACTCTGCGATTTTTGGGTGAATGTGCATTCTAACCACAAAAACACCAATTTTGAAATAAGCCCAATCAAAGCTTATTCGACGTCTTTCTAAGCATATGAAAGCGAAAAGACGGTGTGGTGTTATTTTGGTATCATTCCACACACTTTGCGAATTCTGTGTCAAAGTGCATTAACACCGAAGAACACGACATGAAATAAGCAAAATCCAAGATTCTTCTTTTTATGTAGCTGGAACCCAAAACAACCTGTTTTGTTATGTTTAGGCTTGTTAAACTTCGCTTTGCTATTTGTGGGTGAATGAACACCGAAAGAACAATCCAAGCTTCTTAGTCCTCTTTCTATTGTGATGGAACCAAAACACCTAAGCTTGATTTTGGCTGATAAGAAACATTTCACTCTGCGATTTTTGGGTGAATGTGCATTCTAACCACAAAAACACCAATTTTGAAATAAGCCCAATCAAATCTTATTCGTCGTCTTTCTACGCATATGAAAGTGAAAAGACGCTGTTGTGTTATTTTGGTATCATTCCAGAATCTTTGCGAATTCTGTGTCAAAGTGCATTAACACCGAAGAACACGACATGAAATAAGCAAAATCCAAGATTCTTCTTTCTATGTAGCTGGAACCGAAAACAACCTGTTTTGTTATGTTTAGGCTTGTTAAACTTCGCTTTTCTATTTGTGGGTGAATGAACACCGAAAGAACAATCCAAGCTTCTTAGTCCTCTTTCTATTGTGATGGAACCAAAACACCTAAGCTTGATTTTGGCTGATAAGAAACATTTCACTCTGCGATTTTTGGGTGAATGTGCATTCTAACCACAAAAACACCAATTTTGAAATAAGCCCAATCAAAGCTTATTCGTCGTCTTTCTACGCATATGAAAGTGAAAAGACGCTGTTGTGTTATATTGGTATCATTCCACAAACCTTGCGAATTCGGTCTCAATGTGCATTAACACCGAAGAACACGTCATGAAATAAGTAAAATCCAAGATTCCTCTTTCTATGTAGCTGGAACAGAAAACAACCTGTTTTGTTTTGTTTAGGCTTGTTAAACTTCGCTTTGCTATTTGTGGGTGAATGAACACCGAAAGAACAATCCAAGCTTCTTAGTCCTCTTTCTATTGTGATGGAACCAAAACACCTAAGCTTGATTTTGGCTGATAAGAAACATTTAACTCTGCGATTTTTGGGTGAATGTGCATTCTAACCACAAAAACACCAATTTTGAAATAAGCCCAATCAAAGCTTATTCGACGTCTTTTCAAGCATATGAAAGCGAAAAGACGGTGTGGTGTTATTTTGGTATCATTATACACACTTTGCGAATTCTGTGTCAAAGTGCATTAACACCGAAGAACACGACTTGAAATAAGCAAAATCCAAGATTCTTCTTTCTATGTAGCTGGAACCCAAAACAACCTGTTTTGTTTTGTTTAGGCTTGTTAAACTTCAATTTGCTATTTGTGGGTGAATGAACACCGAAAGAACAATCCAAGCTTCTTAGTCCTCTTTCTATTGTGATGGAACCAAAACACCTAAGCTTGATTTTGGCTGATAAGAAACATTTCACTCTGCGATTTTTGGGTGAATGTGCATTCTAACCACAAAAACACCCATTTTGAAATAAGCCCAATCAAAGCTTATTCGACGTCTTTCTAAGCATATGAAAGCGAAAAGACGGTGTGGTGTTATTTTGGTATCATTCCACACACTTTGCGAATTCTGTGTCAAAGTGCATTAACACCGAGGAACACGACATGAAATAAGCAAAATCCAAGATTCTTCTTTTTATGTAGCTGGAACCCAAAACAACCTGTTTTGTTATGTTTAGGCTTGTTAAACTTCGCTTTGCTATTTGTCGGTGAATGAACACCGAAAGAACAATCCAAGCTTCTTAGTCCTCTTTCTATTGTGATGGAACCAAAACACCTAAGCTTGATTTTGGCTGATAAGAAACATTTCACTCTGCGATTTTTGGGTGAATGTGCATTCTAACCACAAAAACACCAATTTTGAAATAAGCCCAATCAAATCTTATTCGTCGTCTTTCTACGCATATGAAAGTGAAAAGACGCTGTTGTGTTATTTTGGTATCATTCCAGAATCTTTGCGAATTCTGTGTCAAAGTGCATTAACACCGAAGAACACGACATGAAATAAGCAAAATCCAAGATTCTTCTTTCTATGTAGCTGGAACCCAAAACAACCTGTTTTGTTATGTTTAGGCTTGTTAAACTTCGCTTTGCTATTTGTGGGTGAATGAACACCGAAAGAACAATCCAAGCTTCTTAGTCCTCTTTCTATTGTGATGGAACCAAAACACCTAAGCTTGATTTTGGCTGATAAGAAACATTTAACTCTGCGATTTTTGGGTGAATGTGCATTCTAACCACAAAAACACCAATTTTGAAATAAGCTCAATCAAAGCTTATTCGACGTCTTTTCAAGCATATGAAAGCGAAAAGACGGTGTGGTGTTATTTTGGTATCATTATACACACTTTGCGAATTCTGTGTCAAAGTGCATTAACACCGAAGAACACGACTTGAAATAAGCAAAATCCAAGATTCTTCTTTCTATGTAGCTGGAACCCAAAACAACCTGTTTTGTTTTGTTTAGGCTTGTTAAACTTCAATTTGCTATTTGTGGGTGAATGAACACCGAAAGAACAATCCAAGCTTCTTAGTCCTCTTTCTATTGTGATGGAACCAAAACACCTAAGCTTGATTTTGGCTGATAAGAAACATTTCACTCTGCGATTTTTGGGTGAATGTGCATTCTAACCACAAAAACACCCATTTTGAAATAAGCCCAATCAAAGCTTATTCGACGTCTTTCTAAGCATATGAAAGCGAAAAGACGGTGTGGTGTTATTTTGGTATCATTACACACACTTTGCGAATTCTGTGTCAAAGTGCATTAACACCGAGGAACACGACATGAAATAAGCAAAATCCAAGATTCTTCTTTCTATGTAGCTGGAACCGAAAACAACCTGTTTTGTTATGTTTAGGCTTGTTAAACTTCACTTTGCTATTTGTGGGTGAATGAACACCGAAAGAACAATCCAAGCTTCTTAGTCCTCTTTCTATTGTGATGGAACCAAAACACCTAAGCTTGATTTTGGCTGATAAGAAACATTTCACTCTGCGATTTTTGGGTGAATGTGCATTCTAACCACAAAAACACCAATTTTGAAATAAGCCCAATCAAAGCTTATTCGACGTCTTTCTAAGCATATGAAAGCGAAAAGACGGTGTGGTGTTATTTTGGTATCATTCCACACACTTTGCGAATTCTGTGTTGAAGTGCATTAACACCGAAGAACACGACATGAAATAAGCTAAATCCAAGATTCTTCTTTTTATGTAGCTGGAACCCAAAACAACCTGTTTTGTTATGTTTAGGCTTGTTAAACTTCGCTTTGCTATTTGTCGGTGAATGAACACCGAAAGAACAATCCAAGCTTCTTAGTCCTCTTTCTATTGTGATGGAACCAAAACACCTAAGCTTGATTTTGGCTGATAAGAAACATTTCACTCTGCGATTTTTGGGTGAATGTGCATTCTAACCACAAAAACACCAATTTTGAAATAAGCCCAATCAAATCTTATTCGCCGTCTTTCTACGCATATGAAAGTGAAAAGACGCTGTTGTGTTATTTTGGTATCATTCCAGAATCTTTGCGAATTCTGTGTCAAAGTGCATTAACACCGAAGAACACGACATGAAATAAGCAAAATCCAAGATTCTTCTTTCTATGTAGCTGGAACCCAAAACAACCTGTTTTGTTATGTTTAGGCTTGTTAAACTTCGCTTTTCTATTTGTGGGTGAATGAACACCGAAAGAACAATCCAAGCTTCTTAGTCCTCTTTCTATTGTGATGGAACCAAAACACCTAAGCTTGATTTTGGCTGATAAGAAACATTTCACTCTGCGATTTTTGGGTGAATGTGCATTCTAACCACAAAAACACCAATTTTGAAATAAGCCCAATCAAAGCTTATTCGTCGTCTTTCTACGCATATGAAAGTGAAAAGACGCTGTTGTGTTATATTGGTATCATTCCACAAACCTTGCGAATTCGGTCTCAATGTGCATTAACACCGAAGAACACGTCATGAAATAAGTAAAATCCAAGATTCCTCTTTCTATGTAGCTGGAACCGAAAACAACCTGTTTTGTTTTGTTTAGGCTTGTTAAACTTCGCTTTGCTATTTGTGGGTGAATGAACACCGAAAGAACAATCCAAGCTTCTTAGTCCTCTTCCTATTGTGATGGAACCAAAACACCTAAGCTTGATTTTGGCTGATAAGAAACATTTCACTCTGCGATTTTTGGGTGAATGTGCATTCTAACCACAAAAACACCCATTTTGAAATAAGCCCAATCAAAGCTTATTCGACGTCTTTCTAAGCATAAGAAAGCGAAAAGACGGTGTGGTGTTATTTTGGTATCATTCCACAAAATTTGCGAATTCGGTGTCAATGTGCATTAACACCGAAGAACACGTCATGAAATAAGTAAAATCCAAGATTCCTCTTTCTAAGCATATGAAAGTGAAAAGACGCTGTTGTGTTATTTTAGTATCATTCCACAATCTTTGCGATTTCTGGATCAATGTGCATTAACACCGAAGAACACGTCATGAAATAAGTAAAATCCAAGATTTTTCTTTCTATGTAGCTGGAACCCAAAACAACCTGTTTTGTTTTGTTTAGGCTTGTTAAACTTCACTTTGCTATTTGTCGGTGAATGTACACCGAAAGAACAATCCAAGCATATTCGTCCTCTTTCTATTGTGAGGGAACCAAAACACCTAAGCTTGATTTTGGTTGATAAGAAACATTTCATTCTGCTATTTTTGGGTGAATGTGCATTCTAACCACAAAAACACCAATTTTGAAATAAGCCCAATCAAAGCTTATTTGACGTCTTTCTAAGCATATGAAAGCGAAAAGACGGTGTGGTGTTATTTTGGTATCATTACACACACTTTGCGAATTCGGTGTCAAAGTGCATTAACACCATAGAACACGACATGAAATAAGCAAAATCCAAGATTCTTCTTTCTATGTAGCTGGAACCCAAAACAACCTGTTTTGTTTAGGCTTGTTAAACTTCACTTTGCTATTTATCGGTGAATGAACACCGAAAGAACAATCCAAGCTTCTTAGTCCTCTTTCTATTGTGACGGAACCAAAACACCTAAGCTTGATTTTGGCTGATAAGAAACATTTCACTCTGCGATTTTTGGGTGAATGTGCATTCTAACCACAAAAACACCCATTTTGAAATAAGCCCAATCAAAGCTTATTCGACGTCTTTCTAAGCATATGAAAGCGAAAAGACGGTGTGGTGTTATTTTGGTAACATTACACACACTTTGCGAATTCTGTGTCAAAGTGCATTAACACCGAAGAACACGACATGAAATAAGCAAAATCCAAGATTCTTCTTTCTATGTAGCTGGAACCCAAAACAACCTGTTTTGTTTTGTTTAGGCTTGTTAAACTTCGCTTTGCTATTTGTCGGTGAATGAACACCGAAAGAACAATCCAAGCTTCTTAGTCCTCTTTCTATTGTGACGGAACCAAAACAACTAAGCTTGATTTTGGCTGATAAGAAACATTTCACTCTGCGATTTTTGGTGAATGTGCATTCTAACCACAAAAACACCAATTTTGAAATAAGCCCAATCAAAGCTTATTCGACGTCTTTCTAAGCATATGAAAGCGAAAAGACGGTGTGGTGTTATTTTGGTATCATTCCACACACTTTGCGAATTCTGTGTCAAAGTGCATTAACACCGAAGAACACGACATGAAATAAGCAAAATCCAAGATTCTTCTTTTTATGTAGCTGGAACCCAAAACAACCTGTTTTGTTATGTTTAGGCTTGTTAAACTTCGCTTTGCTATTTGTGGGTGAATGAACACCGAAAGAACAATCCAAGCTTCTTATTCCTCTTTCTATTGTGATGGAACCAAAACACCTAAGCTTGATTTTGGCTGATAAGAAACATTTCACTCTGCGATTTTTGGGTGAATGTGCATTCTAACCACAAAAACACCAATTTTGAAATAAGCCCAATCAAATCTTATTCGTCGTCTTTCTACGCATATGAAAGTGAAAAGACGCTGTTGTGTTATTTTGGTATCATTCCAGAATCTTTGCGAATTCTGTGTCAAAGTGCATTAACACCGAAGAACACGACATGAAATAAGCAAAATCCAAGATTCTTCTTTCTATGTAGCTGGAACCCAAAACAACCTGTTTTGTTATGTTTAGGCTTGTTAAACTTCGCTTTTCTATTTGTGGGTGAATGAACACCGAAAGAACAATCCAAGCTTCTTAGTCCTCTTTCTATTGTGATGGAACCAAAACACCTAAGCTTGATTTTGGCTGATAAGAAACATTTCACTCTGCGATTTTTGGGTGAATGTGCATTCTAACCACAAAAACACCCATTTTGAAATAAGCCCAATCAAAGCTTATTCGACGTCTTTCTAAGCATATGAAAGCGAAAAGACGGTGTGGTGTTATTTTGGTATCATTACACACACTTTGCGAATTCTGTGTCAAAGTGCATTAACACCGAGGAACACGACATGAAATAAGCAAAATCCAAGATTCTTCTTTCTATGTAGCTGGAACCCAAAACAACCTGTTTTGTTTTGTTTAGGCTTGTTAAACTTCGCTTTGCTATTTGTCGGTGAATGAACACCGAAAGAACAATCCAAGCTTCTTAGTCCTCTTTCTATTGTGACGGAACCAAAACACCTAAGCTTGATTTTGGCTGATAAGAAACATTTCACTCTGCGATTTTTGGTGAATGTGCATTCTAACCACAAAAACACCAATTTTGAAATAAGCCCAATCAAAGCTTATTCGACGTCTTTCTAAGCATATGAAAGCGAAAAGACGGTGTGGTGTTATTTTGGTATCATTCCACACACTTTGCGAATTCTGTGTCAAAGTGCATTAACACCGAAGAACACGACATGAAATAAGCAAAATCCAAGATTCTTCTTTTTATGTAGCTGGAACCCAAAACAACCTGTTTTGTTATGTTTAGGCTTGTTAAACTTCGCTTTGCTATTTGTGGGTGAATGAACACCGAAAGAACAATCCAAGCTTCTTATTCCTCTTTCTATTGTGATGGAACCAAAACACCTAAGCTTGATTTTGGCTGATAAGAAACATTTCACTCTGCGATTTTTGGGTGAATGTGCATTCTAACCACAAAAACACCAATTTTGAAATAAGCCCAATCAAATCTTATTCGTCGTCTTTCTACGCATATGAAAGTGAAAAGACGCTGTTGTGTTATTTTGGTATCATTCCAGAATCTTTGCGAATTGTGTGTCAAAGTGCATTAACACCGAAGAACACGACATGAAATAAGCAAAATCCAAGATTCTTCTTTCTATGTAGCTGGAACCCAAAACAACCTGTTTTGTTATGTTTAGGCTTGTTAAACTTCGCTTTTCTATTTGTGGGTGAATGAACACCGAAAGAACAATCCAAGCTTCTTAGTCCTCTTTCTATTGTGATGGAACCAAAACACCTAAGCTTGATTTTGGCTGATAAGAAACATTTAACTCTGCGATTTTTGGGTGACTGTGCATTCTAACCACAAAAACACCAATTTTGAAATAAGCCCAATCAAAGCTTATTCGACGTCTTTTCAAGAATATGAAAGCGAAAAGACGGTGTGGTGTTATTTTGGTATCATTATACACACTTTGCGAATTCTGTGTCAAAGTGCATTAACACCGAAGAACACGACTTGAAATAAGCAAAATCCAAGATTCTTCTTTCTATGTAGCTGGAACCCAAAACAACCTGTTTTGTTTTGTTTAGGCTTGTTAAACTTCAATTTGCTATTTGTGGGTGAATGAACACCGAAAGAACAATCCAAGCTTCTTAGTCCTCTTTCTATTGTGATGGAACCAAAACACCTAAGCTTGATTTTGGCTGATAAGAAACATTTCACTCTGCGATTTTTGGGTGAATGTGCATTCTAACCACAAAAACACCCATTTTGAAATAAGCCCAATCAAAGCTTATTCGACGTCTTTCTAAGCATATGAAAGCGAAAAGACGGTGTGGTGTTATTTTGGTATCATTCCACAAAATTTGCGAATTCGGTGTCAATGTGCATTAACACCGAAGAACACGTCATGAAATAAGTAAAATCCAAGATTCTTCTTTCTAAGCATATGAAAGTGAAAAGACGCTGTTGTGTTATTTTGGTATCATTCCACAATCTTTGCGATTTCTGGATCAATGTGCATTAACACCGAAGAACACGTCATGAAATAAGTAAAATCCAAGATTCCTCTTTCGATGTAGCTGGAACCGAAAACAACCTGTTTTGTTTTGTTTAGGCTTGTTAAACTTCACTTTGCTATTTGTCGGTGAATGTACACCGAAAGAACAATCCAAGCTTCTTAGTCCTCTTTCTATTGTGATGGAACCAAAACACCTAAGCTTGATTTTGGCTGATAAGAAACATTTCACTCTGCGATTTTTGGGTGAATGTGCATTCTAACCACAAAAACACCAATTTTGAAATAAGCCCAATCAAAGCCTATTCGTCGTCTTCCTACGCATATGAAATCGAAAAGACGGTGTTGTGTTATTTTGGTATCATTACACACACTTTGCGAATTCGGTGTCAATGTGCATTAACACCGAAGAACGACATGAAATAAGCAAAATCCAAGATTTTTCTTTCTATGTAGCTGGAACCCAAAACAACCTGTTTTGTTTTGTTTAGGCATGATAAACTTCACTTTGCTATTTGTGGGTGAATGAACACCGAAAGAACAATCCAAGCATATTCGTCCTCTTTCTATTGTGAGGGAACCAAAACACCTAAGCTTGATTTTGGTTGATAAGAAACATTTCATTCTGCTATTTTTGGGTGAATGTGCATTCTAACCACAAAAACACCAATTTTGAAATAAGCCCAATCAAAGCGTATTTGACGTCTTTCTAAGCATATGAAAGCGAAAAGACGGTGTGGTGTTATTTTGGTATCATTACACACACTTTGCGAATTCGGTGTCAAAGTGCATTAACACCATAGAACACGACATGAAATAAGCAAAATCCAAGATTCTTCTTTCTATGTAGCTGGAACCCAAAACAACCTGTTTTGTTTTGTTTAGGCTTGTTAAACTTCGCTTTGCTATTTGTCGGTGAATGAACACCGAAAGAACAATCCAAGCTTCTTAGTCCTCTTTCTATTGTGACGGAACCAAAACACCTAAGCTTGATTTTGGCTGATAAGAAACATTTCACTCTGCGATTTTTGGGTGAATGTGCATTCTAACCACAAAAACACCAATTTTGAAATAAGCCCAATCAAAGCCTATTCGTCGTCTTCCTACGCATATGAAAGCGAAAAGACGGTGTGGTGCTATTTTGGTAACCTTACACACACTTTGCGAATTCTGTGTCAAAGTGCATTAACACCGAAGAACACGACATGAAATAAGCAAAATCCAAGATTCTTCTTTCTATGTAGCTGGAACCCAAAACAACCTGTTTTGTTTTGTTTAGGCTTGTTAAACTTCGCTTTGCTATTTGTCGGTGAATGAACACCGAAAGAACAATCCAAGCTTCTTAGTCCTCTTTCTATTGTGACGGAACCAAAACACCTAAGCTTGATTTTGGCTGATAAGAAACATTTCACTCTGCGATTTTTGGGTGAATGTGCATTCTAACCACAAAAACACCAATTTTGAAATAAGCCCAATCAAAGCTTATTCGACGTCTTTCTAAGCATATGAAAGCGAAAAGACGGTGTGGTGTTATTTTGGTATCATTACACACACTTTGCGAATTCTGTGTCAAAGTGCATTAACACCGAAGAACACGACATGAAATAAGCAAAATCCAAGATTCTTCTTTCTATGTAGCTGGAACCCAAAACAACCTGTTTTGTTATGTTTAGGCTTGTTAAACTTCGCTTTTCTATTTGTGGGTGAATGAACACCGAAAGAACAATCCAAGCTTCTTAGTCCTCTTTCTATTGTGATGGAACCAAAACACCTAAGCTTGATTTTGGCTGATAAGAAACATTTCACTCTGCGATTTTTGGGTGAATGTGCATTCTAACCACAAAAACACCAATTTTGAAATAAGCCCAATCAAAGCTTATTCGTCGTCTTTCTACGCATATGAAAGTGAAAAGACGCTGTTGTGTTATATTGGTATCATTCCACAAACCTCGCGAATTCGGTCTCAATGTGCATTAACACCGAATAACACGTCATAAAATAAGTAAAATCCAAGATTCCTCTTTCTATGTAGCTGGAACCGAAAACAACCTGTTTTGTTTTGTTTAGGCTTGTTAAACTTCGCTTTGCTATTTGTGGGTGAATGAACACCGAAAGAACAATCCAAGCTTCTTAGTCCTCTTTCTATTGTGATGGAACCAAAACACCTAAGCTTGATTTTGGCTGATAAGAAACATTTAACTCTGCGATTTTTGGGTGAATGTGCATTCTAACCACAAAAACACCAATTTTGAAATAAGCCCAATCAAAGCTTATTCGACGTCTTTTCAAGCATATGAAAGCGAAAAGACGGTGTGGTGTTATTTTGGTATCATTATACACACTTTGCGAATTCTGTGTCAAAGTGCATTAACACCGAAGAACACGTCATGAAATAAGCAAAATCCAAGATTCTTCTTTTTATGTAGCTGGAACCCAAAACAACCTGTTTTGTTATGTTTAGGCTTGTTAAACTTCGCTTTGCTATTTGTGGGTGAATGAACACCGAAAGAACAATCCAAGCGTCTTAGTCCTCTTTCTATTGTGATGGAACCAAAACACCTAAGCTTGATTTTGGCTGATAAGAAACATTTCACTCTGCGATTTTTGGGTGAATGTGCATTCTAACCACAAAAACACCAATTTTGAAATAAGCCCAATCAAATCTTATTCGTCGTCTTTCTACGCATATGAAAGTGAAAAGACGCTGTTGTGTTATTTTGGTATCATTCCAGAATCTTTGCGAATTCTGTGTCAAAGTGCATTAACACCGAAGAACACGACATGAAATAAGTAAAATCCAAGATTCTTCTTTCTATGTAGCTGGAACCCAAAACAACCTGTTTTGTTATGTTTAGGCTTGTTAAACTTCGCTTTTCTATTTGTGGGTGAATGAACACCGAAAGAACAATCCAAGCTTCTTAGTCCTCTTTCTATTGTGATGGAACCAAAACACCTAAGCTTGATTTTGGCTGATAAGAAACATTTCACTCTGCGATTTTTGGGTGAATGTGCATTCTAACCACAAAAACACCAATTTTGAAATAAGCCCAATCAAAGCTTATTCGTCGTCTTTCTACGCATATGAAAGTGAAAAGACGCTGTTGTGTTATATTGGTATCATTCCACAAACCTTGCGAATTCGGTCTCAATGTGCATTAACACCGAAGAACACGTCATGAAATAAGTAAAATCCAAGATTCCTCTTTCTATGTAGCTGGAACCGAAAACAACCTGTTTTGTTTTGTTTAGGCTTGTTAAACTTCGCTTTGCTATTTGTGGGTGAATGAACACCGAAAGAACAATCCAAGCTTCTTAGTCCTCTTTCTATTGTGATGGAACCAAAACACCTAAGCTTGATTTTGGCTGATAAGAAACATTTAACTCTGCGATTTTTGGGTGAATGTGCATTCTAACCACAAAAACACCAATTTTGAAATAAGCCCAATCAAAGCTTATTCGACGTCTTTTCAAGCATATGAAAGCGAAAAGACGGTGTGGTGTTATTTTGGTATCATTATACACACTTTGCGAATTCTGTGTCAAAGTGCATTAACACCGAAGAACACGACTTGAAATAAGCAAAATCCAAGATTCTTCTTTCTATGTAGCTGGAACCCAAAACAACCTGTTTTGTTTTGTTTAGGCTTGTTAAACTTCAATTTGCTATTTGTGGGTGAATGAACACCGAAAGAACAATCCAAGCTTCTTAGTCCTCTTTCTATTGTGATGGAACCAAAACACCTAAGCTTGATTTTGGCTGATAAGAAACATTTCACTCTGCGATTTTTGGGTGAATGTGCATTCTAACCACAAAAACACCCATTTTGAAATAAGCCCAATCAAAGCTTATTCGACGTCTTTCTAAGCATATGAAAGCGAAAAGACGGTGTGGTGTTATTTTGGTATCATTACACACACTTTGCGAATTCTGTGTCAAAGTGCATTAACACCGAGGAACACGACATGAAATAAGCAAAATCCAAGATTCTTCTTTCTATGTAGCTGGAACCCAAAACAACCTGTTTTGTTATGTTTAGGCTTGTTAAACTTCACTTTGCTATTTGTGGGTGAATGAACACCGAAAGAACAATCCAAGCTTCTTAGTCCTCTTTCTATTGTGATGGAACCAAAACACCTAAGCTTGATTTTGGCTGATAAGAAACATTTCACTCTGCGATTTTTGGGTGAATGTGCATTCTAACCACAAAAACACCAATTTTGAAATAAGCCCAATCAAAGCTTATTCGACGTCTTTCTAAGCATATGAAAGCGAAAAGACGGTGTGGTGTTATTTTGGTATCATTCCACACACTTTGCGAATTCTGTGTCAAAGTGCATTAACACCGAAGAACACGACATGAAATAAGCAAAATCCAAGATTCTTCTTTTTATGTAGCTGGATCCCAATACAACCTGTTTTGTTATGTTTAGGCTTGTTAAACTTCGCTTTGCTATTTGTCGGTGAATGAACACCGAAAGAACAATCCAAGCTTCTTATTCCTCTTTCTATTGTGATGGAACCAAAACACCTAAGCTTGATTTTGGCTGATAAGAAACATTTCACTCTGCGATTTTTGGGTGAATGTGCATTCTAACCACAAAAACACCAATTTTGAAATAAGCCCAATCAAATCTTATTCGTCGTCTTTCTACAAAGACGCTGTTGTGTTATTTTGGTATCATTCCAGAATCTTTGCGAATTCTGTGTCAAAGTGCATTAACACCGAAGAACACGACATGAAATAAGCAAAATCCAAGATTCTTCTTTCTATGTAGCTGGAACCCAAAACAACCTGTTTTGTTATGTTTAGGCTTGTTAAACTTCGCTTTTCTATTTGTGGGTGAATGAACACCGAAAGAACAATCCAAGCTTCTTAGTCCTCTTTCTATTGTGATGGAACCAAAACACCTAAGCTTGATTTTGGCTGATAAGAAACATTTCACTCTGTGATTTTTGGGTGAATGTGCATTCTAACCACAAAAACACCCATTTTGAAATAAGCCCAATCAAAGCTTATTCGTCGTCTTTCTACGCATATGAAAGTGAAAAGACGCTGTTGTGTTATATTGGTATCATTCCACAAACCTTGCGA
This sequence comes from Podarcis melisellensis, assembly GCF_964234715.1. Classification (NCBI taxonomy): domain Eukaryota; kingdom Metazoa; phylum Chordata; class Lepidosauria; order Squamata; family Lacertidae; genus Podarcis; species Podarcis melisellensis. The sequence goes on along the minus strand of NW_028113149.1, from coordinate 262,330 downwards.
ATTCGGTCTCAATGTGCATTAACACCGAAGAACACGTCATGAAATAAGTAAAATCCAAGATTCCTCTTTCTATGTAGCTGGAACCGAAAACAACCTGTTTTGTTTTGTTTAGGCTTGTTAAACTTCGCTTTGCTATTTGTGGGTGAATGAACACCGAAAGAACAATCCAAGCTTCTTAGTCCTCTTTCTATTGTGATGGAACCAAAACACCTAAGCTTGATTTTGGCTGATAAGAAACATTTAACTCTGCGATTTTTGGGTGAATGTGCATTCTAACCACAAAAACACCAATTTTGAAATAAGCCCAATCAAAGCTTATTCGACTTCTTTTCAAGCATATGAAAGCGAAAAGACGGTGTGGTGTTATTTTGGTATCATTATACACACTTTGCGAATTCTGTGTCAAAGTGCATTAACACCGAAGAACACGACTTGAAATAAGCAAAATCCAAGATTCTTCTTTCTATGTAGCTGGAACCCAAAACAACCTGTTTTGTTTTGTTTAGGCTTGTTAAACTTCAATTTGCTATTTGTGGGTGAATGAACACCGAAAGAACAATCCAAGCTTCTTAGTCCTCTTTCTATTGTGATGGAACCAAAACACCTAAGCTTGATTTTGGCTGATAAGAAACATTTCACTCTGCGATTTTTGGGTGAATGTGCATTCTAACCACAAAAACAACCATTTTGAAATAAGCCCAATCAAAGCTTATTCGACGTCTTTCTAAGCATATGAAAGCGAAAAGACGGTGTGGTGTTATTTTGGTATCATTACACACACTTTGCGAATTCTGTGTCAAAGTGCATTAACACCGAGGAACACGACATGAAATAAGCAAAATCCAAGATTCTTCTTTCTATGTAGCTGGAACCCAAAACAACCTGTTTTGTTATGTTTAGGCTTGTTAAACTTCACTTTGCTATTTGTGGGTGAATGAACACCGAAAGAACAATCCAAGCTTCTTAGTCCTCTTTCTATTGTGATGGAACCAAAACACCTAAGCTTGATTTTGGCTGATAAGAAACATTTCACTCTGCGATTTTTGGGTGAATGTGCATTCTAACCACAAAAACACCAATTTTGAAATAAGCCCAATCAAAGCTTATTCGACGTCTTTCTAAGCATATGAAAGCGAAAAGACGGTGTGGTGTTATTTTGGTATCATTCCACACACTTTGCGAATTCTGTGTCAAAGTGCATTAACACCGAAGAACACGACATGAAATAAGCAAAATCCAAGATTCTTCTTTTTATGTAGCTGGATCCCAATACAACCTGTTTTGTTATGTTTAGGCTTGTTAAACTTCGCTTTGCTATTTGTCGGTGAATGAACACCGAAAGAACAATCCAAGCTTCTTATTCCTCTTTCTATTGTGATGGAACCAAAACACCTAAGCTTGATTTTGGCTGATAAGAAACATTTCACTCTGCGATTTTTGGGTGAATGTGCATTCTAACCACAAAAACACCAATTTTGAAATAAGCCCAATCAAATCTTATTCGTCGTCTTTCTACGCATATGAAAGTGAAAAGACGCTGTTGTGTTATTTTGGTATCATTCCAGAATCTTTGCGAATTCTGTGTCAAAGTGCATTAACACCGAAGAACACGACATGAAATAAGTAAAATCCAAGATTCTTCTTTCTATGTAGCTGGAACCCAAAACAACCTGTTTTGTTATGTTTAGGCTTGTTAAACTTCGCTTTTCTATTTGTGGGTGAATGAACACCGAAAGAACAATCCAAGCTTCTTAGTCCTCTTTCTATTGTGATGGAACCAAAACACCTAAGCTTGATTTTGGCTGATAAGAAACATTTCACTCTGCGATTTTTGGGTGAATGTGCATTCTAACCACAAAAACACCAATTTTGAAATAAGCCCAATCAAAGCTTATTCGTCGTCTTTCTACGCATATGAAAGTGAAAAGACGCTGTTGTGTTATATTGGTATCATTCCACAAACCTTGCGAATTCGGTCTCAATGTGCATTAACACCGAAGAACACGTCATGAAATAAGTAAAATCCAAGATTCCTCTTTCTATGTAGCTGGAACCGAAAACAACCTGTTTTGTTTTGTTTAGGCTTGTTAAACTTCGCTTTGCTATTTGTGGGTGAATGAACACCGAAAGAACAATCCAAGCTTCTTAGTCCTCTTTCTATTGTGATGGAACCAAAACACCTAAGCTTGATTTTGGCTGATAAGAAACATTTCACTCTGCGATTTTTGGGTGAATGTGCATTCTAACCACAAAAACACCAATTTTGAAATAAGCCCAATCAAAGCTTATTCGACGTCTTTTCAAGCATATGAAAGCGAAAAGACGGTGTGGTGTTATTTTGGTATCATTATACACACTTTGCGAATTCTGTGTCAAAGTGCATTAACACCGAAGAACACGACTTGAAATAAGCAAAATCCAAGATTCTTCTTTCTATGTAGCTGGAACCCAAAACAACCTGTTTTGTTTTGTTTAGGCTTGTTAAACTTCAATTTGCTATTTGTGGGTGAATGAACACCGAAAGAACAATCCAAGCTTCTTAGTCCTCTTTCTATTGTGATGGAACCAAAACACCTAAGCTTGATTTTGGCTGATAAGAAACATTTCACTCTGCGATTTTTGGGTGAATGTGCATTCTAACCACAAAAACACCCATTTTGAAATAAGCCCAATCAAAGCTTATTCGACGTCTTTCTAAGCATATGAAAGCGAAAAGACGGTGTGGTGTTATTTTGGTATCATTACACACACTTTGCGAATTCTGTGTCAAAGTGCATTAACACCGAGGAACACGACATGAAATAAGCAAAATCCAAGATTCTTCTTTCTATGTAGCTGGAACCCAAAACAACCTGTTTTGTTATGTTTAGGCTTGTTAAACTTCACTTTGCTATTTGTGGGTGAATGAACACCGAAAGAACAATCCAAGCTTCTTAGTCCTCTTTCTATTGTGATGGAACCAAAACACCTAAGCTTGATTTTGGCTGATAAGAAACATTTCACTCTGCGATTTTTGGGTGAATGTGCATTCTAACCACAAAAACACCAATTTTGAAATAAGCCCAATCAAAGCTTATTCGACGTCTTTCTAAGCATATGAAAGCGAAAAGACGGTGTGGTGTTATTTTGGTATCATTCCACACACTTTGCGAATTCTGTGTCAAAGTGCATTAACACCGAAGAACACGACATGAAATAAGCAAAATCCAAGATTCTTCTTTTTATGTAGCTGGATCCCAATACAACCTGTTTTGTTATGTTTAGGCTTGTTAAACTTCGCTTTGCTATTTGTCGGTGAATGAACACCGAAAGAACAATCCAAGCTTCTTAGTCCTCTTTCTATTGTGATGGAACCAAAACACCTAAGCTTGATTTTGGCTGATAAGAAACATTTCACTCTGCGATTTTTGGGTGAATGTGCATTCTAACCACAAAAACACCAATTTTGAAATAAGCCCAATCAAATCTTATTCGTCGTCTTTCTACGCATATGAAAGTGAAAAGACGCTGTTGTGTTATTTTGGTATCATTGCAGAATCTTTGCGAATTCTGTGTCAAAGTGCATTAACACCGAAGAACACGACATGAAATAAGCAAAATCCAAGATTCTTCTTTCTATGTAGCTGGAACCCAAAACAACCTGTTTTGTTATGTTTAGGCTTGTTAAACTTCGCTTTTCTATTTGTGGGTGAATGAACACAGAAAGAACAATCCAAGCTTCTTAGTCCTCTTTCTATTGTGATGGAACCAAAACACCTAAGCTTGATTTTGGCTGATAAGAAACATTTCACTCTGCGATTTTTGGGTGAATGTGCATTCTAACCACAAAAACACCCATTTTGAAATAAGCCCAATCAAAGCTTATTCGTCGTCTTTCTACGCATATGAAAGTGAAAAGACGCTGTTGTGTTATATTGGTATCATTCCACAAACCTTGCGAATTCGGTCTCAATGTGCATTAACACCGAAGAACACGTCATGAAATAAGTAAAATCCAAGATTCCTCTTTCTATGTAGCTGGAACCGAAAACAACCTGTTTTGTTTTGTTTAGGCTTGTTAAACTTCGCTTTGCTATTTGTGGGTGAATGAACACCGAAAGAACAATCCAAGCTTCTTAGTCCTCTTTCTATTGTGATGGAACCAAAACACCTAAGCTTGATTTTGGCTGATAAGAAACATTTAACTCTGCGATTTTTGGGTGAATGTGCATTCTAACCACAAAAACACCAATTTTGAAATAAGCCCAATCAAAGCTTATTCGACGTCTTTTCAAGCATATGAAAGCGAAAAGACGGTGTGGTGTTATTTTGGTATCATTATACACACTTTGCGAATTCTGTGTCAAAGTGCATTAACACCGAAGAACACAACTTGAAATAAGCAAAATCCAAGATTCTTCTTTCTATGTAGCTGGAACCCAAAACAACCTGTTTTGTTTTGTTTAGGCTTGTTAAACTTCAATTTGCTATTTGTGGGTGAATGAACACCGAAAGAACAATCCAAGCTTCTTAGTCCTCTTTCTATTGTGATGGAATCAAAACACCTAAGCTTGATTTTGGCTGATAAGAAACATTTCACTCTGCGATTTTTGGGTGAATGTGCATTCTAACCACAAAAACAACCATTTTGAAATAAGCCCAATCAAAGCTTATTCGACGTCTTTCTAAGCATATGAAAGCGAAAAGACGGTGTGGTGTTATTTTGGTATCATTACACACACTTTGCGAATTCTGTGTCAAAGTGCATTAACACCGAGGAACACGACATGAAATAAGCAAAATCCAAGATTCTTCTTTCTATGTAGCTGGAACCCAAAACAACCTGTTTTGTTATGTTTAGGCTTGTTAAACTTCACTTTGCTATTTGTGGGTGAATGAACACCGAAAGAACAATCCAAGCTTCTTAGTCCTCTTTCTATTGTGATGGAACCAAAACACCTAAGCTTGATTTTGGCTGATAAGAAACATTTCACTCTGCGATTTTTGGGTGAATGTGCATTCTAACCACAAAAACACCAATTTTGAAATAAGCCCAATCAAAGCTTATTCGACGTCTTTCTAAGCATATGAAAGCGAAAAGACGGTGTGGTGTTATTTTGGTATCATTCCACACACTTTGCGAATTCTGTGTCAAAGTGCATTAACACCGAAGAACACGACATGAAATAAGCAAAATCCAAGATTCTTCTTTTTATGTAGCTGGATCCCAATACAACCTGTTTTGTTATGTTTAGGCTTGTTAAACTTCGCTTTGCTATTTGTGGGTGAATGAACACCGAAAGAACAATCCAAGCTTCTTATTCCTCTTTCTATTGTGATGGAACCAAAACACCTAAGCTTGATTTTGGCTGATAAGAAACATTTCACTCTGCGATTTTTGGGTGAATGTGCATTCTAACCACAAAAACACCAATTTTGAAATAAGCCCAATCAAATCTTATTCGTCGTCTTTCTACGCATATGAAAGTGAAAAGACGCTGTTGTGTTATTTTGGTATCATTCCAGAATCTTTGCGAATTCTGTGTCAAAGTGCATTAACACCGAAGAACACGACATGAAATAAGCAAAATCCAAGATTCTTCTTTCTATGTAGCTGGAACCCAAAACAACCTGTTTTGTTATGTTTAGGCTTGTTAAACTTCGCTTTTCTATTTGTGGGTGAATGAACACCGAAAGAACAATCCAAGCTTCTTAGTCCTCTTTCTATTGTGATGGAACCAAAACACCTAAGCTTGATTTTGGCTGATAAGAAACATTTCACTCTGCGATTTTTGGGTGAATGTGCATTCTAACCACAAAAACACCAATTTTGAAATAAGCCCAATCAAAGCTTATTCGTCGTCTTTCTACGCATATGAAAGTGAAAAGACGCTGTTGTGTTATATTGGTATCATTCCACAAACCTTGCGAATTCGGTCTCAATGTGCATTAACACCGAAGAACACGTCATGAAATAAGTAAAATCCAAGATTCCTCTTTCTATGTAGATGGAACCGAAAACAACCTGTTTTGTTTTGTTTATGCTTGTTAAACTTCGCTTTGCTATTTGTGGGTGAATGAACACCGAAAGAACAATCCAAGCTTCTTAGTCCTCTTTCTATTGTGATGGAACCAAAACACCTAAGCTTGATTTTGGCTGATAAGAAACATTTAACTCTGCGATTTTTGGGTGAATGTGCATTCTAACCACAAAAACACCAATTTTGAAATAAGCCCAATCAAAGCTTATTCGACGTCTTTTCAAGCATATGAAAGCGAAAAGACGGTGTGGTGTTATTTTGGTATCATTATACACACTTTGCGAATTCTGTGTCAAAGTGCATTAACACCGAAGAACACGACTTGAAATAAGCAAAATCCAAGATTCTTCTTTCTATGTAGCTGGAACCCAAAACAACCTGTTTTGTTTTGTTTAGGCTTGTTAACTTCAATTTGCTATTTGTGGGTGAATGAACACCGAAAGAACAATCCAAGCTTCTTAGTCCTCTTTCTATTGTGATGGAACCAAAACACCTAAGCTTGATTTTGGCTGATAAGAAACATTTCACTCTGCGATTTTTGGGTGAATGTGCATTCTAACCACAAAAACAACCATTTTGAAATAAGCCCAATCAAAGCTTATTCGACGTCTTTCTAAGCATATGAAAGCGAAAAGACGGTGTGGTGTTATTTTGGTATCATTACACACACTTTGCGAATTCTGTGTCAAAGTGCATTAACACCGAGGAACACGACATGAAATAAGCAAAATCCAAGATTCTTCTTTCTATGTAGCTGGAACCCAAAACAACCTGTTTTGTTATGTTTAGGCTTGTTAAACTTCACTTTGCTATTTGTGGGTGAATGAACACCGAAAGAACAATCCAAGCTTCTTAGTCCTCTTTCTATTGTGATGGAACCAAAACACCTAAGCTTGATTTTGGCTGATAAGAAACATTTCACTCTGCGATTTTTGGGTGAATGTGCATTCTAACCACAAAAACACCAATTTTGAAATAAGCCCAATCAAATCTTATTCGTCGTCTTTCTACGCATATGAAAGTGAAAAGACGCTGTTGTGTTATTTTGGTATCATTCCAGAATCTTTGCGAATTCTGTGTCAAAGTGCATTAACACCGAAGAACACGACATGAAATAAGCAAAATCCAAGATTCTTCTTTCTATGTAGCTGGAACCCAAAACAACCTGTTTTGTTATGTTTAGGCTTGTTAAACTTCGCTTTTCTATTTGTGGGTGAATGAACACCGAAAGAACAATCCAAGCTTCTTAGTCCTCTTTCTATTGTGATGGAACCAAAAGACCTAAGCTTGATTTTGGCTGATAAGAAACATTTAACTCTGCGATTTTTGGGTGAATGTGCATTCTAACCACAAAAACACCAATTTTGAAATAAGCCCAATCAAAGCTTATTCGTCGTCTTTCTAGGCATATGAAAGTGAAAAGACGCTGTTGTGTAATATTGGTATCATTCCACAAACCTTGCGAATTCGGTCTCAATGTGCATTAACACCGAAGAACACGTCATGAAATAAGTAAAATCCAAGATTCCTCTTTCTATGTAGATGGAACCGAAAACAACCTGTTTTGTTTTGTTTAGGCTTGTTAAACTTCGCTTTGCTATTTGTGGGTGAATGAACACCGAAAGAACAATCCAAGCTTCTTAGTCCTCTTTCTATTGTGATGGAACCAAAACACCTAAGCTTGATTTTGGCTGATAAGAAACATTTAACTCTGCGATTTTTGGGTGAATGTGCATTCTAACCACAAAAACACCAATTTTGAAATAAGCCCAATCAAAGCTTATTCGACGTCTTTTCAAGCATATGAAAGCGAAAAGACGGTGTGGTGTTATTTTGGTATCATTATACACACTTTGCGAATTCTGTGTCAAAGTGCATTAACACCGAAGAACACGACTTGAAATAAGCAAAATCCAAGATTCTTCTTTCTATGTAGCTGGAACCCAAAACAACCTGTTTTGTTTTGTTTAGGCTTGTTAAACTTCAATTTGCTATTTGTGGGTGAATGAACACCGAAAGAACAATCCAAGCTTCTTAGTCCTCTTTCTATTGTGATGGAACCAAAACACCTAAGCTTGATTTTGGCTGATAAGAAACATTTCACTCTGCGATTTTTGGGTGAATGTGCATTCTAACCACAAAAACACCAATTTTGAAATAAGCCCAATCAAAGCTTATTCGACGTCTTTCTAAGCATATGAAAGCGAAAAGACGGTGTGGTGTTATTTTGGTATCATTACACACACTTTGCGAATTCTGTGTCAAAGTGCATTAACACCGAAGAACACGACATGAAATAAGCAAAATCCAAGATTCTTCTTTTTATGTAGCTGGATCCCAATACAACCTGTTTTGTTATGTTTAGGCTTGTTAAACTTCGCTTTGCTATTTGTGGGTGAATGAACACCGAAAGAACAATCCAAGCTTCTTATTCCTCTTTCTATTGTGATGGAACCAAAACACCTAAGCTTGATTTTGGCTGATAAGAAACATTTCACTCTGCGATTTTTGGGTGAATGTGCATTCTAACCACAAAAACACCAATTTTGAAATAAGCCCAATCAAATCTTATTCGTCGTCTTTCTACGCATATGAAAGTGAAAAGACGCTGTTGTGTTATTTTGGTATCATTCCAGAATCTTTGCGAATTCTGTGTCAAAGTGCATTAACACCGAAGAACACGACATGAAATAAGCAAAATCCAAGATTCTTCTTTCTATGTAGCTGGAACCCAAAACAACCTGTTTTGTTATGTTTAGGCTTGTTAAACTTCGCTTTTCTATTTGTGGGTGAATGAACACCGAAAGAACAATCCAAGCTTCTTAGTCCTCTTTCTATTGTGATGGAACCAAAACACCTAAGCTTGATTTTGGCTGATAAGAAACATTTCACTCTGCGATTTTTGGGTGAATGTGCATTCTAACCACAAAAACACCAATTTTGAAATAAGCCCAATCAAAGCTTATTCGTCGTCTTTCTACGCATATGAAAGTGAAAAGACGCTGTTGTGTTATATTGGTATCATTCCACAAACCTTGCGAATTCGGTCTCAATGTGCATTAACACCGAAGAACACGTCATGAAATAAGTAAAATCCAAGATTCCTCTTTCTATGTAGATGGAACCGAAAACAACCTGTTTTGTTTTGTTTAGGCTTGTTAAACTTCGCTTTGCTATTTGTGGGTGAATGAACACCGAAAGAACAATCCAAGCTTCTTAGTCCTCTTTCTATTGTGATGGAACCAAAACACCTAAGCTTGATTTTGGCTGATAAGAAACATTTAACTCTGCGATTTTTGGGTGAATGTGCATTCTAACCACAAAAACACCAATTTTGAAATAAGCCCAATCAAAGCTTATTCGACGTCTTTTCAAGCATATGAAAGCGAAAAGACGGTGTGGTGTTATTTTGGTATCATTATACACACTTTGCGAATTCTGTGTCAAAGTGCATTAACACCGAAGAACACGACTTGAAATAAGCAAAATCCAAGATTCTTCTTTCTATGTAGCTGGAACCCAAAACAACCTGTTTTGTTTTGTTTAGGCTTGTTAACTTCAATTTGCTATTTGTGGGTGAATGAACACCGAAAGAACAATCCAAGCTTCTTAGTCCTCTTTCTATTGTGATGGAACCAAAACACCTAAGCTTGATTTTGGCTGATAAGAAACATTTCACTCTGCGATTTTTGGGTGAATGTGCATTCTAACCACAAAAACAACCATTTTGAAATAAGCCCAATCAAAGCTTATTCGACGTCTTTCTAAGCATATGAAAGCGAAAAGACGGTGTGGTGTTATTTTGGTATCATTACACACACTTTGCGAATTCTGTGTCAAAGTGCATTAACACCGAGGAACACGACATGAAATAAGCAAAATCCAAGATTGTTCTTTCTATGTAGCTGGAACCCAAAACAACCTGTTTTGTTATGTTTAGGCTTGTTAAACTTCACTTTGCTATTTGTGGGTGAATGAACACCGAAAGAACAATCCAAGCTTCTTAGTCCTCTTTCTATTGTGATGGAACCAAAACACCTAAGCTTGATTTTGGCTGATAAGAAACATTTCACTCTGCGATTTTTGGGTGAATGTGCATTCTAACCACAAAAACACCAATTTTGAAATAAGCCCAATCAAATCTTATTCGTCGTCTTTCTACGCATATGAAAGTGAAAAGACGCTGTTGTGTTATTTTGGTATCATTCCAGAATCTTTGCGAATTCTGTGTCAAAGTGCATTAACACCGAAGAACACGACATGAAATAAGCAAAATCCAAGATTCTTCTTTCTATGTAGCTGGAACCCAAAACAACCTGTTTTGTTATGTTTAGGCTTGTTAAACTTCGCTTTTCTATTTGTGGGTGAATGAACACCGAAAGAACAATCCAAGCTTCTTAGTCCTCTTTCTATTGTGATGGAACCAAAAGACCTAAGCTTGATTTTGGCTGATAAGAAACATTTCACTCTGCGATTTTTGGGTGAATGTGCATTCTAACCACAAAAACACCAATTTTGAAATAAGCCCAATCAAAGCTTATTCGTCGTCTTTCTACGCATATGAAAGTGAAAAGACGCTGTTGTGTTATATTGGTATCATTCCACAAACCTTGCGAATTCGGTCTCAATGTGCATTAACACCGAAGAACACGTCATGAAATAAGTAAAATCCAAGATTCCTCTTTCTATGTAGATGGAACCGAAAACAACCTGTTTTGTTTTGTTTAGGCTTGTTAAACTTCGCTTTGCTATTTGTGGGTGAATGAACACCGAAAGAACAATCCAAGCTTCTTAGTCCTCTTTCTATTGTGATGGAACCAAAACACCTAAGCTTTATTTTGGCTGATAAGAAACATTTAACTCTGCGATTTTTGGGTGAATGTGCATTCTAACCACAAAAACACCAATTTTGAAATAAGCCCAATCAAAGCTTATTCGACGTCTTTTCAAGCATATGAAAGCGAAAAGACGGTGTGGTGTTATTTTGGTATCATTATACACACTTTGCGAATTCTGTGTCAAAGTGCATTAACACCGAAGAACACGACTTGAAATAAGCAAAATCCAAGATTCTTCTTTCTATGTAGCTGGAACCCAAAACAACCTGTTTTGTTTTGTTTAGGCTTGTTAAACTTCAATTTGCTATTTGTGGGTGAATGAACACCGAAAGAACAATCCAAGCTTCTTAGTCCTCTTTCTATTGTGATGGAACCAAAACACCTAAGCTTGATTTTGGCTGATAAGAAACATTTCACTCTGCGATTTTTGGGTGAATGTGCATTCTAACCACAAAAACAACCATTTTGAAATAAGCCCAATCAAAGCTTATTCGACGTCTTTCTAAGCATATGAAAGCGAAAAGACGGTGTGGTGTTATTTTGGTATCATTACACACACTTTGCGAATTCTGTGTCAAAGTGCATTAACACCGAGGAACACGACATGAAATAAGCAAAATCCAAGATTGTTCTTTCTATGTAGCTGGAACCCAAAACAACCTGTTTTGTTATGTTTAGGCTTGTTAAACTTCACTTTGCTATTTGTGGGTGAATGAACACCGAAAGAACAATCCAAGCTTCTTAGTCCTCTTTCTATTGTGATGGAACCAAAACACCTAAGCTTGATTTTGGCTGATAAGAAACATTTCACTCTGCGATTTTTGGGTGAATGTGCATTCTAACCACAAAAACACCAATTTTGAAATAAGCCCAATCAAATCTTATTCGTCGTCTTTCTACGCATATGAAAGTGAAAAGACGCTGTTGTGTTATTTTGGTATCATTCCAGAATCTTTGCGAATTCTGTGTCAAAGTGCATTAACACCGAAGAACACGACATGAAATAAGCAAAATCCAAGATTCTTCTTTCTATGTAGCTGGAACCCAAAACAACCTGTTTTGTTATGTTTAGGCTTGTTAAACTTCGCTTTTCTATTTGTGGGTGAATGAACACCGAAAGAACAATCCAAGCTTCTTAGTCCTCTTTCTATTGTGATGGAACCAAAAGACCTAAGCTTGATTTTGGCTGATAAGAAACATTTCACTCTGCGATTTTTGGGTGAATGTGCATTCTAACCACAAAAACACCAATTTTGAAATAAGCCCAATCAAAGCTTATTCGTCGTCTTTCTACGCATATGAAAGTGAAAAGACGCTGTTGTGTTATATTGGTATCATTCCACAAACCTTGCGAATTCGGTCTCAATGTGCATTAACACCGAAGAACACGTCATGAAATAAGTAAAATCCAAGATTCCTCTTTCTATGTAGATGGAACCGAAAACAACCTGTTTTGTTTTGTTTAGGCTTGTTAAACTTCGCTTTGCTATTTGTGGGTGAATGAACACCGAAAGAACAATCCAAGCTTCTTAGTCCTCTTTCTATTGTGATGGAACCAAAACACCTAAGCTTGATTTTGGCTGATAAGAAACATTTAACTCTGCGATTTTTGGGTGAATGTGCATTCTAACCACAAAAACACCAATTTTGAAATAAGCCCAATCAAAGCTTATTCGACGTCTTTTCAAGCATATGAAAGCGAAAAGACGGTGTGGTGTTATTTTGGTATCATTATACACACTTTGCGAATTCTGTGTCAAAGTGCATTAACACCGAAGAACACGACTTGAAATAAGCAAAATCCAAGATTCTTCTTTCTATGTAGCTGGAACCCAAAACAACCTGTTTTGTTTTGTTTAGGCTTGTTAAACTTCAATTTGCTATTTGTGGGTGAATGAACACCGAAAGAACAATCCAAGCTTCTTAGTCCTCTTTCTATTGTGATGGAACCAAAACACCTAAGCTTGATTTTGGCTGATAAGAAACATTTCACTCTGCGATTTTTGGGTGAATGTGCATTCTAACCACAAAAACAACCATTTTGAAATAAGCCCAATCAAAGCTTATTCGACGTCTTTCTAAGCATATGAAAGCGAAAAGACGGTGTGGTGTTATTTTGGTATCATTACACACACTTTGCGAATTCTGTGTCAAAGTGCATTAACACCGAGGAACACGACATGAAATAAGCAAAATCCAAGATTGTTCTTTCTATGTAGCTGGAACCCAAAACAACCTGTTTTGTTATGTTTAGGCTTGTTAAACTTCACTTTGCTATTTGTGGGTGAATGAACACCGAAAGAACAATCCAAGCTTCTTAGTCCTCTTTCTATTGTGATGGAACCAAAACACCTAAGCTTGATTTTGGCTGATAAGAAACATTTCACTCTGCGATTTTTGGGTGAATGTGCATTCTAACCACAAAAACACCAATTTTGAAATAAGCCCAATCAAATCTTATTCGTCGTCTTTCTACGCATATGAAAGTGAAAAGACGCTGTTGTGTTATTTTGGTATCATTCCAGAATCTTTGCGAATTCTGTGTCAAAGTGCATTAACACCGAAGAACACGACATGAAATAAGCAAAATCCAAGATTGTTCTTTCTATGTAGCTGGAACCCAAAACAACCTGTTTTGTTATGTTTAGGCTTGTTAAACTTCGCTTTTCTATTTGTGGGTGAATGAACACCGAAAGAACAATCCAAGCTTCTTAGTCCTCTTTCTATTGTGATGGAACCAAAACACCTAAGCTTGATTTTGGCTGATAAGAAACATTTAACTCTGCGATTTTTGGGTGAATGTGCATTCTAACCACAAAAACACCAATTTTGAAATAAGCCCAATCAAAGCTTATTCGACGTCTTTTCAAGCATATGAAAGCGAAAAGACGGTGTGGTGTTATTTTGGTATCATTATACACACTTTGCGAATTCTGTGTCAAAGTGCATTAACACCGAAGAACACGACTTGAAATAAGCAAAATCCAAGATTCTTCTTTCTATGTAGCTGGAACCCAAAACAACCTGTTTTGTTTTGTTTAGGCTTGTTAAACTTCAATTTGCTATTTGTGGGTGAATGAACACCGAAAGAACAATCCAAGCTTCTTAGTCCTCTTTCTATTGTGATGGAACCAAAACACCTAAGCTTGATTTTGGCTGATAAGAAACATTTCACTCTGCGATTTTTGGGTGAATGTGCATTCTAACCACAAAAACACCAATTTTGAAATAAGCCCAATCAAATCTTATTCGTCGTCTTTCTACGCATATGAAAGTGAAAAGACGCTGTTGTGTTATTTTGGTATCATTCCAGAATCTTTGCGAATTCTGTGTCAAAGTGCATTAACACCGAAGAACACGACATGAAATAAGCAAAATCCAAGATTCTTCTTTCTATGTAGCTGGAACCCAAAACAACCTGTTTTGTTATGTTTAGGCTTGTTAAACTTCGCTTTTCTATTTGTGGGTGAATGAACACCGAAAGAACAATCCAAGCTTCTTAGTCCTCTTTCTATTGTGATGGAACCAAAAGACCTAAGCTTGATTTTGGCTGATAAGAAACATTTCACTCTGCGATTTTTGGGTGAATGTGCATTCTAACCACAAAAACACCAATTTTGAAATAAGCCCAATCAAAGCTTATTCGTCGTCTTTCTACGCATATGAAAGTGAAAAGACGCTGTTGTGTTATATTGGTATCATTCCACAAACCTTGCGAATTCGGTCTCAATGTGCATTAACACCGAAGAACACGTCATGAAATAAGTAAAATCCAAGATTCCTCTTTCTATGTAGATGGAACCGAAAACAACCTGTTTTGTTTTGTTTAGGCTTGTTAAACTTCGCTTTGCTATTTGTGGGTGAATGAACACCGAAAGAACAATCCAAGCTTCTTAGTCCTCTTTGTATTGTGATGGAACCAAAACACCTAAGCTTGATTTTGGCTGATAAGAAACATTTCACTCTGCGATTTTTGGGTGAATGTGCATTCTAACCACAAAAACAACCATTTTGAAATAAGCCCAATCAAAGCTTATTCGACGTCTTTCTAAGCATATGAAAGCGAAAAGACGGTGTGGTGTTATTTTGGTATCATTACACACACTTTGCGAATTCTGTGTCAAAGTGCATTAACACCGAGGAACACGACATGAAATAAGCAAAATCCAAGATTGTTCTTTCTATGTAGCTGGAACCCAAAACAACCTGTTTTGTTATGTTTAGGCTTGTTAAACTTCACTTTGCTATTTGTGGGTGAATGAACACCGAAAGAACAATCCAAGCTTCTTAGTCCTCTTTCTATTGTGATGGAACCAAAACACCTAAGCTTGATTTTGGCTGATAAGAAACATTTCACTCTGCGATTTTTGGGTGAATGTGCATTCTAACCACAAAAACACCAATTTTGAAATAAGCCCAATCAAATCTTATTCGTCGTCTTTCTACGCATATGAAAGTGAAAAGACGCTGTTGTGTTATTTTGGTATCATTCCAGAATCTTTGCGAATTCTGTGTCAAAGTGCATTAACACCGAAGAACACGACATGAAATAAGCAAAATCCAAGATTCTTCTTTCTATGTAGCTGGAACCCAAAACAACCTGTTTTGTTATGTTTAGGCTTGTTAAACTTCGCTTTTCTATTTGTGGGTGAATGAACACCGAAAGAACAATCCAAGCTTCTTAGTCCTCTTTCTATTGTGATGGAACCAAAAGACCTAAGCTTGATTTTGGCTGATAAGAAACATTTCACTCTGCGATTTTTGGGTGAATGTGCATTCTAACCACAAAAACACCAATTTTGAAATAAGCCCAATCAAAGCTTATTCGTCGTCTTTCTACGCATATGAAAGTGAAAAGACGCTGTTGTGTTATATTGGTATCATTCCACAAACCTTGCGAATTCGGTCTCAATGTGCATTAACACCGAAGAACACGTCATGAAATAAGTAAAATCCAAGATTCCTCTTTCTATGTAGATGGAACCGAAAACAACCTGTTTTGTTTTGTTTAGGCTTGTTAAACTTCGCTTTGCTATTTGTGGGTGAATGAACACCGAAAGAACAATCCAAGCTTCTTAGTCCTCTTTCTATTGTGATGGAACCAAAACACCTAAGCTTGATTTTGGCTGATAAGAAACATTTAACTCTGTGATTTTTGGGTGAATGTGCATTCTAACCACAAAAACACCAATTTTGAAATAAGCCCAATCAAAGCTCATTTGACGTCTTTTCAAGCATATGAAAGCGAAAAGACGGTGTGGTGTTATTTTGGTATCATTATACACACTTTGCGAATTCTGTGTCAAAGTGCATTAACACCGAAGAACACGACTTGAAATAAGCAAAATCCAAGATTCTTCTTTCTATGTAGCTGGAACCCAAAACAACCTGTTTTGTTTTGTTTAGGCTTGTTAAACTTCAATTTGCTATTTGTGGGTGAATGAACACCGAAAGAACAATCCAAGCTTCTTAGTCCTCTTTCTATTGTGATGGAACCAAAACACCTAAGCTTGATTTTGGCTGATAAGAAACATTTCACTCTGCGATTTTTGGGTGAATGTGCATTCTAACCACAAAAACAACCATTTTGAAATAAGCCCAATCAAAGCTTATTCGACGTCTTTCTAAGCATATGAAAGCGAAAAGACGGTGTGGTGTTATTTTGGTATCATTACACACACTTTGCGAATTCTGTGTCAAAGTGCATTAACACCGAGGAACACGACATGAAATAAGCAAAATCCAAGATTGTTCTTTCTATGTAGCTGGAACCCAAAACAACCTGTTTTGTTATGTTTAGGCTTGTTAAACTTCACTTTGCTATTTGTGGGTGAATGAACACCGAAAGAACAATCCAAGCTTCTTAGTCCTCTTTCTATTGTGATGGAACCAAAACACCTAAGCTTGATTTTGGCTGATAAGAAACATTTCACTCTGCGATTTTTGGGTGAATGTGCATTCTAACCACAAAAACACCAATTTTGAAATAAGCCCAATCAAATCTTATTCGTCGTCTTTCTACGCATATGAAAGTGAAAAGACGCTGTTGTGTTATTTTGGTATCATTCCAGAATCTTTGCGAATTCTGTGTCAAAGTGCATTAACACCGAAGAACACGACATGAAATAAGCAAAATCCAAGATTCTTCTTTTTATGTAGCTGGAACCCAAAACAACCTGTTTTGTTATGTTTAGGCTTGTTAAACTTCGCTTTTCTATTTGTGGGTGAATGAACACCGAAAGAACAATCCAAGCTTCTTAGTCCTCTTTCTATTGTGATGGAACCAAAACACCTAAGCTTGATTTTGGCTGATAAGAAACATTTAACTCTGCGATTTTTGGGTGAATGTGCATTCTAACCACAAAAACACCAATTTTGAAATAAGCCCAATCAAAGCTTATTCGACGTCTTTTCAAGCATATGAAAGCGAAAAGACGGTGTGGTGTTATTTTGGTATCATTATACACACTTTGCGAATTCTGTGTCAAAGTGCATTAACACCGAAGAACACGACTTGAAATAAGCAAAATCCAAGATTCTTCTTTCTATGTAGCTGGAACCCAAAACAACCTGTTTTGTTTTGTTTAGGCTTGTTAAACTTCAATTTGCTATTTGTGGGTGAATGAACACCGAAAGAACAATCCAAGCTTCTTAGTCCTCTTTCTATTGTGATGGAACCAAAACACCTAAGCTTGATTTTGGCTGATAAGAAACATTTCACTCTGCGATTTTTGGGTGAATGTGCATTCTAACCACAAAAACACCCATTTTGAAATAAGCCCAATCAAAGCTTATTCGACGTCTTTCTAAGCATATGAAAGCGAAAAGACGGTGTGGTGTTATTTTGGTATCATTACACACACTTTGCGAATTCTGTGTCAAAGTGCATTAACACCGAGGAACACGACATGAAATAAGCAAAATCCAAGATTCTTCTTTCTATGTAGCTGGAACCCAAAACAACCTGTTTTGTTATGTTTAGGCTTGTTAAACTTCACTTTGCTATTTGTGGGTGAATGAACACCGAAAGAACAATCCAAGCTTCTTAGTCCTCTTTCTATTGTGATGGAACCAAAACACCTAAGCTTGATTTTGGCTGATAAGAAACATTTCACTCTGCGATTTTTGGGTGAATGTGCATTCTAACCACAAAAACACCAATTTTGAAATAAGCCCAATCAAAGCTTATTCGACGTCTTTCTAAGCATATGAAAGCGAAAAGACGGTGTGGTGTTATTTTGGTATCATTCCACACACTTTGCGAATTCTGTGTCAAAGTGCATTAACACCGAAGAACACGACATGAAATAAGCAAAATCCAAGATTCTTCTTTTTATGTAGCTGGAACCCAAAACAACCTGTTTTGTTATGTTTAGGCTTGTTAAACTTCGCTTTGCTATTTGTGGGTGAATGAACACCGAAAGAACAATCCAAGCTTCTTAGTCCTCTTTCTATTGTGATGGAACCAAAACACCTAAGCTTGATTTTGGCTGATAAGAAACATTTCACTCTGCGATTTTTGGGTGAATGTGCATTCTAACCACAAAAACACCAATTTTGAAATAAGCCCAATCAAAGCTTATTCGACGTCTTTCTAAGCATATGAAAGCGAAAAGACGGTGTGGTGTTATTTTGGTATCATTCCACACACTTTGCGAATTCTGTGTCAAAGTGCATTAACACCGAAGAACACGACATGAAATAAGCAAAATCCAAGATTCTTCTTTTTATGTAGCTGGAACCCAAAACAACCTGTTTTGTTATGTTTAGGCTTGTTAAACTTCGCTTTGCTATTTGTGGGTGAATGAACACCGAAAGAACAATCCAAGCTTCTTAGTCCTCTTTCTATTGTGATGGAACCAAAACACCTAAGCTTGATTTTGGCTGATAAGAAACATTTCACTCTGCGATTTTTGGGTGAATGTGCATTCTAACCACAAAAACACCAATTTTGAAATAAGCCCAATCAAAGCTTATTCGACGTCTTTTCAAGCATATGAAAGCGAAAAGACGGTGTGGTGTTATTTTGGTATCATTATACACACTTTGCGAATTCTGTGTCAAAGTGCATTAACACCGAAGAACACGACTTGAAATAAGCAAAATCCAAGATTCTTCTTTCTATGTAGCTGGAACCCAAAACAACCTGTTTTGTTTTGTTTAGGCTTGTTAAACTTCAATTTGCTATTTGTGGGTGAATGAACACCGAAAGAACAATCCAAGCTTCTTAGTCCTCTTTCTATTGTGATGGAACCAAAACACCTAAGCTTGATTTTGGCTGATAAGAAACATTTCACTCTGCGATTTTTGGGTGAATGTGCATTCTAACCACAAAAACAACCATTTTGAAATAAGCCCAATCAAAGCTTATTCGACGTCTTTCTAAGCATATGAAAGCGAAAAGACGGTGTGGTGTTATTTTGGTATCATTACACACACTTTGCGAATTCTGTGTCAAAGTGCATTAACACCGAGGAACACGACATGAAATAAGCAAAATCCAAGATTGTTCTTTCTATGTAGCTGGAACCCAAAACAACCTGTTTTGTTATGTTTAGGCTTGTTAAACTTCACTTTGCTATTTGTGGGTGAATGAACACCGAAAGAACAATCCAAGCTTCTTAGTCCTCTTTCTATTGTGATGGAACCAAAACACCTAAGCTTGATTTTGGCTGATAAGAAACATTTCACTCTGCGATTTTTGGGTGAATGTGCATTCTAACCACAAAAACACCAATTTTGAAATAAGCCCAATCAAATCTTATTCGTCGTCTTTCTACGCATATGAAAGTGAAAAGACGCTGTTGTGTTATTTTGGTATCATTCCAGAATCTTTGCGAATTCTGTGTCAAAGTGCATTAACACCGAAGAACACGACTTGAAATAAGCAAAATCCAAGATTCTTCTTTCTATGTAGCTGGAACCCAAAACAACCTGTTTTGTTTTGTTTAGGCTTGTTAAACTTCAATTTGCTATTTGTGGGTGAATGAACACCGAAAGAACAATCCAAGCTTCTTAGTCCTCTTTCTATTGTGATGGAACCAAAACACCTAAGCTTGATTTTGGCTGATAAGAAACATTTCACTCTGCGATTTTTGGGTGAATGTGCATTCTAACCACAAAAACAACCATTTTGAAATAAGCCCAATCAAAGCTTATTCGACGTCTTTCTAAGCATATGAAAGCGAAAAGACGGTGTGGTGTTATTTTGGTATCATTACACACACTTTGCGAATTCTGTGTCAAAGTGCATTAACACCGAGGAACACGACATGAAATAAGCAAAATCCAAGATTGTTCTTTCTATGTAGCTGGAACCCAAAACAACCTGTTTTGTTATGTTTAGGCTTGTTAAACTTCACTTTGCTATTTGTGGGTGAATGAACACCGAAAGAACAATCCAAGCTTCTTAGTCCTCTTTCTATTGTGATGGAACCAAAACACCTAAGCTTGATTTTGGCTGATAAGAAACATTTCACTCTGCGATTTTTGGGTGAATGTGCATTCTAACCACAAAAACACCAATTTTGAAATAAGCCCAATCAAATCTTATTCGTCGTCTTTCTACGCATATGAAAGTGAAAAGACGCTGTTGTGTTATTTTGGTATCATTCCAGAATCTTTGCGAATTCTGTGTCAAAGTGCATTAACACCGAAGAACACGACATGAAATAAGCAAAATCCAAGATTCTTCTTTTTATGTAGCTGGAACCCAAAACAACCTGTTTTGTTATGTTTAGGCTTGTTAAACTTCGCTTTTCTATTTGTGGGTGAATGAACACCGAAAGAACAATCCAAGCTTCTTAGTCCTCTTTCTATTGTGATGGAACCAAAACACCTAAGCTTGATTTTGGCTGATAAGAAACATTTAACTCTGCGATTTTTGGGTGAATGTGCATTCTAACCACAAAAACACCAATTTTGAAATAAGCCCAATCAAAGCTTATTCGACGTCTTTTCAAGCATATGAAAGCGAAAAGACGGTGTGGTGTTATTTTGGTATCATTATACACACTTTGCGAATTCTGTGTCAAAGTGCATTAACACCGAAGAACACGACTTGAAATAAGCAAAATCCAAGATTCTTCTTTCTATGTAGCTGGAACCCAAAACAACCTGTTTTGTTTTGTTTAGGCTTGTTAAACTTCAATTTGCTATTTGTGGGTGAATGAACACCGAAAGAACAATCCAAGCTTCTTAGTCCTCTTTCTATTGTGATGGAACCAAAACACCTAAGCTTGATTTTGGCTGATAAGAAACATTTCACTCTGCGATTTTTGGGTGAATGTGCATTCTAACCACAAAAACACCCATTTTGAAATAAGCCCAATCAAAGCTTATTCGACGTCTTTCTAAGCATATGAAAGCGAAAAGACGGTGTGGTGTTATTTTGGTATCATTACACACACTTTGCGAATTCTGTGTCAAAGTGCATTAACACCGAGGAACACGACATGAAATAAGCAAAATCCAAGATTCTTCTTTCTATGTAGCTGGAACCCAAAACAACCTGTTTTGTTATGTTTAGGCTTGTTAAACTTCACTTTGCTATTTGTGGGTGAATGAACACCGAAAGAACAATCCAAGCTTCTTAGTCCTCTTTCTATTGTGATGGAACCAAAACACCTAAGCTTGATTTTGGCTGACAAGAAACATTTCACTCTGCGATTTTTGGGTGAATGTGCATTCTAACCACAAAAACACCAATTTTGAAATAAGCCCAATCAAAGCTTATTCGACGTCTTTCTAAGCATATGAAAGCGAAAAGACGGTGTGGTGTTATTTTGGTATCATTCCACACACTTTGCGAATTCTGTGTCAAAGTGCATTAACACCGAAGAACACGACATGAAATAAGCAAAATCCAAGATTCTTCTTTTTATGTAGCTGGAACCCAAAACAACCTGTTTTGTTATGTTTAGGCTTGTTAAACTTCGCTTTGCTATTTGTGGGTGAATGAACACCGAAAGAACAATCCAAGCTTCTTAGTCCTCTTTCTATTGTGATGGAACCAAAACACCTAAGCTTGATTTTGGCTGATAAGAAACATTTCACTCTGCGATTTTTGGGTGAATGTGCATTCTAACCACAAAAACACCAATTTTGAAATAAGCCCAATCAAAGCTTATTTGACGTCTTTCTAAGCATATGAAAGCGAAAAGACGGTGTGGTGTTATTTTGGTATCATTCCACACACTTTGCGAATTCTGTGTCAAAGTGCATTAACACCGAAGAACACGACATGAAATAAGCAAAATCCAAGATTCTTCTTTTTATGTAGCTGGAACCCAAAACAACCTGTTTTGTTATGTTTAGGCTTGTTAAACTTCGCTTTGCTATTTGTGGGTGAATGAACACCGAAAGAACAATCCAAGCTTCTTAGTCCTCTTTCTATTGTGATGGAACCAAAACACCTAAGCTTGATTTTGGCTGATAAGAAACATTTCACTCTGCGATTTTTGGGTGAATGTGCATTCTAACCACAAAAACACCCATTTTGAAATAAGCCCAATCAAAGCTTATTCGACGTCTTTCTAAACATATGAAAGCGAAAAGACGGTGTGGTGTTATTTTGGTATCATTCCACAAAACTTGCGAATTCGGTGTCAATGTGCATTAACACCGAACAACACGTCATGAAATAAGTAAAATCCAAGATTCCTCTTTCTAAGCATATGAAAGCGAAAAGACGGTGTGGTGTTATTTTGGTATCATTACACACACTTTGCGAATTCTGTGTCAAAGTGCATTAACACCGAAGAACACGACTTGAAATAAGCAAAATCCAAGATTCTTCTTT
This sequence comes from Podarcis melisellensis, assembly GCF_964234715.1. Lineage (NCBI taxonomy): Eukaryota > Metazoa > Chordata > Lepidosauria > Squamata > Lacertidae > Podarcis > Podarcis melisellensis. The sequence goes on along the minus strand of NW_028113149.1, from coordinate 239,672 downwards.
CTATGTAGCTGGAACCCAAAACAACCTGTTTTGTTTTGTTTAGGCTTGTTAAACTTCACTTTGCTATTTGTGGGTGAATGAACACCGAAAGAACAATCCAAGCTTCTTAGTCCTCTTTCTATTGTGATGGAACCAAAACACCTAAGCTTGATTTTGGCTGATAAGAAACATTTCACTCTGCGATTTTTGGGTGAATGTGCATTCTAACCACAAAAACACCAATTTTGAAATAAGCCCAATCAAAGCTTATTCGACGTCTTTCTAAGCATATGAAAGCGAAAAGACGGTGTGGTGTTATTTTGGTATCATTACACACACTTTGCGAATTCTGTGTCAATGTGCATTAACACCGAGGAACACGATATGAAATAAGCAAAATCCAAGATTCTTCTTTCTATGTAGCTGGAACCGAAAACAACCTGTTTTGTTATGTTTAGGCTTGTTAAACTTCACTTTGCTATTTTTGGTTGAATGAACACCGAAAGAACAATCCAAGCTTCTTAGTCCTCTTTCTATTGTGATGGAACCAAAACACCTAAGCTTGATTTTGGCTGATAAGAAACATTTCACTCTGCGATTTTTGGGTGAATGTGCATTCTAACCACAAAAACACCAATTTTGAAATAAGCCCAATCAAAGCTTATTCGACGTCTTTCTAAGCATATGAAAGCGAAAAGACGGTATGGTGTTATTTTGGTATCATTACACACACTTTGCGAATTCGGTGTCAAAGTGCATTAACACCATAGAACACGACATGAAATAAGCAAAATCCAAGATTCTTCTTTCTATGTAGCTGGAACCCAAAACAACCTGTTTTGTTTTGTTTAGGCTTGTTAAACTTCACTTTGCTATTTGTGGGTGAATGAACACCGAAAGAACAATCCAAGCTTCTTATTCCTCTTTCTATTGTGATGGAACCAAAACACCTAAGCTTGATTTTGGCTGATAAGAAACATTTCACTGCGATTTTTGGGTGAATGTGCATTCTAACCACAAAAACACCAATTTTGAAATAAGCCCAATCAAAGCTTATTCGACGTCTTTCTAAGCATATGAAAGCGAAAAGACGATGTGGTGTTATTTTGGTATCATTACACACACTTTGCGAATTCGGTGTCAATGTGCATTAACACCGAAGAACGACATGAAATAAGCAAAATCCAAGATTTTTCTTTCTATGTAGCTGGAACCCAAAACAACCTGTTTTGTTTTGTTTAGGCATGATAAACTTCACTTTGCTATTTGTGGGTGAATGAACACCGAAAGAACAATCCAAGCATATTCGTCCTCTTTCTATTGTGATGGAACCAAAACACCTAAGCTTGATTTTGGTTGATAAGAAACATTTCACTCTGCGATTTTTGGGTGAATGTGCATTCTAACCACAAAAACACCCATTTTGAAATAAGCCCAATCAAAGCTTATTCGACGTCTTTCTAAGCATATGAAAGCGAAAAGACGGTCTGGTGTTATTTTGGTATCATTCCACAAAACTTGCGAATTCTGTGTCAATGTGCATTAACACCGAAGAACACGTCATGAAATAAGTAAAATCCAAGATTCCTCTTTCTAAGCATATGAAAGCGAAAAGACGGTGTGGTGTTATTTTGGTATCATTACACACACTTTGCGAATTCTGTGTCAAAGTGCATTAACACCGAAGAACACGACTTGAAATAAGCAAAATCCAAGATTCTTCTTTCTATGTAGCTGGAACCCAAAACAACCTGTTTTGTTTTGTTTAGGCTTGTTAAACTTCACTTTGCTATTTGTGGGTGAATGAACACCGAAAGAACAATCCAAGCTTCTTAGTCCTCTTTCTATTGTGATGGAACCAAAACACCTAAGCTTGATTTTGGCTGATAAGAAACATTTCACTCTGCGATTTTTGGGTGAATGTGCATTCTAACCACAAAAACACCAATTTTGAAATAAGCCCAATCAAAGCTTATTCGACGTCTTTCTAAGCATATGAAAGCGAAAAGACGGTGTGGTGTTATTTTGGTATCATTACACACACTTTGCGAATTCTGTGTCAATGTGCATTAACACCGAGGAACACGACATGAAATAAGCAAAATCCAAGATTCTTCTTTCTATGTAGCTGGAACCGAAAACAACCTGTTTTGTTATGTTTAGGCTTGTTAAACTTCACTTTGCTATTTTTGGTTGAATGAACACCGAAAGAACAATCCAAGCTTCTTAGTCCTCTTTCTATTGTGATGGAACCAAAACACCTAAGCTTGATTTTGGCTGATAAGAAACATTTCACTCTGCGATTTTTGGGTGAATGTGCATTCTAACCACAAAAACACCAATTTTGAAATAAGCCCAATCAAAGCTTATTCGACGTCTTTCTAAGCATATGAAAGCGAAAAGACGGTATGGTGTTATTTTGGTATCATTACACACACTTTGCGAATTCGGTGTCAAAGTGCATTAACACCATAGAACCCGACATGAAATAAGCAAAATCCAAGATTCTTCTTTCTATGTAGCTGGAACCCAAAACAACCTGTTTTGTTTTGTTTAGGCTTGTTAAACTTCACTTTGCTATTTGTGGGTGAATGAACACCGAAAGAACAATCCAAGCTTCTTATTCCTCTTTCTATTGTGATGGAACCAAAACACCTAAGCTTGATTTTGGCTGATAAGAAACATTTCACTGCGATTTTTGGGTGAATGTGCATTCTAACCACAAAAACACCAATTTTGAAATAAGCCCAATCAAAGCTTATTCGACGTCTTTCTAAGCATATGAAAGCGAAAAGACGATGTGGTGTTATTTTGGTATCATTACACACACTTTGCGAATTCGGTGTCAATGTGCATTAACACCGAAGAACGACATGAAATAAGCAAAATCCAAGATTTTTCTTTCTATGTAGCTGGAACCCAAAACAACCTGTTTTGTTTTGTTTAGGCATGATAAACTTCACTTTGCTATTTGTGGGTGAATGAACACCGAAAGAACAATCCAAGCATATTCGTCCTCTTTCTATTGTGATGGAACCAAAACACCTAAGCTTGATTTTGGTTGATAAGAAACATTTCACTCTGCGATTTTTGGGTGAATGTGCATTCTAACCACAAAAACACCCATTTTGAAATAAGCCCAATCAAAGCTTATTCGACGTCTTTCTAAGCATATGAAAGCGAAAAGACGGTCTGGTGTTATTTTGGTATCATTCCACAAAACTTGCGAATTCTGTGTCAATGTGCATTAACACCGAAGAACACTTCATGAAATAAGTAAAATCCAAGATTCCTCTTTCTAAGCATATGAAAGCGAAAAGACGGTGTGGTGTTATTTTGGTATCATTACACACACTTTGCGAATTCTGTGTCAAAGTGCATTAACACCGAAGAACACGACTTGAAATAAACAAAATCCAAGATTCTTCTTTCTATGTAGCTGGAACCCAAAACAACCTGTTTTGTTTTGTTTAGGCTTGTTAAACTTCACTTTGCTATTTGTGGGTGAATGAACACCGAAAGAACAATCCAAGCTTCTTATTCCTCTTTCTATTGTGATGGAACCAAAACACCTAAGCTTGATTTTGGCTGATAAGAAACATTTCACTCTGCGATTTTTGGGTGAATGTGCATTCTAACCACAAAAACACCAATTTTGAAATAAGCCCAATCAAAGCCTATTCGTCGTCTTCCTACGCATATGAAAGCGAAAAGACGGTGTTGTGTTATTTTGGTATCATTACACACACTTTGCGAATTCGGTGTCAATGTGCATTAACACCGAAGAACGACATGAAATAAGCAAAATCCAAGATTTTTCTTTCTATGTAGCTGGAACCCAAAACAACCTGTTTTGTTTTGTTTAGGCATGATGAACTTCACTTTGCTATTTGTGGGTGAATGAACACCGAAAGAACAATCCAAGCATATTCGTCCTCTTTCTATTGTGATGGAACCAAAACACCTAAGCTTGATTTTGGTTGATAAGAAACATTTCATTCTGCTATTTTTGGGTGAATGTGCATTCTATCCACAAAAACACCAATTTTGAAATAAGCCCAATCAAAGCTTATTCAACGTCTTTCTAAGCATATGAAAGCGAAAAGACGGTGTGGTGTTATTTTGGTATCATTACACACACTTTGCGAATTCGGTGTGAAAGTGCATTAACACCATAGAAAACGACATGAAATAAGCAAAATCCAAGATTCTTCTTTCTATGTAGCTGGAACCCAAAACAACCTGTTTTGTTATGTTTAGGCTTGTTAAACTTCGCTTTGCTATTTGTGGGTGAATGAACACCGAAAGAACAATCCAAGCTTCTTAGTCCTCTTTCTATTGTGATGGAACCAAAACACCTAAGCTTGATTTTGGCTGATAAGAAACATTTCACTCTGCGATTTTTGGGTGAATGTGCATTCTAACCACAAAAACACCAATTTTGAAATAAGCCCAATCAAAGCTTATTCGACGTCTTTCTAAGCATATGAAAGCGAAAAGAAGGTGTGGTGTTATTTTGGTATCATTACACACACTTTGCGAATTCGGTGTCAAAGTGCATTAACACCGAAGAACACGACATGAAATAAGCAAAATCCAAGATTCTTCTTTCTATGTAGCTGGAACCCAAAACAACCTGTTTTGTTATGTTTAGGCTTGTTAAACTTCGCTTTGCTATTTGTGGGTGAATGAACACCGAAAGAACAATCCAAGTCCTCTTTCTATTGTGATGGAACCAAAACACCTAAGCTTGATTTTGGCTGATAAGAAACATTTCACTCTGTGATTTTTGGGTGAATGTGCATTCTAACCACAAAAACACCAATTTTGAAATAAGCCCAATCAAAGCTTATTCGTCGTCTCTCTACGCATATGAAAGTGAAAAGACGCTGTTGTGTTATATTGGTATCATTCCACAAACCTTGCGAATTCGGTGTCAATGTGCATTAAGACCGAAGAACACGTCATGAAATAAGTAAAATCCAAGATTCCTCTTTCTATGTAGCTGGAACCGAAAACAACCTGTTTTGTTTTGTTTAGGCTTGTTAAACTTCGCTTTGCTATTTGTGGGTGAATGAACACCGAAAGAACAATCCAAGTCCTCTTTCTATTGTGATGGAACCAAAACACCTAAGCTTGATTTTGGCTGATAAGAAACATTTCACTCTGCGATTTTTGGGTGAATGTGCATTCTAACCACAAAAACACCAATTTTGAAATAAGCCCAATCAAAGCCTATTCGTCGTCTTCCTACGCATATGAAAGCGAAAAGACGGTGTTGTGTTATTTTGGTATCATTACACACACTTTGCGAATTCGGTGTCAATGTGCATTAACACCGAAGAACGACATGAAATAAGCAAAATCCAAGATTTTTCTTTCTATGTAGCTGGAACCCAAAACAACCTGTTTTGTTTTGTTTAGGCATGATAAACTTCACTTTGCTATTTGTGGGTGAATGAACACCGAAAGAACAATCCAAGCATAGTCGTCCTCTTTCTATTGTGATGGAACCAAAACACCTAAGCTTGATTTTGGTTGATAAGAAACATTTCACTCTGCGATTTTTGGGTGAATGTGCATTCTAACCACAAAAACACCAATTTTGAAATAAGCCCAATCAAAGCTTATTTGACGTCTTTCTAAGCATATGAAAGCGAAAAGACGATGTGGTGTTATTTTGGTATCATTACACACACTTTGCGAATTCTGTGTCAAAGTGCATTAACACCGAAGAACACGACATGAAATAAGCAAAACCCAAGATTCTTCTTTCTATGTAGCTGGAACCCAAAACAACCTGTTTTGTTATGTTTAGGCTTGTTAAACTTCGCTTTGCTATTTGTGGGTGAATGAACACCGAAAGAACAATCCAAGCATATTCGTCCTCTTTCTATTGTTATGGAACCAAAACACCTAAGCTTGATTTTGGTTGATAAGAAACATTTCACTCTGCGATTTTTGGGTGAATGTGCATTCTAACCACAAAAACACCCATTTTGAAATAAGCCCAATCAAAGCTTATTCGACGTCTTTCTAAGCATATGAAGGCGAAAAGACGGTGTGGTGTTATTTTGGTATCATTCCACAAAACTTGCGAATTCTGTGTCAATGTGCATTAACACCGAAGAACACGTCATGAAATAAGTAAAATCCAAGATTCCTCTTTCTAAGCATATGAAAGCGAAAAGACGGTGTGGTGTTATTTTGGTATCATTACACACACTTTGCGAATTCTGTGTCAAAGTGCATTAACACCGAAGAACACGACTTGAAATAAGCAAAATCCAAGATTCTTCTTTCTATGTAGCTGGAACCCAAAACAACCTGTTTTGTTTTGTTTAGGCTTGTTAAACTTCACTTTGCTATTTGTGGGTGAATGAACACCGAAAGAACAATCCAAGCTTCTTAGTCCTCTTTCTATTGTGATGGAACCAAAACACCTAAGCTTGATTTTGGCTGATAAGAAACATTTCACTCTGCGATTTTTGGGTGAATGTGCATTCTAACCACAAAAACACCAATTTTGAAATAAGCCCAATCAAAGCCTATTCGTCGTCTTCCTACGCATATGAAAGCGAAAAGACGGTGTTGTGTTATTTTGGTATCATTACACACACTTTGCGAATTCGGTGTCAATGTGCATTAACACCGAAGAACGACATGAAATAAGCAAAATCCAAGATTTTTCTTTCTATGTAGCTGGAACCCAAAACAACCTGTTTTGTTTTGTTTAGGCATGATAAACTTCACTTTGCTATTTGTGGGTGAATGAACACCGAAAGAACAATCCAAGAATAGTCGTCCTCTTTCTATTGTGATGGAACCAAAACACCTAAGCTTGATTTTGGTTGATAAGAAACATTTCACTCTGCGATTTTTGGGTGAATGTGCATTCTAACCACAAAAACACCCATTTTGAAATAAGCCCAATCAAAGCTTATTCGACGTCTTTCTAAGCATATGAAAGCGAAAAGACGGTTTGGTGTTATTTTGGTATCATTACACAAACTTTGCGAATTCTGTGTCAAAGTGCATTAACACTGAAGAACACGACATGAAATAAGCAAAATCCAAGATTCTTCTTTCTATGTAGCTGGAACCCAAAACAACCTGTTTTGTTATGTTTAGGCTTGTTAAACTTCACTTTGCTATTTTTGGTTGAATGAACACCGAAAGAACAATCCAAGCTTCTTAGTCCTCTTTCTATTGTGATGGAACCAAAACACCTAAGCTTGATTTTGGCTGATAAGAAACATTTCACTCTGCGATTTTTGGGTGAATGTGCATTCTAACCACAAAAACACCAATTTTGAAATAAGCCCAATCAAAGCTTATTCGACGTCTTTCTAAGCATATGAAAGCGAAAAGACGGTGTGGTGTTATTTTGGTATCATTACACACACTTTGCGAATTCTGTGTCAAAGTGCATTAACACCATAGAACACGACATGAAATAAGCAAAATCCAAGATTCTTCTTTCTATGTAGCTGGAACCCAAAACAACCTGTTTTGTTATGTTTAGGCTTGTTAAACTTCACTTTGCTATTTGTGGGTGAATGAACACCGAAAGAACAATCCAAGCTTCTTATTCCTCTTTCTATTGTGATGGAACCAAAACACCTAAGCTTGATTTTGGCTGATAAGAAACATTTCACTGCGATTTTTGGGTGAATGTGCATTCTAACCACAAAAACACCAATTTTGAAATAAGCCCAATCAAAGCTTATTCGACGTCTTTCTAAGCATATGAAAGCGAAAAGACGATGTGGTGTTATTTTGGTATCATTACACACACTTTGCGAATTCTGTGTCAAAGTGCATTAACACCGAAGAACACGACATGAAATAAGCAAAACCCAAGATTCTTCTTTCTATGTAGCTGGAACCCAAAACAACCTGTTTTGTTATGTTTAGGCTTGTTAAACTTCGCTTTGCTATTTGTGGGTGAATGAACACCGAAAGAACAATCCAAGCTTCTTAGTCCTCTTTCTATTGTGATGGAACCAAAACACCTAAGCTTGATTTTGGCTGATAAGAAACATTTCACTCTGCGATTTTTGGGTGAATGTGCATTCTAACCACAAAAACACCAATTTTGAAATAAGCCCAATCAAAGCTTATTCGACGTCTTTCTAAGCATATGAAAGCGAAAAGACGGTGTGGTGTTATTTTGGTATCATTACACACACTTTGCGAATTCGGTGTCAAAGTGCATTAACACCGAAGAACACGACATGAAATAAGCAAAATCCAATATTCTTCTTTCTATGTAGCTGGAACCCAAAACAACCTGTTTTGTTATGTTTAGGCTTGTTAAACTTCGCTTTGCTATTTGTGGGTGAATGAACACCGAAAGAACAATCCAAGTCCTCTTTCTATTGTGATGGAACCAAAACACCTAAGCTTGATTTTGGCTGATAAGAAACATTTCACTCTGCGATTTTTGGGTGAATGTGCATTCTAACCACAAAAACACCAATTTTGAAATAAGCCCAATCAAAGCTTATTCGTCGTCTTTCTACGCATATGAAAGTGAAAAGACGCTGTTGTGTTATATTGGTATCATTCCACAAACCTTGCGAATTCGGTGTCAATGTGCATTAACACCGAAGAACACGTCATGAAATAAGTAAAATCCAAGATTCCTCTTTCTATGTAGCTGGAACCGAAAACAACCTGTTTTGTTTTGTTTAGGCTTGTTAAACTTCACTTTGCTATTTGTGGGTGAATGAACACCGAAAGAACAATCCAAGTCCTCTTTCTATTGTGATGGAACCAAAACACCTAAGCTTGATTTTGGCTGATAAGAAACATTTCACTGCGATTTTTGGGTGAATGTGCATTCTAACCACAAAAACACCCATTTTGAAATAAGCCCAATCAAAGCTTATTCGACGTCTTTCTAAGCATATGAAAGCGAAAAGACGGTTTGGTGTTATTTTGGTATCATTACACAAACTTTGCGAATTCTGTGTCAAAGTGCATTAACACTGAAGAACACGACATGAAATAAGCAAAATCCAAGATTCTTCTTTCTATGTGGCTGGAACCCAAAACAACCTGTTTTGTTATGTTTAGGCTTGTTAAACTTCGCTTTGCTATTTGTGGGTGAATGAACACCGAAAGAACAATCCAAGCTTCTTATTCCTCTTTCTATTGTGATGGAACCAAAACACCTAAGCTTGATTTTGGCTGATAAGAAACATTTCACTCTGCGATTTTTGGGTGAATGTGCATTCTAACCACAAAAACACCAATTTTGAAATAAGCCCAATCAAAGCTTATTCGACGTCTTTCTAAGCATATGAAAGCGAAAAGACGATGTGGTGTTATTTTGGTATCATTACACACACTTTGCGAATTCTGTGTCAATGTGCATTAACACCGAGGAACACGACATGAAATAAGCAAAATCCAAGATTCTTCTTTCTATGTAGCTGGAACCGAAAACAACCTGTTTTGTTATATTTAGGCTTGTTAAACTTCACTCTGCTATTTTTGCTTGAATGAACACCGAAAGAACAATCCAAGCTTCTTAGTCCTCTTTCTATTGTGATGGAACCAAAACACCTAAGCTTGATTTTGGCTGATAAGAAACATTTCACTCTGCGATTTTTGGGTGAATGTGCATTCTAACCACAAAAACACCAATTTTGAAATAAGCCCAATCAAAGCTTATTCGACGTCTTTCTAAGCATATGAAAGCGAAAAGACGGTGTGGTGTTATTTTGGTATCATTACACACACTTTGCGAATTCTTTGTCAAAGTGCATTAACACCATAGAACACGACATGAAATAAGCAAAATCCAAGATTCTTCTTTCTATGTAGCTGGAACCCAAAACAACCTGTTTTGTTATGTTTAGGCTTGTTAAACTTCGCTTTGCTATTTGTGGGTGAATGAACACCGAAAGAACAATGCAAGCTTCTTAGTCCTCTTTCTATTGTGATGGAACCAAAACACCTAAGCTTGATTTTGGCTGATAAGAAACATTTCACTCTGCGATTTTTGGGTGAATGTGCATTCTAACCACAAAAACACCAATTTTGAAATAAGCCCAATCAAAGCTTATTCGACGTCTTTCTAAGCATATGAAAGCGAAAAGACGGTGTGGTGTTATTTTGGTATCATTACACACACTTTGCGAATTCGGTGTCAATGTGCATTAACACCGAAGAACACGTCATGAAATAAGTAAAATCCAAGATTCCTCTTTCTATGTAGCTGGAACCGAAAACAACCTGTTTTGTTTTGTTTAGGCTTGTTAAACTTCGCTTTCCTATTTGTGGGTGAATGAACACCGAAAGAACAATCCAAGCTTCTTAGTCCTCTTTCTATTGTGATGGAACCAAAACACCTAAGCTTGATTTTGGCTGATAAGAAACATTTCACTCTGCGATTTTTGGGTGAATGTGCATTCTAACCACAAAAACACCAATTTTGAAATAAGCCCAATCAAAGCCTATTCGTCGTCTTCCTACGCATATGAAAGCGAAAAGACGGTGTTGTGTTATTTTGGTATCATTACACACACTTTGCGAATTCGGTGTCAATGTGCATTAACACCGAAGAACGACATGAAATAAGCAAAATCCAAGATTTTTCTTTCTATGTAGCTGGAACCCAAAACAACCTGTTTTGTTTTGTTTAGGCATGATAAACTTCACTTTGCTATTTGTGGGTGAATGAACACCGAAAGAACAATCCAAGCATATTCGTCCTCTTTCTATTGTGATGGAACCAAAGCACCTAAGCTTGATTTTGGTTGATAAGAAACATTTCATTCTGCTATTTTTGGGTGAATGTGCATTCTATCCACAAAAACACCAATTTTGAAATAAGCCCAATCAAAGCCTATTCGTCGTCTTCCTACGCATATGAAAGCGAAAAGACGGTGTTGTGTTATTTTGGTATCATTACACACACTTTGCGAATTCGGTGTCAATGTGCATTAACACCGAAGAACGACATGAAATAAGCAAAATCCAAGATTTTTCTTTCTATGTAGCTGGAACCCAAAACAACCTGTTTTGTTTTGTTTAGGCATGATAAACTTCACTTTGCTATTTGTGGGTGAATGAACACCGAAAGAACAATCCAAGCATATTCGTCCTCTTTCTATTGTGATGGAACCAAAACACCTAAGCTTGATTTTGGTTGATAAGAAACATTTCATTCTGCTATTTTTGGGTGAATGTGCATTCTTTCCACAAAAACACCAATTTTGAAATAAGCCCAATCAAAGCTTATTCGACGTCTTTCTAAGCATATGAAAGCGAAAAGACGGTGTGGTGTTATTTTGGTATCATTACACACACTTTGCGAATTCGGTGTCAAAGTGCATTAACACCATAGAAAACGACATGAAATAAGCAAAATCCAAGATTCTTCTTTCTATGTAGCTGGAACCCAAAACAACCTGTTTTGTTATGTTTAGGCTTGTTAAACTTCGCTTTGCTATTTGTGGGTGAATGAACACCGAAAGAACAATCCAAGCTTCTTAGTCCTCTTTCTATTGTGATGGAACCAAAACACCTAAGCTTGATTTTGGCTGATAAGAAACATTTCACTCTGCGATTTTTGGGTGAATGTGCATTCTAACCACAAAAACACCAATTTTGAAATAAGCCCAATCAAAGCTTATTCGACGTCTTTCTAAGCATATGAAAGCGAAAAGAAGGTGTGGTGTTATTTTGGTATCATTACACACACTTTGCGAATTCTGTGTCAAAGTGCATTAACACCGAAGAACACGACATGAAATAAGCAAAATCCAAGATTCTTCTTTCTATGTAGCTGGAACCCAAAACAACCTGTTTTGTTTTGTTTAGGCTTGTTAAACTTCGCTTTGCTATTTGTGGGTGAATGAACACCGAAAGAACAATCCAAGTCCTCTTTCTATTGTGATGGAACCAAAACACCTAAGCTTGATTTTGGCTGATAAGAAACATTTCACTCTGCGATTTTTGGGTGAATGTGCATTCTAACCACAAAAACACCAATTTTGAAATAAGCCCAATCAAAGCCTATTCGTCGTCTTCCTACGCATATGAAAGCGAAAAGACGGTGTTGTGTTATTTTGGTATCATTACACACACTTTGCGAATTCGGTGTCAATGTGCATTAACACCGAAGAACGACATGAAATAAGCAAAATCCAAGATTTTTCTTTCTATGTAGCTGGAACCCAAAACAACCTGTTTTGTTTTGTTTAGGCATGATAAACTTCACTTTGCTATTTGTGGGTGAATGAACACCGAAAGAACAATCCAAGCATAGTCGTCCTCTTTGTATTGTGATGGAACCAAAACACCTAAGCTTGATTTTGGTTGATAAGAAACATTTCACTCTGCGATTTTTGGGTGAATGTGCATTCTAACCACAAAAACACCCATTTTGAAATAAGCCCAATCAAAGCTTATTCGACGTCTTTCTAAGCATATGAAAGCGAAAAGACGGTTTGGTGTTATTTTGGTATCATTACACAAACTTTGCGAATTCTGTGTCAAAGTGCATTAACACTGAAGAACACGACATGAAATAAGCAAAATCCAAGATTCTTCTTTCTATGTAGCTGGAACCGAAAACAACCTGTTTTGTTATGTTTAGGCTTGTTAAACTTCGCCTTGCTATTTGTGGGTGAATGAACACCGAAAGAACAATCCAAGCTTCTTATTCCTCTTTCTATTGTGATGGAACCAAAACACCTAAGCTTGATTTTGGCTGATAAGAAACATTTCACTCTGCGATTTTTGGGTGAATGTGCATTCTAACCACAAAAACACCAATTTTGAAATAAGCCCAATCAAAGCTTATTCATCGTCTTTCTTCGCATATGAAAGTGAAAAGACGCTGTTGTGTTATTTTGGTATCATTCCACAAACCTTGCGAATTCGGTGTCAATGTGCATTAACTCCGAAGAACACGTCACGAAATAAGTAAAATCCAAGATTCCTCTTTCTATGTAGCTGGAACCGAAAACAGCCTGCTTTGGTTTGTTTAGGCTTGTTAAACTTCACTTTGCTATTTGTCGGTGAATGAACACCGAAAGAACAATCCAAGCTTCTTAGTCCTCTTTCTATTGTGATGGAACCAAAACACCTAAGCTTGATTTTGGCTGATAAGAAACATTTCACTCTGCGATTTTTGGGTGAATGTGCATTCTAACCACAAAAACACCAATTTTGAAATAAGCCCAATCAAAGAATATGAAAGCGAAAAGACGGTGTGGTGTTATTTTGGTATCTGTCAGGGACTGCCGCTAGGTCCCAGCTCACAGAGGACCAACGCCCAGTGGATCTTATATACAAAAGTCTTTATTGAAGTTTAGTTTCCATTTCCAAGCTCTGGGCGCGCAGACCCCACGTCTTGACGCTAGACCGGCTAAGTTCCCTCTGACTCGCTGCTAAAGCCACACCACTTTAAGATTCTCGCTTTGCTCCACCTCCTACGCTGCTCCTTCCTACGCTGGGTCCTTCTGCCCTCAGGGGTTATCTCTTTCCTCGATTCCTCTGACGCTGACCCCCCTGAGCTCCACCCTTCCTTCCGGCGGGCTTTAGGACCTGGCTCCATGTCCGGACTCCCTGCTGTGCCGCTCGCCTGTACATTTGAACTTGGCCCGCGCGCCCAGCCGGTAACCTTCCTTCTGACCGTTTCCCCGCTTCCGGATGTGGGCGTGGCCAACCCTGCCTCCTCTCCTCCCTCCGGTGACAAGAACACTGGTCCCGACTCCTGGGACTCCCCCTCCCCACTGCGCTCAGGTGGGGAAGCTGGTCCCGATTTCCAACTGCTGCTCAGGGACTCCCCGCTGGCCCCTCCCTCCTGAGGTTTCTCCCTTGGAACCTCCCTTGCTCTGGCCATCGGTGCTCCCTTCTGTGAGTCCTCCGATTCGCTAGAGAGGCTTGAGTCATGACTCTGGTAACTGTCACTGCCTGCACCCCCTTCGTCCTCTTCCTCCTCACTCTCCATTTGCTCCCCCTCCTGTGTCTCTCCTTCTGAACCCCTGACATCCACCCCCCTCGAAGCCCCCCTTCCCCCCTCCCCCTCTTCCGGTGCGGGTTCCGGGTGCTCCCGTTCTGTGGGGGTGAGTCCGGGATACAGCTCGTCCCCTGAGGCATGCAACCCTCGGGATAAGTCCGGGAAGTCCCCCATGGGCTCGTCGACGGCGATCTCCTCCGCTTCCATCTCCTGCGCAGCGTGCTCAAAATCTGATGCTGCCCCCAAATCACCCAAGAGCCCCCCTCCCCCTGTCGCCTGAAGAGGATCCATTTCCCAGGGACCCTTCGGCACGTCTCTGCGCCAACCCACTTCGGGCTGGTCTTCCCACCAATAAGATCCCCCCGTGCCAAAACCTGAGAGCGATCCCTCCGGGGAGCTGCCTCCCTGGGCCGAGTCCTCAGCTGACGAGAAACCCCGGAAAGTGCTGGCCGAGAGTGTGGGTGTGAACAGACAATCCTCGAAAAAGCCTGCCGGCATAGGCTTGTGCGGGAAAAGTGTGTGGAATTCTTCCTTGAGCAACTGCTCCTGCACTGCGTAATCCGGCACCCACCTGTTGGCGCTGGCCGGGGTGTCCTCTGTGGCGAGAAGATATTCAATCCCGTCCTCCCCCCACCTTGAGTCTAAAATCTCTGTGGCTTCATTAAGTGGCTCCCCTCTCGGCGACCCCCCTTTCTTGGGCGCTTCCCTGAACGGGTCTGGCGCCGTCCCTGGTGCCTGAAACCTGTGGGGCTCTCTGTAGGGTGTGAGCACTGATCTATGAAAGACCGGGTGCATTCTGGACCCCTCTGGGAGCGTCAACCGGAAGGCCACTGGGTTGATCTGTGCCTCTACTTGGTAAGGCCCTAGCTGCTTGTGCCCGAGCTTCTTTTTAGCCAACGATCTGGCCGGAACTGCCTGGGCTGCTAACCAGACCCAGTCTCCCACCTGGATGTCTTCCCCAACCCTCCTGTGTCGGTCTGCCTGCACTTTGTACGCCTGTTTCGCCATCTCTAACTGCCTCCTGAGCTGCTCGTGGATCTCCTGCAACTCTGCTGCCACGGCCTCTGCTCCCTGCGGCTCCCCCTCCCTCACTGTGTCCAAACCCGGGAAGGTTCTGGGATGCCGCCCGTTGTTGGCGAAAAACGGTGCCACCCCCGTGGACCCGTGCTTCGTGTTGTTGTAGGCAAACTCGGCCAACGGTAGATAGTCCACCCAGGTCGAGGGCTGCTGGTTCGCGTAGCATCTTAGGTACTGCTGCATGATGGCGTTGACCCTCTCCGCCTGCCCGTTAGTCTGCGGGTGCCTCGCCGACGCCAGGCTGACCTTGACGTTCAGGAAACCCATCAGCTTCTGCCAGAAGTTGGAGATGAACTGGCGCCCCCTGTCTGACAAAATGGATCGTGGTAGGCCATGCACCCTGAACACGTGGTCTATAAACAGTTTAGCGGTCTGCTCGGCCGTGGCCACCTTCGCGCAAGGAATGAAGTGGGCCATCTTGGTGAACAGGTCTACTACCACGAGCACTGCCGTCTTGCCCCTCGAACTGGGCAGATCCGTGACAAAGTCCAGAGCCACCCTCTCCCACGGTTCGAACGGTGTCTGCAGCGGTTCCAACAGGCCCGCCGGCGGCTGGTGCACAGGCTTGGCCCTTTGGCAGGTGTCGCACCTATTGACGTAGTCCGCGACATCTCCCCGCATCTTGGGCCACCAAAAGTCTCTGGCCACTAAGTCCACCGTCTTCTCCTTGCCAAAGTGCCCCGCGCTGGGCGCGTCGTGCAGCTGTTGCAGGACCTTAGCGCGGAGGCTGTCTCCTGGTACGTAGAGGACTCCCTTGTGTAGGAGCAGGCCGTCTCGCACTTGGAATTCGTCGCCCTTCGCCTTGCCGCTGCACACCTCCTCCATCTTGGCTCGGGCGAAAGAGTCTGTCTGCAGCGCGCGGTGCACCATGTCCAGGTCCACCGTGGCTGACGCGCAAGCCCACGCCTGTGGTGTGAAAATGTGCTTGGCCGCCGCCGGTGCCTCTGCCTCCAGATACTGCGGTTTCCTGGACAGCGCGTCCGCCAAGACGTTGCTGTTTCCTGGGATGTACTCAATTCTGAAGTCGAAATCTGCAAAGAACTCCGCCCAGCGGATGTGTCGCTGGTTCAGGAACCTCGCCGTGCGCCAGTACTCCAAGTTCTTATGGTCTGTGCGGACCTGCACCGTGTGCTTGGCTCCGACGAGGAAGTGCCGCCACGCCTTGAAGGCTGCATGTATGGCCAACAACTCCCTGTCCCAGATGGTGTAGTTTTGCTCCGCTTTGCTAAGTTTCCTTGAGTAGAAAGCGCACGGCCTCCAGTCCCCCTGGTGGTCTTGCTGCAACAGAACGGCTCCCACGGCCCTGTCTGAGGCGTCCGTCTCCACTCTCATGGGCCTGCTGGGATTTACGTGTAGTAGGTTCTCCTCGGAAGCGAAGAGCTGCTTGAGCTTCTGAAAGGACTGCTCCGCCTGCTCCGTCCAGATGAACCTCTTCTTTTTGGAACTGAGGGTGTCGGTGATGGCCGCTGTCTGCATGGCGAAACCCTTGATGAACTTACGATAAAAGTTGGCAAAACCAACAAACCTCTGTACTTCCTTCCTATTGCGTGGGCTCTTCCAGTCCAGTACTGCACGTACCTTGGCACTGTCCATGGCCAGTCCCTTGTCGGACAGTTTGTAGCCCAAGAAATCCACCTCTGTCTGGTCGAACTGGCACTTCTCCAGCTTGGCGTACAGCCTGTGCTCCCGCAGCCTCTGCAGAACTTCCCTGACATCTCTTTCATGTGCCTCTGGCGATTCCGAGAAGATCAGGATGTCGTCCAGGAAGCAGACGCACTTCTTGTAGAGAAGACCCGCCAAGACATGATGCATGAAGGCTTGAAAGCAGTGGGAACCATTTTTTAATCCAAAAGGCATAACTCTATATTCATAAGTGCCCAGCGGCGTAAACATGGTCGTTTTCCATTCGTCGCCTTCCTGCACGCGAATGAGATTGTACGCTCCGCGCAGGTCCAACTTGGTAAAGATGCGACCCTTCCTCACTGTCGCCAGCAGGTCATCGATCTTGGGCATAGGGAAGGCCGAAGGCTTGGTCCTCTGGTTCAAAAAGCGAAAGTCCACGACCAGCCTCTTCTGGGGCGTGTCCCGCTTCTTTACAAAGAACACAGGACTGCCCCCGGCCGCTTTGGACTCCCTGATGAATCCACGCTTCAGGTTGTGATCTATGAACTCCCTGAGCTCTTGCAATTCATCCTCAGACATGGAATACAGTTTCCCCGTCGGGAGTGTCGCCCCCGGCAGGAGGTCGATCTTGCAGTCGTAGGGCCTGTGGGGAGGCAGCTTGTCCGCTTCCTTCTCGCAGAAGACGTCCAAAAACTCCTTGTACTTGTTAGGCACCGCTTGCAACACTCCCAAGTTCAGATGTGGTCCATCCTCGTGCCCCTCATCTTCCAAGTCCGCCAGGATGCAGTGTTCTGCGCAGTAAGAGGAGCCGAAGGTCAGTTGCCGCTGGTACCAAGCTAATGCTGGGCTGTGCCTATCCAGCCAACTCATTCCCAACACTATGGGCGTGTGTGACAGGCGGGTGACGTTGAAGCTGATGACTTCGCGGTGATTTCCAATGCGCATCACCATAGGCGGCGTCTGCTGCAGCACTTGCCCTCCCAGTAGCTCCCTGCCGTCCACCGTGACAACTTTCAGAGGTACCGTCGCTGGCAAAAGGGCTATGCCATGTTGCTGGAGGAACTGCATGTCTATAAAATCTGCATTGCTCCCTGAGTCAATGGTAATGGGAAGTTCCACAGGGAGCCCATTGGGGAGTTGGATAGATGCGGTGAGCTGCACTACTGGTTTGGGTGGGAGGGGGTCGGTGGGCTGTAAGAGTACTGGGGATTGCTTCACTGACTTGTCTGGCTGGTCCCCAGTGATCCCATTTCCAGCCAGACAGTGGAGTTTCCCTGCTGTGATTCACTCTGCTGAACTGCATTTGTTACTGTCACCGCGGCTGCACTGTGCTTGTGAAACCTCTGGGGACACTCTTTCGCCATGTGCTGAGCACTGTCGCAGATGTAGCATTTCCTGGTTCCTCTAGGAGGCTTCATCTTGGCTGCTCCCGGCGCTAGGGCTCCTGCTGTATACTGAGCCTTAGCACCACCAAGCTCCATCGGCTCCTCTCCCCCTCCCAGTGGAGGCATGGATCGAGCGCGCGCCGCCTCCTTGGGGAAGGGAGGCGGTGCTCTTGCCGGCGTGCGTCCCAAATGCCCTTCCTCCTGGCTCCAAGGGCGTCCTTCCAGGCGAACCCCAATGGTGAGCGCCCGTTCCACAACGTCCTTGGTGGTTTGGGGTCTCTCACCCCTGGCAATCTCATCTTTCACAGGTCCGCTTAGCCCCTCCCAGAAAAGGTCTCTGACAGGAGACGATTCCTTCTCCCACGCTAATGCATTCACCAAAGCGAAGAAACGCGAATGGTATTGCCTCACAGTGGCTCTGCCCTGTCTTAGTCCGTGAATCTGTTTCCTAGCGATATCCACATCAATCTCAGACAAAAAACACGCATCCATCACTTTAATGAAGGCAACTGCGTTTTGGAGGGCTGGATCCTTGTCTCTCCAGAGATTGCGCAGCCACGATTTCGCCTCCCCCCGTAAATGCGAAATGATAAATGCCACTCTTTCCTCCTCATTCTTAAAGTCTTTGTCAAGCAGCTGCAGTGCATATTTTAAATCTGCTCTGAAGTTAGGATACTCCTGCAGGTCCCCATTGAAGTGAGACACCAGGCTCCCTCCTCTGTTCCCCAGCCCAATCCCTTCTGGTCTGGTGACCGGTAGCCTCTGTGCAGTTAGCACATCTAACCTGGTTCGCAGATCCTGGCAGGCAGCAGCTGCTTCCAGTTCACTCTTTCTGGATGCCGCAATTTCTGCAGTCAGTTGCGTCACTGCGTTTTGCAAACTCGCTATCTTCTTTTCGGTAGTCATTTTCCCGGTTTTTGTGAGCTAGCGAAGCACCAATCTTCACCCTCCGCTGCTTTCCCACACGCCACGAGGTTGCAAGATTGGTGGAATTGGAGAGGGGACTTACTGTCAGGGACTGCCGCTAGGTCCCAGCTCACAGAGGACCAACGTCCAGTGGATCTTATATACAAAAGTCTTTATTGAAATTTAGTTTCCATTTCCAAGCTCTGGGCGCGCAGACCCCACGTCTTGACGCTAGATCGGCTAAGTCCCCTCTGACTCGCTGCTAAAGCCACACCACTTTAAGATTCTCGCTTTGCTCCACCTCCTACGCTGCTCCTTCCTACGCTGGGTCCTTCTGCCCTCAGGGGTTATCTCTTTCCTCGATTCCTCTGACGCTGACCCCCCTGAGCTCCACCCTTCCTTCCGGCGGGCTTTAGGACCTGGCTCCCTGTCCGGACTCCCTGCTGTGCCGCTCGCCTGTACATTTGAACTTGGCGCGCGCGCCCAGCCGGTAACCTTCCTTCTGACCGTTTCCCCGCTTCCGGATGTGGGCGTGGCCAACCCTGCCTCCTCTCCTCCCGCCGGTGGCAAGAACACTGGTCCCGACTCCTGGGACTCCCCCTCCCCACTGCGCTCAGGTGGGGAAGCTGGTCCCGATTTCCAGCTGCTGCTCAGGGACTCCCCGCTGGCCCCTCCCTGCTGAGGTTTCTCCCCTGGAACCTCCCTCGCTCTGGCCATCGGTGCTCCCTTCTGTGAGTCCTCCGATTCGCTAGAGAGGCTTGAGTCATGACTCTGGTAACTGTCACTGCCTGCACCCCCTTCGTCCTCTTCCTCCTCACTCTCCATTTGCTCCCCCTCCTGTGTCTCTCCTTCTGAACCCCTGACAACACCTAAGCTTGATTTTGGCCGATAAGAAACATTTCACTCTGCGATTTTTTGGGTGAATGTGCATTCTAACCACAAAAACACAAATTTTGAAATAAGCCCAATCAAAGCTTATTCGTCGTCTTTCTACGCATATGAAAGCGAAAAGACGATGTTGTGTTATTTTGGTATCATTACACAATCTTTGCGATTTCTGGATCAATGTGCATTAACACCGAAGAACACGACTTGAAATAAGCAAAATTCAAGATTCTTCTTTCTATTTAGCTGGAACCCAAAACAACCTGTTTTGTTTTGTTTAGGCATGTTAAACTTCACTTTGCTATTTGTGGGTGAATGAACACCGAAAGAACTATCCCAGCTTATAAGTCCTCTTTCTATTGTGATGGAACCAAAACACCTAAGCTTGATTTTGGCTGATAAGAAACATTTCACTCTGCGACTTTTGGGTGAATGTGCATTCTAACCACAAAAACACCAATTTTGAAATAAGCCCAATCAAAGCTTACTCGTCGTCTTTCTACGCATATGAAAGCAAAAAGACGGTGTTCTGTTATTTTGTTATAATTACACAATCTTTGCGATTTCTGGATCAATGTGCATTAACACCAAAGAACACGACTTGAAATAAGCAAAATTCAAGATTCTTCTATCTATGTAGCTGGAACACCAAAAAACTTTTTTTGCTTTTTTTAGGCTTGTTAAACTTCGCTTTGCTATATGTGGGTGAATGAACACCGAAAGAACAATCCAAGCTTATTAGTCCTCTTTCTATTGTGATGGAACCAAAACACCTAAGCTTGATTTTGGCTGATAAGAAACATTTCACTCTGCGATTTTTTGGGTGAATGTGCATTCTAACCACAAAAGCACCAATTTTGAAATAAGCCCAATCAAAGCTTATTCGTCGTCTTTCTACGCATATGAAAGTGAAAAGACGATGTTGTGTTATTTTGGTATCATTACACAATCTTTGCGATTTCTGGATCAATGTGCATTAACACCGAAGAACACGACTTGAAATAAGCAAAATTCAAGATTCTTCTTTCTATTTAGCTGGAACCCAAAACAACCTGTTTTGTTTTGTTTAGGCATGATAAACTTCACTTTGCTATTTGTGGGTGAATGAACACCGAAAGAACAATCCAAGCTTCTTAGTCCTCTTTCTATTGTGATGGAACCAAAACACCTAAGCTTGATTTTGGCCGATAAGAAACATTTCACTCTGCGATTTTTTGGGTGAATGTGCATTCTAACCACAAAAACACCAATTTTGAAATAAGCCCAATCAAAGCTTATTCGTCGTCTTTCTACGCATATGAAAGCGAAAAGACGATGTTGTGTTATTTTGGTATCATTCCACACACTTTGCGAATTCGGTGTCAATGTGCATTAACACCGAAGAACACGACTTGAAATAAGCAAAATTCAAGATTCTTCTTTCTATTTAGCTGGAACCCAAAACAAGCTGTTTTGTTTTGTTTAGGCATGTTAACTTCACTTTGCTATTTGTGGGTGAATGAACACCGAAAGAACAATCCAAGCTTATTCGTCCTCTTTCTATTGTGATGGAACCAAGACACCTAAGCTTGATTTTGGTTGATAAGAAACATTTCACTCTGCGACTTTTGGGTGAATGTGCATGCTAACCACAAAAACACCAATTTTGAAATAAGCCCAATCAAAGCTTACTCGTCGTCTTTCTACGCATATGAAAGCGAAAAGACGGTGTGGTGTTATTTTGGTATCATTCCACACACTTTGCGAATTCGGTGTCAATGTGCATTAACACCGAAGAACAGGACATGAAATAAGTAAAATCCAAGATTCTTCTTTCTATGTAGCTGAAACCGAAAACAACCTGTTTTGTTTTGTTTAGGCATGTCAAACTTCACTTTGCTATTTGTGGGTGAATGAACACCGAAAGAACAATCCAAGCTTATTCGTCCTCTTTCTATTGTGATGGAACCAAAACACCTAAGCTTGATTTTGGTTGATAAGAAACATTTCACTCTGCGACTTTTGGGTGAATGTGCATTCTAACCACAAAAACACCAATTTTGAAATAAGCCCAATCAAAGCTTACTCGTCCTCTTTCTACGCATATGAAAGCAAAAAGACGGTGTTCTGTTATTTTGTTATAATTACATAATCTTTGCGATTTCTGGATCAATGTGCATTAACACCAAAGAACACGACTTGAAATAAGCAAAATTCAAGATTCTTCTATCTATGTAGCTGGAACACCAAAAAACTTTTTTTGCTTTTTTTAGGCTTGTTAAACTTCGCTTTGCTATATGTGGGTGAATGAACACCGAAAGAACAATCCAAGCTTATTAGTCCTCTTTCTATTGTGATGGAACCAAAACACCTAAGCTTGATTTTGGCTGATAAGAAACATTTCACTCTGCGATTTTTTGGGTGAATGTGCATTCTAACCACAAAAGCACCAATTTTGAAATAAGCCCAATCAAAGCTTATTCGTCGTCTTTCTACGCATATGAAAGTGAAAAGACGATGTTGTGTTATTTTGGTATCATTACACAATCTTTGCGATTTCTGGATCAATGTGCATTAACACCGAAGAACACGACTTGAAATAAGCAAAATTCAAGATTCTTCTTTCTATTTAGCTGGAACCCAAAACAACCTGTTTTGTTTTGTTTAGGCATGATAAACTTCACTTTGCTATTTGTGGGTGAATGAACACCGAAAGAACAATCCAAGCTTCTTAGTCCTCTTTCTATTGTGATGGAACCAAAACACCTAAGCTTGATTTTGGCCGATAAGAAACATTTCACTCTGCGATTTTTTGGGTGAATGTGCATTCTAACCACAAAAACACCAATTTTGAAATAAGCCCAATCAAAGCTTATTCGTCGTCTTTCTACGCATATGAAAGCGAAAAGACGATGTTGTGTTATTTTGGTATCATTCCACACACTTTGCGAATTCGGTGTCAATGTGCATTAACACCGAAGAACACGACTTGAAATAAGCAAAATTCAAGATTCTTCTTTCTATTTAGCTGGAACCCAAAACAAGCTGTTTTGTTTTGTTTAGGCATGTTAACTTCACTTTGCTATTTGTGGGTGAATGAACACCGAAAGAACAATCCAAGCTTATTCGTCCTCTTTCTATTGTGATGGAACCAAGACACCTAAGCTTGATTTTGGTTGATAAGAAACATTTCACTCTGCGACTTTTGGGTGAATGTGCATGCTAACCACAAAAACACCAATTTTGAAATAAGCCCAATCAAAGCTTACTCGTCGTCTTTCTACGCATATGAAAGCGAAAAGACGGTGTGGTGTTATTTTGGTATCATTCCACACACTTTGCGAATTCGGTGTCAATGTGCATTAACACCGAAGAACAGGACATGAAATAAGTAAAATCCAAGATTCTTCTTTCTATGTAGCTGAAACCGAAAACAACCTGTTTTGTTTTGTTTAGGCATGTTAAACTTCACTTTGCTATTTGTGGGTGAATGAACACCGAAAGAACAATCCAAGCTCATTCGTCCTCTTTCTATTGTGATGGAACCAAAACACCTAAGCTTGATTTTGGTTGATAAGAAACATTTCACTCTGCGACTTTTGGGTGAATGTGCATTCTAACCACAAAAACACCAATTTTGAAATAAGCCCAATCAAAGCTTACTCGTCCTCTTTCTACGCATATGAAAGCAAAAAGACGGTGTTCTGTTATTTTGTTATAATTACATAATCTTTGCGATTTCTGGATCAATGTGCATTAACACCAAAGAACACGACTTGAAATAAGCAAAATTCAAGATTCTTCTATCTATGTAGCTGGAACACCAAAAAACTTTTTTTGCTTTTTTTAGGCTTGTTAAACTTCGCTTTGCTATATGTGGGTGAATGAACACCGAAAGAACAATCCAAGCTTATTAGTCCTCTTTCTATTGTGATGGAACCAAAACACCTAAGCTTGATTTTGGCTGATAAGAAACATTTCACTCTGCGATTTTTTGGGTGAATGTGCATTCTAACCACAAAAGCACCAATTTTGAAATAAGCCCAATCAAAGCTTATTCGTCGTCTTTCTACGCATATGAAAGTGAAAAGACGATGTTGTGTTATTTTGGTATCATTACACAATCTTTGCGATTTCTGGATCAATGTGCATTAACACCGAAGAACACCACTTGAAATAAGCAGAATTCAAGATTCTTCTTTCTATTTAGCTGGAACCCAAAACAACCTGTTTTGTTTTGTTTAGGCATGTTAAACTTCGCTTTGCTATTTGTGGGTGAATGAACAATGAAAGAACAATCCAAGCTTCTTAGTCCTCTTTCTATTGTGATGGAACCAAAACACCTAAGCTTGATTTTGGCCGATAAGAAACATTTCACTCTGTGATTTTTTGGGTGAATGTGCATTCTAACCACAAAAACACCAATTTTGAAATAAGCCCAATCAAAGCTTACTCGTCGTCTTTCTACGCATATGAAAGCGAAAAGACGGTGTGGTGTTATTTTGGTATCATTCCACACACTTTGCGAATTCGGTGTCAATGTGCATTAACACCGAAGAACAGTACATGAAATAAGTAAAATCCAAGATTCTTCTTTCTATGTAGCTGAAACCGAAAACAACCTGTTTTGTTTTGTTTAGGCATGTTAAACTTCACTTTGCTATTTGTGGGTGAATGAACACCGAAAGAACAATCCAAGCTTATTCGTCCTCTTTCTATTGTGATGGAACCAAGACACCTAAGCTTGATTTTGGTTGATAAGAAACATTTCAATCTGCGACTTTTGGGTGAATGTGCATTCTAACCACAAAAACACCAATTTTGAAATAAGCCCAATCAAAGCTTACTCGTCGTCTTTCTATGCATATGAAAGCGAAAAGACGATGTTGTGTTATTTTGGTATCATTCCACACACTTTGCGAATTCGGTGTCAATGTGCATTAACACCGAAGAACACGACTTGAAATAAGCAAAATTCAAGATTCTTCTTTCTATTGAGCTGGAACCGAAAACAACCTGTTTTGTTTTGTTTAGGCTTGTTAAACTTCGCTTTGCTATTTGTGGGTGAATGAACACCGAAAGAACAATCCAAGCTTATTAGTCCTCTTTCTATTGTGATGGAACCAAAACACCTAAGCTTGATTTTGGCTGATAAGAAACATTTCACTCTGCGATTTTTTGGGTGAATGTGCATTCTAACCACAAAAGCACCAATTTTGAAATAAGCCCAATCAAAGCTTATTCGTCGTCTTTCTACGCATATGAAAGTGAAAAGACGATGTTGTGTTATTTTGGTATCATTACACAATCTTTGCGATTTCTGGATCAATGTGCATTAACACCGAAGAACACCACTTGAAATAAGCAGAATTCAAGATTCTTCTTTCTATTTAGCTGGAACCCAAAACAACCTGTTTTGTTTTGTTTAGGCATGTTAAACTTCGCTTTGCTATTTGTGGGTGAATGAACAATGAAAGAACAATCCAAGCTTCTTAGTCCTCTTTCTATTGTGATGGAACCAAAACACCTAAGCTTGATTTTGGCCGATAAGAAACATTTCACTCTGTGATTTTTTGGGTGAATGTGCATTCTAACCACAAAAACACCAATTTTGAAATAAGCCCAATCAAAGCTTACTCGTCGTCTTTCTACGCATATGAAAGCGAAAAGACGGTGTGGTGTTATTTTGGTATCATTCCACACACTTTGCGAATTCGGTGTCAATGTGCATTAACACCGAAGAACAGGACATGAAATAAGTAAAATCCAAGATTCTTCTTTCTATGTAGCTGAAACCGAAAACAACCTGTTTTGTTTTGTTTAGGCATGTTAAACTTCACTTTGCTATTTGTGGGTGAATGAACACCGAAAGAACAATCCAAGCTTATTCGTCCTCTTTCTATTGTGATGGAACCAAGACACCTAAGCTTGATTTTGGCTGATAAGAAACATTTCACTCTGCGATTTTGGGGTGAATGTGCATTCTAACCACAAAAACACCAATTTTGAAATAAGCCCAATCAAAGCTTACTCGTCGTCTTTCTACGCATATGAAAGCGAAAAGACGGTGTGGTGTTATTTCGGTATCATGCCACACACTTTGCGAATTCGGTGTCAATGTGCATTAACACCGAAGAACACGACTTGAAATAAGCAAAATTCAAGATTCTTCTTTCTATTTAGCTGGAACCCAAAAAAACCTGTTTTGTTTGGTTTAGGCATGTTAACTTCACTTTGCTATTTGTGGGTGAATGAACACCGAAAGAACAATCCAAGCTTATTCGTCCTCTTTCTGATATTTCAACCATTTGAAATAAGCCCAATTGGAGCTTTATCATCTTCTTTTTATGTAGATGGAACCCCAAACACCTTTTTGCTTTGGTTGTTTGTCTTTGTTTAGGGTTATTAAACTTCACTTTGCTATTTGTGGGTGAATCAACACAGAAAGCACAATCCAAGCTTATTGGTCCTCTTCCTGTTCAGATGGAACCAAAACGCGTATGCTTGCTTTGGGCTGATAACATTTCACTCTGCGATCTTTGGGTGAATGTGCATTCTCACACCAAAAACAGCAATTTGAAATAAGCTCAATTAGAGCTTTGTCATCTTCTTTTTACGCTGATGGAACCCAAACGTCACTGCGATTTTTGGATGAATGTGCATTCTCAACCCAAAACTACCCATTTGAAATAAGCTCAATCAGAGCTTTGTCTTCTTCTTTTTATGTAGATGGAACCCAAAACACCTTTTTGCTTTGGTTGGGGTGATTCTGTGCACACCCAAAAAACACCATGCGAATTTTTAATAAGCCCAATCAAAGCTTATTCGTCCTGTTTCTACGCATATGTAAGCGTAAATATGCTGTTGTGTTATTTTAGTCTCATTACACACCCTTTGCGATTTCTGGATAAAATTGCATCAACACCAAAGAACGACTTGAAATAAGCGAAATCCAAGATGCTTCTTTCTATGTAGCTGGAACCCAAAAAAACTGTTTCGCTTTGTTTCGGCTAATTACACTTAGCTTTGCTATTTGTGGGTGAATGAACACCGAAAGCACAATCCAAGATGATTCGTTCTCTTCCTATTCAGATGGAACCAAAACACCAATGCTAGATTTGGGCTGATATTTCAATCTGCGATCTTGGGGTGAATGTGCAAAAAACAACCCCCAAAACAACCATTTGAAATAAGCCCAATTGTTTATCATCTTCTTTTTATGTAGATGGAACCCCAAACACCTTTTTGCTTTGGTTGGGGGTGATTCTGGTGCACAACCAAAAAATACCATGCCAATTTAAATAAGCACAATCAAGGCTGATTTCATCTTGTTTCTATGCATATGGAAGCGAAAAGACATTGTTGTGTTATTTTGTTCTCATTACACAAACCTTGCGATTTCTGGGTCAAATTGCATTAACACCAAACAACACGACTTGAAATAAGCGAAATCCAAGATGCTTCTTTCTATTGTAACTGCAACCCAAAAACAACCTGTTTGTCTTTGTTTAGGGTTATTAAACTTCGCTTTGCTATTTGTGGGTGAATCAACACCGAAAGCACAATCCAAGCTCATTGGTCCTCTTCCTGTTCAGATGGAACCAAAACACCTATGCTTGCTTTGGGCTGATAACATGTCACTCTGCGATCTTTGGGTGAATGTGCATTCTCACACCAAAAACAGCAATTTGAAATAAGCTCAATTTGAGCTTTGTCATCTTCTTTTTACGCTGATGGAACCCAAAAGAACTTTTTGCTTTGGTTGGGGGTGATTCCGGTGCACACCCGAAAAACACCATGCGAATTGAAATAAGCCCAATCAAAGCTTATTCGTCGGATTTCTACGCATATTTAAATGAAAAAAAGGGGTTATGTTATTTTGATCTCATTACCCAAACTGCGATTTCTGGGTCAAATTGCAAAAGAACCAAAGAACACGACTTGAAATAAGCGAAATCTTAAGATTCTTCTTTCTATGTAGCTGGAACCCAAAACAATCTGTTTCACTTTGTTTAGGCTTATTGCACTTGGCTTTGCTAGGGTTAGGGTTAGGGTGAATGCACACTGAAAGAACAATCCAAGCTTCTTTGTCCTCTTCCTATTGAGATGGAACCAAAACACCATTGCTAGATTTGGGCTGATTACAAACGTCACTGCGATTTTTGGAAGAATGTGCATTCTCACCCCAAAACTACCCATTTGAAATAAGCTCAATCAGAGCTTTGTCTTCTTCTTTTTAGGTAGATGGAGCCCAAAACACCTTTTTGCTTTGGTTGGGGTGATTCTGTGCACACCCAAAAAACACCATGCAAATTTTTAATAAGCCCAATCAAAGCTTATTCGTCCTGTTTCTACGCATATGTAAGCGTAAATATGCTGTTGTGTTATTTTAGTCTCATTACACACCCTTTGCGATTTCTGGATCAAATTGCATTAACACCAAAGAAAACGACTTGAAATAAGCTGAACCCCTGACATAAGCGAAATCCAAGATGCTTCTTTCTATGTAGCTGGAACCCAAAAAAACTGTTTCGCTTTGTTTCGGCTAATTACACTTAGCTTTGCTATTTGTGGGTGAATGAACACCGAAAGCACAATCCAAGATGATTCGTTCTCTTCCTATTCAGATGGAACCAAAACACCAATGCTAGATTTGGGCTGATATTTCAATCTGCGATCTTGGGGTGAATGTGCATTCTAACCCCAAAAACAACCATTTGAAATAAGCCCAATTGGAGCTTTATCATCTTCTTTTTATGTAGCTGGAACCCCAAACACCTTTTTGCTTTGGTTGGGGGTGATTCTGGTGCACAACCAAAAAACACCATGCGAATTTAAATAAGCCCAATCAAGGCTGATTTCATCTTGTTTCTACGCATATGGAAGCGAAAAGACGGTGTTGTGTTATTTTGGTCTCATTACACAAACCTTGCGATTTCTGGGTCAAATTGCATTAACACCAAACAACACGACTTGAAATAAGTGAAATCCAAGATGCTTCTTTCTATTGTAACTGCAACCCAAAAACAACCTGTTTGTCTTTGTTTAGGGTTATTAAACTTCGCTTTGCTATTTGTGGGTGAATCAACACCGAAAGCACAATCCAAGCTTATTGGTCCTCTTCCTGTTCAGATGGAACCAAAACACCTATGCTTGCTTTGGGCTGATAACATGTCACTCTGCGATCTTTGGGTGAATGTGCATTCTCACACCAAAAACAGCAATTTGAAATAAGCTCAATTTGAGCTTTGTCATCTTCTTTTTACGCTGATGGAACCCAAAAGAACTTTTTGCTTTGGTTGGGGGTGATGCCGGTGCACACCCGAAAAACACCATGCGAATTGAAATAAGCCCAATCAAAGCTTATTCGTCGGATTTCTACGCATATTTAAATGAAAAAAAAGGGGTTGGGTTATTTTGATCTCATTACCCAAACTTTGGGATTTCTGGGTCAAATTGCAAAAGAACCAAAGAACACGACTTGAAATAAGCGAAATCTTAAGATTCTTCTTTCTATGTAGCTGGAACCCAAAACAATCTGTTTCACTTTGTTTAGGCTTATTGCACTTGGCTTTGCTAGGGTTAGGGTTAGGGTGAATGCACACTGAAAGAACAATCCAAGCTTCTTTGTCCTCTTCCTATTGAGATGGAACCAAAACACCAATGCTAGATTTGGGCTGATTACAAACGTCACTGCGATTTTTGGATGAATGTGCATTCTCACCCCAAAACTACCCATTTGAAATAAGCTCAATCAGAGCTTTGTCTTCTTCTTTTTATGTAGATGGAACCCAAAACACCTTTCTGCTTTGGTTGGGGTGATTCTGTGCACACCCAAAAAACACCACGCGAATTTTAAATAAGCCCAATCAAAGCTTATTCGTCCTGTTTCTACGCATATGGAAGCGTAAATATGGTGTTGTGTTATTTTAGTCTCATTACACACCCTTTGCGATTTCTGGATCAAATTGCATTAACACCAAAGAACACGACTTGAAATAAGCGAAATCCAAGATGCTTCTTTCTATGTAGCTGGAACCCAAAAAAACTGTTTCGCTTTGTTTCGGCTAATTAGCTTTGCTATTTGTGGGTGAATGAACACCGAAAGCACAATCCAAGATGATTCGTTCTCTTCCTATTCAGATGGAACCAAAACACCAATGCTAGATTTGGGCTGATATTTCAATCTGCGATCTTGGGGTGAATGTGCAAAAAACAACCCCCAAAACAACCATTTGAAATAAGCCCAATTGTTGTTTATCATCTTCTTTTTATGTAGATGGAACCCCAAACACCTTTTTGCTTTGGTTGGGGGTGATTCTGGTGCACAACCAAAAAATACCATGCCAATTTAAATAAGCACAATCAAGGCTGATTTCATCTTGTTTCTACGCATATGGAAGCGAAAAGACGGTGTTGTGTTATTTTGGTCTCATTACACAAACCTTGCGATTTCTGGGTCAAATTGCATTAACACCAAACAACACGACTTGAAATAAGCGAAATCCAAGATGCTTCTTTCTATTGTAACTGCAACCCAAAAACAACCTGTTTGTCTTTGTTTAGGGTTATTAAACTTCGCTTTGCTATTTGTGGGTGAATCAACACCGAAAGCACAATCCAAGCTTATTGGTCCTCTTCCTGTTCAGATGGAACCAAAACACCTATGCTTGCTTTGGGCTGATAACATGTCACTCTGCGATCTTTGGGTGAATGTGCATTCTCACACCAAAAACAGCAATTTGAAATAAGCTCAATATGAGCTTTGTCATCTTCTTTTTACGCTGATGGAACCCAAAAGAACTTTTTGCTTTGGTTGGGGGTGATTCCGGTGCACACCCGAAAAACACCATGCGAATTGAAATAAGCCCAATCAAAGCTTATTCGTCAGATTTCTACGCATATTTAAATGAAAAAAAAGGGGTTGTGTTATTTTGATCTCATTACCCAAACTTTGCGATTTCTGGGTCAAATTGCAAAAGAACCAAAGAACACGACTTGAAATAAGCGAAATCTTAAGATTCTTCTTTCTATGTAGCTGGAACCCAAAACAATCTGTTTCACTTTGTTTAGGCTTATTGCACTTGGCTTTGCTAGGGTTAGGGTTAGGGTGAATGCACACTGAAAGAACAATCCAAGCTTCTTTGTCCTCTTCCTATTGAGATGGAACCAAAACACCAATGCTAGATTTGGGCTGATTACAAACGTCACTGCGATTTTTGGATGAATGTGCATTCTCGCCCCAAAACTACCCATTTGAAATAAGCTCAATCAGAGCTTTGTCTTCTTCTTTTTATGTAGATGGAACCCAAAACACCTTTTTGCTTTGGTTGGGGTGATTCTGTGCACACCCAGAAAACACCATGCGAATTTTTAATAAGCCCAATCAAAGCTTATTCGTCCTGTTTCTACGCATATGTAAGCGTATATATGCTGTTGTGTTATTTTAGTCTCATTACACACCCTTTGCGATTTCTGGATCAAATTGCATTAACACCAAAGAAAACGACTTGAAATAAGCTGAACCCCTGACATAAGCGAAATCCAAGATGCTTCTTTCTATGTAGCTGGAACCCAAAAAAACTGTTTCGCTTTGTTTCGGCTAATTACACTTAGCTTTGCTATTTGTGGGTGAATGAACACCGAAAGCACAATCCAAGATGATTCGTTCTCTTCCTATTCAGATGGAACCAAAACACCAATGCTAGATTTGGGCTGATATTTCAATCTGCGATCTTGGGGTGAATGTGCATTCTAACCCCAAAAACAACCATTTGAAATAAGCCCAATTGGAGCTTTATCATCTTCTTTTTATGTAGATGGAACCCCAAACACCTTTTTGCTTTGGTTGGGGGTGATTCTGGTGCACAACCAAAAAACACCATGCGAATTTAAATAAGCCCAATCAAGGCTGATTTCATCTTGTTTCTACGCATATGGAAGCGAAAAGACGGTGTTGTGTTATTTTGGTCTCATTACCCAAACTTTGCGATTTCTGGGTCAAATTGCAAAAGAACCAAAGAACACGACTTGAAATAAGCGAAATCTTAAGATTCTTCTTTCTATGTAGCTGGAACCCAAAACAATCTGTTTCACTTTGTTTAGGCTTATCGCACTTGGCTTTGCTAGGGTTAGGGTTAGGGTGAATGCACACTGAAAGAACAATCCAAGCTTCTTTGTCCTCTTCCTATTGAGATGAAACCAAAACACCATTGCTAGATTACAAACGTCACTGCGATTTTTGGATGAATGTGCATTCTCACCCCAAAACTACCCATTTGAAATAAGCTCAATCAGAGCTTTGTCTTCTTCCTTTTAGGTAGATGGAACCCAAAACACCTTTTTGCTTTGGTTGGGGTGATTCTGTGCACACCCAAAAAACACCATGCGAATTTTTAATAAGCCCAATCAAAGCTCATTCGTCCTGTTTCTACGCATATGGAAGCGTAAATATGCTGTTGTGTTATTTCGGTCTCATTACACACCCTTTGCGATTTCTGGATCAAATTGCATTAACACCAAAGAACACGACTTGAAATAAGCGAAATCCAAGATGCTTCTTTCTATTGTAACTGCAACCCAAAAACAACCTGTTTGTCTTTGTTTAGGGTTATTAAACTTCGCTTTGCTATTTGTGGGTGAATCAACACCGAAAGCACAATCCAAGCTTATTGGTCCTCTTCCTGTTCAGATGGAACCAAAACACCTATGCTTGCTTTGGGCTGATAACATGTCACTCTGCGATCTTTGGGTGAATGTGCATTCTCACACCAAAAACAGCAATTTGAAATAAGCTCAATTTGAGCTTTGTCATCTTCTTTTTACACTGATGGAACCCAAAAGAACTTTTTGCTTTGGTTGGGGGTGATTCTGGTGCACACCCGAAAAACACCATGCGAATTGAAATAAGCCCAATCAAAGCTTATTCGTCGGATTTCTACGCATATTTAAATGAAAAAAAAGGGGTTGTGTTATTTTGATCTCATTACCCAAACTTTGCGATTTCTGGGTCAAATTGCAAAAGAACCAAAGAACACGACTTGAAAAGAGCGAAATCTTAAGATTCTTCTTTCTATGTAGCTGGAACCCAAAACAATCTGTTTCACTTTGTTTAGGGTTATTGCACTTGGCTTTGCTAGTTGGTTAGGGTGAATGCACACTGAAAGAACAATCCAAGCTTCTTTGTCCTCTTCCTATTGAGATGGAACCAAAACACCAATGCAAGATTTCGGCTGATTACAAACGTCACTGCGATTTTTGGAAGAATGTGCATTCTCACCCCAAAACTACCCATTTGAAATAAGCTCAATCAGAGCTTTGTCTTCTTCTTTTTATGTAGATGGAACCCAAAACACCTTTCTGCTTTGGTTGGGGTGATTCTGTGCACACCCAAAAAACACCACGCGAATTTTAAATAAGCCCAATCAAAGCTTATTCGTCCTGTTTCTACGCATATGGAAGCGTAAATATGGTGTTGTGTTATTTTAGTCTCATTACACACCCTTTGCGATTTCTGGATCAAATTGCATTAACACCAAAGAACACGACTTGAAATAAGCGAAATCCAAGATGCTTCTTTCTATGTAGCTGGAACCCAAAAAAACTGTTTCGCTTTGTTTCGGCTAATTAGCTTTGCTATTTGTGGGTGAATGAACACCGAAAGCACAATCCAAGATGATTCGTTCTCTTCCTATTCAGATGGAACCAAAACACCAATGCTAGATTTGGGCTGATATTTCAATCTGCGATCTTGGGGTGAATGTGCAAAAAACAACCCCCAAAACAACCATTTGAAATAAGCCCAATTGTTGTTTATCATCTTCTTTTTATGTAGATGGAACCCCAAACACCTTTTTGCTTTGGTTGGGGGTGATTCTGGTGCACAACCAAAAAATACCATGCCAATTTAAATAAGCACAATCAAGGCTGATTTCATCTTGTTTCTACGCATATGGAAGCGAAAAGACGGTGTTGTGTTATTTTGGTCTCATTACACAAACCTTGCGATTTCTGGGTCAAATTGCATTAACACCAAACAACACGACTTGAAATAAGCGAAATCCAAGATGCTTCTTTCTATTGTAACTGCAACCCAAAAACAACCTGTTTGTCTTTGTTTAGGGTTATTAAACTTCGCTTTGCTATTTGTGGGTGAATCAACACCGAAAGCACAATCCAAGCTTATTGGTCCTCTTCCTGTTCAGATGGAACCAAAACACCTATGCTTGCTTTGGGCTGATAACATGTCACTCTGCGATCTTTGGGTGAATGTGCATTCTCACACCAAAAACAGCAATTTGAAATAAGCTCAATATGAGCTTTGTCATCTTCTTTTTACGCTGATGGAACCCAAAAGAACTTTTTGCTTTGGTTGGGGGTGATTCCGGTGCACACCCGAAAAACACCATGCGAATTGAAATAAGCCCAATCAAAGCTTATTCGTCAGATTTCTACGCATATTTAAATGAAAAAAAAGGGGTTGTGTTATTTTGATCTCATTACCCAAACTTTGCGATTTCTGGGTCAAATTGCAAAAGAACCAAAGAACACGACTTGAAAAGAGCGAAATCTTAAGATTCTTCTTTCTATGTAGCTGGAACCCAAAACAATCTGTTTCACTTTGTTTAGGCTTATTGCACTTGGCTTTGCTAGGGTTAGGGTTAGGGTGAATGCACACTGAAAGAACAATCCAAGCTTCTTTGTCCTCTTCCTATTGAGATGGAACCAAAACACCAATGCTAGATTTGGGCTGATTACAAACGTCACTGCGATTTTTGGATGAATGTGCATTCTCGCCCCAAAACTACCCATTTGAAATAAGCTCAATCAGAGCTTTGTCTTCTTCTTTTTATGTAGATGGAACCCAAAACACCTTTTTGCTTTGGTTGGGGTGATTCTGTGCACACCCAGAAAACACCATGCGAATTTTTAATAAGCCCAATCAAAGCTTATTCGTCCTGTTTCTACGCATATGTAAGCGTATATATGCTGTTGTGTTATTTTAGTCTCATTACACACCCTTTGCGATTTCTGGATCAAATTGCATTAACACCAAAGAAAACGACTTGAAATAAGCTGAACCCCTGACATAAGCGAAATCCAAGATGCT
Organism: Podarcis melisellensis; assembly: GCF_964234715.1. NCBI lineage: Eukaryota > Metazoa > Chordata > Lepidosauria > Squamata > Lacertidae > Podarcis > Podarcis melisellensis. The sequence goes on along the minus strand of NW_028113149.1, from coordinate 204,748 downwards.
TCTTTCTATGTAGCTGGAACCCAAAAAAACTGTTTCGCTTTGTTTCGGCTAATTACACTTAGCTTTGCTATTTGTGGGTGAATGAACACCGAAAGCACAATCCAAGATGATTCGTTCTCTTCCTATTCAGATGGAACCAAAACACCAATGCTAGATTTGGGCTGATATTTCAATCTGCGATCTTGGGGTGAATGTGCATTCTAACCCCAAAAACAACCATTTGAAATAAGCCCAATTGGAGCTTTATCATCTTCTTTTTATGTAGATGGAACCCCAAACACCTTTTTGCTTTGGTTGGGGGTGATTCTGGTGCACAACCAAAAAACACCATGCGAATTTAAATAAGCCCAATCAAGGCTGATTTCATCTTGTTTCTACGCATATGGAAGCGAAAAGACGGTGTTGTGTTATTTTGGTCTCATTACACAAACCTTGCGATTTCTGGGTCAAATTGCATTAACACCAAACAACACGACTTGAAATAAGCGAAATCCAAGATGCTTCTTTCTATTGTAACTGCAACCCAAAAACAACCTGTTTGTCTTTGTTTAGGGTTATTAAACTTCGCTTTGCTATTTGTGGGTGAATCAACACCGAAAGCACAATCCAAGCTTATTGGTCCTCTTCCTGTTCAGATGGAACCAAAACACCTATGCTTGCTTTGGGCTGATAACATGTCACTCTGCGATCTTTGGGTGAATGTGCATTCTCACACCAAAAACAGCAATTTGAAATAAGCTCAATTTGAGCTTTGTCATCTTCTTTTTACGCTGATGGAACCCAAAAGAACTTTTTGCTTTGGTTGGGGGTGATTCCGGTGCACACCCGAAAAACACCATGCGAATTGAAATAAGCCCAATCAAAGCTTATTCGTCGGATTTCTACGCATATTTAAATGAAAAAAAAGGGGTTGTGTTATTTTGATCTCATTACCCAAACTTTGCGATTTCTGGGTCAAATTGCAAAAGAACCAAAGAACACGACTTGAAATAAGCGAAATCTTAAGATTCTTCTTTCTATGTAGCTGGAACCCAAAACAATCTTTCACTTTGTTTAGGCTTATTGCACTTGGCTTTGCTAGTTGGTTAGGGTGAATGCACACTGAAAGAACAATCCAAGCTTCTTTGTCCTCTTCCTATTGAGATGGAACCAAAACACCAATGCTAGATTTGGGCTGATTACAAACGTCACTGCGATTTTTGGATGAATGTGCATTCTCGCCCCAAAACTACCCATTTGAAATAAGCTCAATCAGAGCTTTGTCTTCTTCTTTTTATGTAGATGGAACCCAAAACACCTTTTTGCTTTGGTTGGGGTGATTCTGTGCACACCCAGAAAACACCATGCGAATTTTTAATAAGCCCAATCAAAGCTTATTCGTCCTGTTTCTACGCATATGTAAGCGTATATATGCTGTTGTGTTATTTTAGTCTCATTACACACCCTTTGCGATTTCTGGATCAAATTGCATTAACACCAAAGAACGACTTGAAATAAGCGAAATCCAAGATGCTTCTTTCTATGTAGCTGGAACCCAAAAAAACTGTTTCGCTTTCTTTCGGCTAATTACACTTAGCTTCGCTATTTGTGGGTGAATGAACACCGAAAGCACAATCCAAGATGATTCGTTCTCTTCCTATTCAGATGGAACCAAAACACCAATGCTAGATTTGGGCTGATATTTCAATCTGCAATCTTGGGTTGAATGTGCAAAAAACAACCCCCAAAACAAACCATTTGAAATAAGCCCAATTGCTTATCATCTTCTTTTTATGTAGCTGGAACCCCAAACACCTTTTTGCTTTGGTTGGGGGTGATTCTGGTGCACAACCAAAAAATACCATGCCAATTTAAATAAGCACAATCAAGGCTGATTTCATCTTGTTTCTACGCATATGGAAGCGAAAAGACATTGTTGTGTTATTTTGTTCTCATTACACAAACCTTGCGATTTCTGGGTCAAATTGCATTAACACCAAACAACACGACTTGAAATAAGCGAAATCCAAGATGCTTCTTTCTATTGTAACTGCAACCCAAAAACAACCTGTTTGTCTTTGTTTAGGGTTATTAAACTTCGCTTTGCTATTTGTGGGTGAATCAACACCGAAAGCACAATCCAAGCTTATTGGTCCTCTTCCTGTTCAGATGGAACCAAAACACCTATGCTTGCTTTGGGCTGATAACATGTCACTCTGCGATCTTTGGGTGAATGTGCATTCTCACACCAAAAACAGCAATTTGAAATAAGCTCAATATGAGCTTTGTCATCTTCTTTTTACGCTGATGGAACCGAAAAGAACTTTTTGCTTTGGTTGGGGGTGATTCCGGTGCACACCCGAAAAACACCATGCGAATTGAAATAAGCCCAATCAAAGCTTATTCGTCGGATTTCTACGCATATTTAAATGAAAAAAAAGGGGTTGTGTTATTTTGATCTCATTACCCAAACTTTGCGATTTCTGGGTCAAATTGCAAAAGAACCAAAGAACACGACTTGAAATAAGCGAAATCTTAAGATTCTTCTTTCTATGTAGATGGAACCCAAAACAATCTGTTTCACTTTGTTTAGGCTTATTGCACTTGGCTTTGCTAGGGTTAGGGTTAGGGTGAATGCACACTGAAAGAACAATCCAAGCTTCTTTGTCCTCTTCCTATTGAGATGAAACCAAAACACCATTGCTAGATTACAAACGTCACTGCGATTTTTGGATGAATGTGCATTCTCACCCCAAAACTACCCATTTGAAATAAGCTCAATCAGAGCTTTGTCTTCTTCTTTTTAGGTAGATGGAACCCAAAACACCTTTTTGCTTTGGTTGGGGTGATTCTGTGCACACCCAAAAAACACCATGCGAATTTTTAATAAGCCCAATCAAAGCTTATTCGTCCTGTTTCTACGCATATGGAAGCGTAAATATGCTGTTGTGTTATTTCAGTCTCATTACACACCCTTTGCGATTTCTGGATCAAATTGCATTAACACCAAAGAACACGACTTGAAATAAGCGAAATCCAAGATGCTTCTTTCTATTGTAACTGCAACCCAAAAACAACCTGTTTGTCTTTGTTTAGGGTTATTAAACTTCGCTTTGCTATTTGTGGGTGAATCAACACCGAAAGCACAATCCAAGCTTATTGGTCCTCTTCCTGTTCAGATGGAACCAAAACACCTATGCTTGCTTTGGGCTGATAACATGTCACTCTGCGATCTTTGGGTGAATGTGCATTCTCACACCAAAAACAGCAATTTGAAATAAGCTCAATTTGAGCTTTGTCATCTTCTTTTTACGCTGATGGAACCCAAAAGAACTTTTTGCTTTGGTTGGGCGTGATTCCGGTGCACACCCGAAAAACACCATGCGAATTGAAATAAGCCCAATCAAAGCTTATTCGTCGGATTTCTACGCATATTTAAATGAAAAAAAAGGGGTTGTGTTATTTTGATCTCATTACCCAAACTTTGCGATTTCTGGGTCAAATTGCAAAAGAACCAAAGAACACGACTTGAAATAAGCGAAATCTTAAGATTCTTCTTTCTATGTAGCTGGAACCCAAAACAATCTGTTTCACTTTGTTTAGGCTTATTGCACTTGGCTTTGCTAGGGTTAGGGTTAGGGTGAATGCACACTGAAAGAACAATCCAAGCTTCTTTGTTCTCTTCCTATTGAGATGAAACCAAAACACCATTGCTAGATTACAAACGTCACTGCGATTTTTGGATGAATGTGCATTCTCACCCCAAAACTACCCATTTGAAATAAGCTCAATCAGAGCTTTGTCTTCTTCTTTTTAGGTAGATGGAACCCAAAACACCTTTTTGCTTTGGTTGGGGTGATTCTGTGCACACCCAAAAAACACCATGCGAATTTTTAATAAGCCCAATCAAAGCTCATTCGTCCTGTTTCTACGCATATGGAAGCGTAAATATGGTGTTGTGTTATTTTAGTCTCATTACACACCCTTTGCGATTTCTGGATCAAATTGCATTAACACCAAAGAACACGACTTGAAATAAGCGAAATCCAAGATGCTTCTTTCTATTGTAACTGCAACCCAAAAACAACCTGTTTGTCTTTGTTTAGGGTTATTAAACTTCGCTTTGCTATTTGTGGGTGAATCAACACCGAAAGCACAATCCAAGCTTATTGGTCCTCTTCCTGTTCAGATGGAACCAAAACACCTATGCTTGCTTTGGGCTGATAACATGTCACTCTGCGATCTTTGGGTGAATGTGCATTCTCACACCAAAAACAGCAATTTGAAATAAGCTCAATTTGAGCTTTGTCATCTTCTTTTTACACTGATGGAACCCAAAAGAACTTTTTGCTTTGGTTGGGGGTGATTCTGGTGCACACCCGAAAAACACCATGCGAATTGAAATAAGCCCAATCAAAGCTTATTCGTCGGATTTCTACGCATATTTAAATGAAAAAAAAGGGGTTGTGTTATTTTGATCTCATTACCCAAACTTTGCGATTTCTGGGTCAAATTGCAAAAGAATCAAAGAACACGACTTGAAATAAGCGAAATCTTAAGATTCTTCTTTCTATGTAGCTGGAACCCAAAACAATCTGTTTCACTTTGTTTAGGCTTATTGCACTTGGCTTTGCTAGGGTTAGGGTTAGGGTGAATGCACACTGAAAGAACAATCCAAGCTTCTTTGTCCTCTTCCTATTGAGATGGAACCAAAACACCAATGCTAGATTTGGGCTGATTACAAACGTCACTGCGATTTTTGGATGAATGTGCATTCTCGCCCCAAAACTACCCATTTGAAATAAGCTCAATCAGAGCTTTGTCTTCTTCTTTTTATGTAGATGGAACCCAAAACACCTTTCTGCTTTGGTTGGGGTGATTCTGTGCACACCCAGAAAACACCATGCGAATTTTTAATAAGCCCAATCAAAGCTTATTCGTCCTGTTTCTACGCATATGTAAGCGTAAATATGCTGTTGTGTTATTTTAGTCTCATTACACACCCTTTGCGATTTCTGGATCAAATTGCATTAACACCAAAGAAAACGACTTGAAATAAGCTGAACCCCTGACATAAGCGAAATCCAAGATGCTTCTTTCTATGTAGCTGGAACCCAAAAAAACTGTTTCGCTTTGTTTCGGCTAATTACACTTAGCTTTGCTATTTGTGGGTGAATGAACACCGAAAGCACAATCCAAGATGATTCGTTCTCTTCCTATTCAGATGGAACCAAAACACCAATGCTAGATTTGGGCTGATATTTCAATCTGCGATCTTGGGGTGAATGTGCATTCTAACCCCAAAAACAACCATTTGAAATAAGCCCAATTGGAGCTTTATCATCTTCTTTTTATGTAGATGGAACCCCAAACACCTTTTTGCTTTGGTTGGGGGTGATTCTGGTGCACAACCAAAAAACACCATGCGAATTTAAATAAGCCCAATCAAGGCTGATTTCATCTTGTTTCTACGCATATGGAAGCGAAAAGACGGTGTTGTGTTATTTTGGTCTCATTACACAAACCTTGCGATTTCTGGGTCAAATTGCATTAACACCAAACAACACGACTTGAAATAAGCGAAATCCAAGATGCTTCTTTCTATTGTAACTGCAACCCAAAAACAACCTGTTTGTCTTTGTTTAGGGTTATTAAACTTCGCTTTGCTATTTGTGGGTGAATCAACACCGAAAGCACAATCCAAGCTTATTGGTCCTCTTCCTGTTCAGATGGAACCAAAACACCTATGCTTGCTTTGGGCTGATAACATGTCACTCTGCAATCTTTGGGTGAATGTGCATTCTCACACCAAAAACAGCAATTTGAAATAAGCTCAATTTGAGCTTTGTCATCTTCTTTTTACACTGATGGAACCCAAAAGAACTTTTTGCTTTGGTTGGGGGTGATTCTGGTGCACACCCGAAAAACACCATGCGAATTGAAATAAGCCCAATCAAAGCTTATTCGTCGGATTTCTACGCATATTTAAATGAAAAAAAAGGGGTTGTGTTATTTTGATCTCATTACCCAAACTTTGCGATTTCTGGGTCAAATTGCAAAAGAACCAAAGAACACGACTTGAAATAAGCGAAATCTTAAGATTCTTCTTTCTATGTAGCTGGAACCCAAAACAATCTGTTTCACTTTGTTTAGGGTTATTGCACTTGGCTTTGCTAGTTGGTTAGGGTGAATGCACACTGAAAGAACAATCCAAGCTTCTTTGTCCTCTTCCTATTGAGATGGAACCAAAACACCAATGCAAGATTTCGGCTGATTACAAACGTCACTGCGATTTTTGGAAGAATGTGCATTCTCACCCCAAAACTACCCATTTGAAATAAGCTCAATCAGAGCTTTGTCTTCTTCTTTTTATGTAGATGGAACCCAAAACACCTTTCTGCTTTGGTTGGGGTGATTCTGTGCACACCCAAAAAACACCACGCGAATTTTAAATAAGCCCAATCAAAGCTTATTCGTCCTGTTTCTACGCATATGGAAGCGTAAATATGGTGTTGTGTTATTTTAGTCTCATTACACACCCTTTGCGATTTCTGGATCAAATTGCATTAACACCAAAGAACACGACTTGAAATAAGCGAAATCCAAGATGCTTCTTTCTATGTAGCTGGAACCCAAAAAAACTGTTTCGCTTTGTTTCGGCTAATTAGCTTTGCTATTTGTGGGTGAATGAACACCGAAAGCACAATCCAAGATGATTCGTTCTCTTCCTATTCAGATGGAACCAAAACACCAATGCTAGATTTGGGCTGATATTTCAATCTGCGATCTTGGGGTGAATGTGCAAAAAACAACCCCCAAAACAACCATTTGAAATAAGCCCAATTGTTGTTTATCATCTTCTTTTTATGTAGATGGAACCCCAAACACCTTTTTGCTTTGGTTGGGGGTGATTCTGGTGCACAACCAAAAAATACCATGCCAATTTAAATAAGCACAATCAAGGCTGATTTCATCTTGTTTCTACGCATATGGAAGCGAAAAGACGGTGTTGTGTTATTTTGGTCTCATTACACAAACCTTGCGATTTCTGGGTCAAATTGCATTAACACCAAACAACACGACTTGAAATAAGCGAAATCCAAGATGCTTCTTTCTATTGTAACTGCAACCCAAAAACAACCTGTTTGTCTTTGTTTAGGGTTATTAAACTTCGCTTTGCTATTTGTGGGTGAATCAACACCGAAAGCACAATCCAAGCTTATTGGTCCTCTTCCTGTTCAGATGGAACCAAAACACCTATGCTTGCTTTGGGCTGATAACATGTCACTCTGCGATCTTTGGGTGAATGTGCATTCTCACACCAAAAACAGCAATTTGAAATAAGCTCAATTTGAGCTTTGTCATCTTCTTTTTACACTGATGGAACCCAAAAGAACTTTTTGCTTTGGTTGGGGGTGATTCTGGTGCACACCCGAAAAACACCATGCGAATTGAAATAAGCCCAATCAAAGCTTATTCGTCGGATTTCTACGCATATTTAAATGAAAAAAAAGGGGTTGTGTTATTTTGATCTCATTACCCAAACTTTGCGATTTCTGGGTCAAATTGCAAAAGAATCAAAGAACACGACTTGAAATAAGCGAAATCTTAAGATTCTTCTTTCTATGTAGCTGGAACCCAAAACAATCTGTTTCACTTTGTTTAGGCTTATTGCACTTGGCTTTGCTAGGGTTAGGGTTAGGGTGAATGCACACTGAAAGAACAATCCAAGCTTCTTTGTCCTCTTCCTATTGAGATGGAACCAAAACACCAATGCTAGATTTGGGCTGATTACAAACGTCACTGCGATTTTTGGATGAATGTGCATTCTCGCCCCAAAACTACCCATTTGAAATAAGCTCAATCAGAGCTTTGTCTTCTTCTTTTTATGTAGATGGAACCCAAAACACCTTTCTGCTTTGGTTGGGGTGATTCTGTGCACACCCAGAAAACACCATGCGAATTTTTAATAAGCCCAATCAAAGCTTATTCGTCCTGTTTCTACGCATATGTAAGCGTAAATATGCTGTTGTGTTATTTTAGTCTCATTACACACCCTTTGCGATTTCTGGATCAAATTGCATTAACACCAAAGAAAACGACTTGAAATAAGCTGAACCCCTGACATAAGCGAAATCCAAGATGCTTCTTTCTATGTAGCTGGAACCCAAAAAAACTGTTTCGCTTTGTTTCGGCTAATTACACTTAGCTTTGCTATTTGTGGGTGAATGAACACCGAAAGCACAATCCAAGATGATTCGTTCTCTTCCTATTCAGATGGAACCAAAACACCAATGCTAGATTTGGGCTGATATTTCAATCTGCGATCTTGGGGTGAATGTGCATTCTAACCCCAAAAACAACCATTTGAAATAAGCCCAATTGGAGCTTTATCATCTTCTTTTTATGTAGATGGAACCCCAAACACCTTTTTGCTTTGGTTGGGGGTGATTCTGGTGCACAACCAAAAAACACCATGCGAATTTAAATAAGCCCAATCAAGGCTGATTTCATCTTGTTTCTACGCATATGGAAGCGAAAAGACGGTGTTGTGTTATTTTGGTCTCATTACACAAACCTTGCGATTTCTGGGTCAAATTGCATTAACACCAAACAACACGACTTGAAATAAGCGAAATCCAAGATGCTTCTTTCTATTGTAACTGCAACCCAAAAACAACCTGTTTGTCTTTGTTTAGGGTTATTAAACTTCGCTTTGCTATTTGTGGGTGAATCAACACCGAAAGCACAATCCAAGCTTATTGGTCCTCTTCCTGTTCAGATGGAACCAAAACACCTATGCTTGCTTTGGGCTGATAACATGTCACTCTGCAATCTTTGGGTGAATGTGCATTCTCACACCAAAAACAGCAATTTGAAATAAGCTCAATTTGAGCTTTGTCATCTTCTTTTTACACTGATGGAACCCAAAAGAACTTTTTGCTTTGGTTGGGGGTGATTCTGGTGCACACCCGAAAAACACAATGCGAATTGAAATAAGCCCAATCAAAGCTTATTCGTCGGATTTCTACGCATATTTAAATGAAAAAAAAGGGGTTGTGTTATTTTGATCTCATTACCCAAACTTTGCGATTTCTGGGTCAAATTGCAAAAGAACCAAAGAACACGACTTGAAATAAGCGAAATCTTAAGATTCTTCTTTCTATGTAGCTGGAACCCAAAACAATCTGTTTCACTTTGTTTAGGGTTATTGCACTTGGCTTTGCTAGTTGGTTAGGGTGAATGCACACTGAAAGAACAATCCAAGCTTCTTTGTCCTCTTCCTATTGAGATGGAACCAAAACACCAATGCAAGATTTCGGCTGATTACAAACGTCACTGCGATTTTTGGAAGAATGTGCATTCTCACCCCAAAACTACCCATTTGAAATAAGCTCAATCAGAGCTTTGTCTTCTTCTTTTTATGTAGATGGAACCCAAAACACCTTTCTGCTTTGGTTGGGGTGATTCTGTGCACACCCAAAAAACACCACGCGAATTTTAAATAAGCCCAATCAAAGCTTATTCGTCCTGTTTCTACGCATATGGAAGCGTAAATATGGTGTTGTGTTATTTTAGTCTCATTACACACCCTTTGCGATTTCTGGATCAAATTGCATTAACACCAAAGAACACGACTTGAAATAAGCGAAATCCAAGATGCTTCTTTCTATGTAGCTGGAACCCAAAAAAACTGTTTCGCTTTGTTTCGGCTAATTAGCTTTGCTATTTGTGGGTGAATGAACACCGAAAGCACAATCCAAGATGATTCGTTCTCTTCCTATTCAGATGGAACCAAAACACCAATGCTAGATTTGGGCTGATATTTCAATCTGCGATCTTGGGGTGAATGTGCAAAAAACAACCCCCAAAACAACCATTTGAAATAAGCCCAATTGTTGTTTATCATCTTCTTTTTATGTAGATGGAACCCCAAACACCTTTTTGCTTTGGTTGGGGGTGATTCTGGTGCACAACCAAAAAATACCATGCCAATTTAAATAAGCACAATCAAGGCTGATTTCATCTTGTTTCTACGCATATGGAAGCGAAAAGACGGTGTTGTGTTATTTTGGTCTCATTACACAAACCTTGCGATTTCTGGGTCAAATTGCATTAACACCAAACAACACGACTTGAAATAAGCGAAATCCAAGATGCTTCTTTCTATTGTAACTGCAACCCAAAAACAACCTGTTTGTCTTTGTTTAGGGTTATTAAACTTCGCTTTGCTATTTGTGGGTGAATCAACACCGAAAGCACAATCCAAGCTTATTGGTCCTCTTCCTGTTCAGATGGAACCAAAACACCTATGCTTGCTTTGGGCTGATAACATGTCACTCTGCGATCTTTGGGTGAATGTGCATTCTCACACCAAAAACAGCAATTTGAAATAAGCTCAATATGAGCTTTGTCATCTTCTTTTTACGCTGATGGAACCCAAAAGAACTTTTTGCTTTGGTTGGGGGTGATTCCGGTGCACACCCGAAAAACACCATGCGAATTGAAATAAGCCCAATCAAAGCTTATTCGTCAGATTTCTACGCATATTTAAATGAAAAAAAAGGGGTTGTGTTATTTTGATCTCATTACCCAAACTTTGCGATTTCTGGGTCAAATTGCAAAAGAACCAAAGAACACGACTTGAAAAGAGCGAAATCTTAAGATTCTTCTTTCTATGTAGCTGGAACCCAAAACAATCTGTTTCACTTTGTTTAGGCTTATTGCACTTGGCTTTGCTAGGGTTAGGGTTAGGGTGAATGCACACTGAAAGAACAATCCAAGCTTCTTTGTCCTCTTCCTATTGAGATGGAACCAAAACACCAATGCTAGATTTGGGCTGATTACAAACGTCACTGCGATTTTTGGATGAATGTGCATTCTCGCCCCAAAACTACCCATTTGAAATAAGCTCAATCAGAGCTTTGTCTTCTTCTTTTTATGTAGATGGAACCCAAAACACCTTTTTGCTTTGGTTGGGGTGATTCTGTGCACACCCAGAAAACACCATGCGAATTTTTAATAAGCCCAATCAAAGCTTATTCGTCCTGTTTCTACGCATATGTAAGCGTATATATGCTGTTGTGTTATTTTAGTCTCATTACACACCCTTTGCGATTTCTGGATCAAATTGCATTAACACCAAAGAAAACGACTTGAAATAAGCTGAACCCCTGACATAAGCGAAATCCAAGATGCTTCTTTCTATGTAGCTGGAACCCAAAAAAACTGTTTCGCTTTGTTTCGGCTAATTACACTTAGCTTTGCTATTTGTGGGTGAATGAACACCGAAAGCACAATCCAAGATGATTCGTTCTCTTCCTATTCAGATGGAACCAAAACACCAATGCTAGATTTGGGCTGATATTTCAATCTGCGATCTTGGGGTGAATGTGCATTCTAACCCCAAAAACAACCATTTGAAATAAGCCCAATTGGAGCTTTATCATCTTCTTTTTATGTAGATGGAACCCCAAACACCTTTTTGCTTTGGTTGGGGGTGATTCTGGTGCACAACCAAAAAACACCATGCGAATTTAAATAAGCCCAATCAAGGCTGATTTCATCTTGTTTCTACGCATATGGAAGCGAAAAGACGGTGTTGTGTTATTTTGGTCTCATTACACAAACCTTGCGATTTCTGGGTCAAATTGCATTAACACCAAACAACACGACTTGAAATAAGCGAAATCCAAGATGCTTCTTTCTATTGTAACTGCAACCCAAAAACAACCTGTTTGTCTTTGTTTAGGGTTATTAAACTTCGCTTTGCTATTTGTGGGTGAATCAACACCGAAAGCACAATCCAAGCTTATTGGTCCTCTTCCTGTTCAGATGGAACCAAAACACCTATGCTTGCTTTGGGCTGATAACATGTCACTCTGCGATCTTTGGGTGAATGTGCATTCTCACACCAAAAACAGCAATTTGAAATAAGCTCAATTTGAGCTTTGTCATCTTCTTTTTACGCTGATGGAACCCAAAAGAACTTTTTGCTTTGGTTGGGGGTGATTCCGGTGCACACCCGAAAAACACCATGCGAATTGAAATAAGCCCAATCAAAGCTTATTCGTCGGATTTCTACGCATATTTAAATGAAAAAAAAGGGGTTGTGTTATTTTGATCTCATTACCCAAACTTTGCGATTTCTGGGTCAAATTGCAAAAGAACCAAAGAACACGACTTGAAATAAGCGAAATCTTAAGATTCTTCTTTCTATGTAGCTGGAACCCAAAACAATCTTTCACTTTGTTTAGGCTTATTGCACTTGGCTTTGCTAGTTGGTTAGGGTGAATGCACACTGAAAGAACAATCCAAGCTTCTTTGTCCTCTTCCTATTGAGATGGAACCAAAACACCAATGCTAGATTTGGGCTGATTACAAACGTCACTGCGATTTTTGGATGAATGTGCATTCTCGCCCCAAAACTACCCATTTGAAATAAGCTCAATCAGAGCTTTGTCTTCTTCTTTTTATGTAGATGGAACCCAAAACACCTTTTTGCTTTGGTTGGGGTGATTCTGTGCACACCCAGAAAACACCATGCGAATTTTTAATAAGCCCAATCAAAGCTTATTCGTCCTGTTTCTACGCATATGTAAGCGTATATATGCTGTTGTGTTATTTTAGTCTCATTACACACCCTTTGCGATTTCTGGATCAAATTGCATTAACACCAAAGAACGACTTGAAATAAGCGAAATCCAAGATGCTTCTTTCTATGTAGCTGGAACCCAAAAAAACTGTTTCGCTTTCTTTCGGCTAATTACACTTAGCTTCGCTATTTGTGGGTGAATGAACACCGAAAGCACAATCCAAGATGATTCGTTCTCTTCCTATTCAGATGGAACCAAAACACCAATGCTAGATTTGGGCTGATATTTCAATCTGCAATCTTGGGTTGAATGTGCAAAAAACAACCCCCAAAACAAACCATTTGAAATAAGCCCAATTGCTTATCATCTTCTTTTTATGTAGCTGGAACCCCAAACACCTTTTTGCTTTGGTTGGGGGTGATTCTGGTGCACAACCAAAAAATACCATGCCAATTTAAATAAGCACAATCAAGGCTGATTTCATCTTGTTTCTACGCATATGGAAGCGAAAAGACATTGTTGTGTTATTTTGTTCTCATTACACAAACCTTGCGATTTCTGGGTCAAATTGCATTAACACCAAACAACACGACTTGAAATAAGCGAAATCCAAGATGTTTCTTTCTATTGTAACTGCAACCCAAAAACAACCTGTTTGTCTTTGTTTAGGGTTATTAAACTTCGCTTTGCTATTTGTGGGTGAATCAACACCGAAAGCACAATCCAAGCTTATTGGTCCTCTTCCTGTTCAGATGGAACCAAAACACCTATGCTTGCTTTGGGCTGATAACATGTCACTCTGCGATCTTTGGGTGAATGTGCATTCTCACACCAAAAACAGCAATTTGAAATAAGCTCAATATGAGCTTTGTCATCTTCTTTTTACGCTGATGGAACCGAAAAGAACTTTTTGCTTTGGTTGGGGGTGATTCCGGTGCACACCCGAAAAACACCATGCGAATTGAAATAAGCCCAATCAAAGCTTATTCGTCGGATTTCTACGCATATTTAAATGAAAAAAAAGGGGTTGTGTTATTTTGATCTCATTACCCAAACTTTGCGATTTCTGGGTCAAATTGCAAAAGAACCAAAGAACACGACTTGAAATAAGCGAAATCTTAAGATTCTTCTTTCTATGTAGATGGAACCCAAAACAATCTGTTTCACTTTGTTTAGGCTTATTGCACTTGGCTTTGCTAGGGTTAGGGTTAGGGTGAATGCACACTGAAAGAACAATCCAAGCTTCTTTGTCCTCTTCCTATTGAGATGAAACCAAAACACCATTGCTAGATTACAAACGTCACTGCGATTTTTGGATGAATGTGCATTCTCACCCCAAAACTACCCATTTGAAATAAGCTCAATCAGAGCTTTGTCTTCTTCTTTTTAGGTAGATGGAACCCAAAACACCTTTTTGCTTTGGTTGGGGTGATTCTGTGCACACCCAAAAAACACCATGCGAATTTTTAATAAGCCCAATCAAAGCTTATTCGTCCTGTTTCTACGCATATGGAAGCGTAAATATGCTGTTGTGTTATTTCAGTCTCATTACACACCCTTTGCGATTTCTGGATCAAATTGCATTAACACCAAAGAACACGACTTGAAATAAGCGAAATCCAAGATGCTTCTTTCTATTGTAACTGCAACCCAAAAACAACCTGTTTGTCTTTGTTTAGGGTTATTAAACTTCGCTTTGCTATTTGTGGGTGAATCAACACCGAAAGCACAATCCAAGCTTATTGGTCCTCTTCCTGTTCAGATGGAACCAAAACACCTATGCTTGCTTTGGGCTGATAACATGTCACTCTGCGATCTTTGGGTGAATGTGCATTCTCACACCAAAAACAGCAATTTGAAATAAGCTCAACTTGAGCTTTGTCATCTTCTTTTTACACTGATGGAACCCAAAAGAACTTTTTGCTTTGGTTGGGGGTGATTCTGGTGCACACCCGAAAAACACCATGCGAATTGAAATAAGCCCAATCAAAGCTTATTCGTCGGATTTCTACGCATATTTAAATGAAAAAAAAGGGGTTGTGTTATTTTGATCTCATTACCCAAACTTTGCGATTTCTGGGTCAAATTGCAAAAGAATCAAAGAACACGACTTGAAATAAGCGAAATCTTAAGATTCTTCTTTCTATGTAGCTGGAACCCAAAACAATCTGTTTCACTTTGTTTAGGCTTATTGCACTTGGCTTTGCTAGGGTTAGGGTTAGGGTGAATGCACACTGAAAGAACAATCCAAGCTTCTTTGTCCTCTTCCTATTGAGATGGAACCAAAACACCAATGCTAGATTTGGGCTGATTACAAACGTCACTGCGATTTTTGGATGAATGTGCATTCTCGCCCCAAAACTACCCATTTGAAATAAGCTCAATCAGAGCTTTGTCTTCTTCTTTTTATGTAGATGGAACCCAAAACACCTTTCTGCTTTGGTTGGGGTGATTCTGTGCACACCCAGAAAACACCATGCGAATTTTTAATAAGCCCAATCAAAGCTTATTCGTCCTGTTTCTACGCATATGTAAGCGTAAATATGCTGTTGTGTTATTTTAGTCTCATTACACACCCTTTGCGATTTCTGGATCAAATTGCATTAACACCAAAGAAAACGACTTGAAATAAGCTGAACCCCTGACATAAGCGAAATCCAAGATGCTTCTTTCTATGTAGCTGGAACCCAAAAAAACTGTTTCGCTTTGTTTCGGCTAATTACACTTAGCTTTGCTATTTGTGGGTGAATGAACACCGAAAGCACAATCCAAGATGATTCGTTCTCTTCCTATTCAGATGGAACCAAAACACCAATGCTAGATTTGGGCTGATATTTCAATCTGCGATCTTGGGGTGAATGTGCATTCTAACCCCAAAAACAACCATTTGAAATAAGCCCAATTGGAGCTTTATCATCTTCTTTTTATGTAGATGGAACCCCAAACACCTTTTTGCTTTGGTTGGGGGTGATTCTGGTGCACAACCAAAAAACACCATGCGAATTTAAATAAGCCCAATCAAGGCTGATTTCATCTTGTTTCTACGCATATGGAAGCGAAAAGACGGTGTTGTGTTATTTTGGTCTCATTACACAAACCTTGCGATTTCTGGGTCAAATTGCATTAACACCAAACAACACGACTTGAAATAAGCGAAATCCAAGATGCTTCTTTCTATTGTAACTGCAACCCAAAAACAACCTGTTTGTCTTTGTTTAGGGTTATTAAACTTCGCTTTGCTATTTGTGGGTGAATCAACACCGAAAGCACAATCCAAGCTTATTGGTCCTCTTCCTGTTCAGATGGAACCAAAACACCTATGCTTGCTTTGGGCTGATAACATGTCACTCTGCGATCTTTGGGTGAATGTGCATTCTCACACCAAAAACAGCAATTTGAAATAAGCTCAATTTGAGCTTTGTCATCTTCTTTTTACGCTGATGGAACCCAAAAGAACTTTTTGCTTTGGTTGGGGGTGATTCCGGTGCACACCCGAAAAACACCATGCGAATTGAAATAAGCCCAATCAAAGCTTATTCGTCGGATTTCTACGCATATTTAAATGAAAAAAAAGGGGTTGTGTTATTTTGATCTCATTACCCAAACTTTGCGATTTCTGGGTCAAATTGCAAAAGAACCAAAGAACACGACTTGAAATAAGCGAAATCTTAAGATTCTTCTTTCTATGTAGCTGGAACCCAAAACAATCTTTCACTTTGTTTAGGCTTATTGCACTTGGCTTTGCTAGTTGGTTAGGGTGAATGCACACTGAAAGAACAATCCAAGCTTCTTTGTCCTCTTCCTATTGAGATGGAACCAAAACACCAATGCTAGATTTGGGCTGATTACAAACGTCACTGCGATTTTTGGATGAATGTGCATTCTCGCCCCAAAACTACCCATTTGAAATAAGCTCAATCAGAGCTTTGTCTTCTTCTTTTTATGTAGATGGAACCCAAAACACCTTTTTGCTTTGGTTGGGGTGATTCTGTGCACACCCAGAAAACACCATGCGAATTTTTAATAAGCCCAATCAAAGCTTATTCGTCCTGTTTCTACGCATATGTAAGCGTATATATGCTGTTGTGTTATTTTAGTCTCATTACACACCCTTTGCGATTTCTGGATCAAATTGCATTAACACCAAAGAACGACTTGAAATAAGCGAAATCCAAGATGCTTCTTTCTATGTAGCTGGAACCCAAAAAAACTGTTTCGCTTTGTTTCGGCTAATTACACTTAGCTTTGCTATTTGTGGGTGAATGAACACCGAAAGCACAATCCAAGATGATTCGTTCTCTTCCTATTCAGATGGAACCAAAACACCAATGCTAGATTTGGGCTGATATTTCAATCTGCAATCTTGGGGTGAATGTGCAAAAAACAACCCCCAAAACAAACCATTTGAAATAAGCCCAATTGTTGTTTATCATCTTCTTTTTATGTAGATGGAACCCCAAACACCTTTTTGCTTTGGTTGGGGGTGATTCTGGTGCACAACCAAAAAATACCATGCCAATTTAAATAAGCCCAATCAAGGCTGATTTCATCTTGTTTCTACGCATATGGAAGCGAAAAGACGGTGTTGTGTTATTTTGGTCTCATTACACAAACCTTGCGATTTCTGGGTCAAATTGCATTAACACCAAACAACACGACTTGAAATAAGCGAAATCCAAGATGCTTCTTTCTATTGTAACTGCAACCCAAAAACAACCTGTTTGTCTTTGTTTAGGGTTATTAAACTTCGCTTTGCTATTTGTGGGTGAATCAACACCGAAAGCACAATCCAAGCTTATTGGTCCTCTTCCTGTTCAGATGGAACCAAAACACCTATGCTTGCTTTGGGCTGATATCATGTCACTCTGCGATCTTTGGGTGAATGTGCATTCTCACACCAAAAACAGCAATTTGAAATAAGCTCAATATGAGCTTTGTCATCTTCTTTTTACGCTGATGGAACCGAAAAGAACTTTTTGCTTTGGTTGGGGGTGATTCCGGTGCACACCCGAAAAACACCATGCGAATTGAAATAAGCCCAATCAAACCTTATTCGTCGGATTTCTACGCATATTTAAATGAAAAAAAAGGGGTTGTGTTATTTTGATCTCATTACCCAAACTTTGCGATTTCTGGGTCAAATTGCAAAAGAACCAAAGAACACGACTTGAAATAAGCGAAATCTTAAGATTCTTCTTTCTATGTAGCTGGAACCCAAAACAATCTGTTTCACTTTGTTTAGGCTTATTGCACTTGGCTTTGCTAGGGTTAGGGTTAGGGTGAATGCACACTGAAAGAACAATCCAAGCTTCTTTGTCCTCTTCCTATTGAGATGGAACCAAAACACCAATGCTTGCTTTGGGCTAACGCGTCAATCTGCGATCTATGGGTGAATATGCATTCTCACCCCAAACAACACCAAACAACACGACTTGAAATAAGCGAAATCCAAGATGCTTCTTTCTATTGTAACTGCAACCCAAAAACAACCTGTTTGTCTTTGTTTAGTGTTATTAAACTTCGCTTTGCTATTTGTGGGTGAATGAACACCGAAATAACAATTCCAGCTTTTTTCCTCTTCCTATTGAGATGGAACCAAAACACCAATGCTAAATTTGGGCTAACATGTCCATCTGCGATCTTTGGGTGAATATGCATTCTCACCCCCAGAAACACCCATTTGAAATAAGCTCAATCAGAGCTTTGTCATCTTCTTTTTATGTAGACGGAACCCCAAAGACCGTTTTGCTTTGGTTGGGGGTGATTCTGGTGCACACCCGAAAAACACCATGCGAATTGAAATAAGCCCAATCAAAGCTTATTCGTCGGATTTCTACGCATATTTAAATGAAAAAAAAGGGGTTGTGTTATTTTGATCTCATTACCCAAACTTTGCGATTTCTGGGTCAAATTGCAAAAGAACCAAAGAACACGACTTGAAATAAGCGAAATCTTAAGATTCTTCTTTCTATGTAGCTGGAAACCAAAACAATCTTTCACTTTGTTTAGGCTTATTGCACTTGGCTTTGCTAGGGTTAGGGTTAGGGTGAATGCACACTGAAAGAACAATCCAAGCTTCTTTGTCCTCTTCCTATTGAGATGGAACCAAAACACCAATGCTAGATTTGGGCTGATTAGAAACGTCACTGCGATTTTTGGATGAATGTGCATTCTCACCCCAAAACTACCCATTTGAAATAAGCTCAATCAGAGCTTTGTCTTCTTCTTTTTATGTAGATGGAACCCAAAACACCTTTCTGCTTTGGTTGGGGTGATTCTGTGCACACCCAAAAGACACCATGCGAATTTTAAATAAGCCCAATCAAAGCTTATTCGTCCTGTTTCTACACATATGGAAGCGTCAAGATGGTCTTGTGTTATTTTAGTCTCATTACACACCCTTTGCGATTTCTGGATCAAATTGCATTAACACCAAAGAAAACGACTTGAAATAAGCGAAATCCAAGATGCTTCTTTCTATGTAGCTGGAACCCAAAAAAACTGTTTCGCTTTGTTTCGGCTAATTACACTTAGCTTTGCTATTTGTGGGTGAATGAACACTGAAAGCACAATCCAAGAAGATTCGTTCTCTTCCTATTCAGATGGAACCAAAACACCAATGCTAGATTTGGGCTGATATTTCAATCTGCGATCTTGGGGTGAATGTGCAAAAAACAACCCCAAAAACAACCATTTGAAATAAGCCCAATTGGAGCTTTATCATCTTCTTTTTATGTAGATGGAACCCCAAACACCTTTTTGCTTTGGTTGGGGGTGATTCTGGTGCACAACCAAAAAACACCATGTGAATTTAAATAAGCACAATCAAAGTTTATTTCATCTTGTTTCTACGCATATGGAAGCGAAAAGACGGTGTTGTGTTATTTTGGTCTCTACACAAACCTTGCGATTTCTGGGTCAAATTGCATTAACACCAAACAACACGACTTGAAATAAGCGAAATCCAAGATGCTTCTTTCTATTGTAACTGCAACCCAAAAACAACCTGTTTGTCTTTGTTTAGGGTTATTAAACTTCGCTTTGCTATTTGTGGGTGAATCAACACCGAAAGCACAATCCAAGCTTATTGGTCCTCTTACTGTTCAGATGGAACCAAAACACCTATGCTTGCTTTGGGCTGATAACATGTCACTCTGCGATCTTTGGGTGAATGTGCATTCTCACACCAAAAACAGCAATTTGAAATAAGCTCAATCTTCTTTTTACGCTGATGGAACCCAAAAGAACTTTTTGCTTTGGTTGGGGGTGATTCTGGTGCACACCCGAAAAACAACATGCGAATTGAAATAAGCCCAATCAAAGCTTATTCGTCGGATTTCTACGCATATTTAAATGAAAAAAAAGGGGTTGTGTTATTTTGATCTCATTACCCAAACTTTGCGATTTCTGGGTCAAATTGCAAAAGAACCAAAGAACACGACTTGAAATAAGCGAAATCTTAAGATTCTTCTTTCTATGTAGCTGGAACCCAAAACAATCTTTCACTTTGTTTAGGCTTATTGCACTTGGCTTTGCTAGGGTTAGGGTTAGGGTGAATGCACACTGAAAGAACAATCCAAGCTTCTTTGTCCTCTTCCTATTGAGATGGAACCAAAACACCAATGCTAGATTTGGGCTGATTAGAAACGTCACTGCGATTTTTGGATGAATGTGCATTCTCACCCCAAAACTACCCATTTGAAATAAGCTCAATCAGAGCTTTGTCTTCTTCTTTTTATGTAGATGGAACCCAAAACACCTTTCTGCTTTGGTTGGGGTGATTCTGTGCACACCCAAAAAACACCATGCGAATTTTAAATAAGCCCAATCAAAGCTTATTCGTTCTGTTTCTACACATATGGAAGCGTCAAGATGGTGTTGTGTTATTTTAGTCTCATTACACACCCTTTGCGATTTCTGGATCAAATTGCATTAACACCAAAGAAAACGACTTGAAATAAGCTGAACCCCTGACATAAGCGAAATCCAAGATGCTTCTTTCTATGTAGCTGGAACCCAAAAAAACTGTTTCGCTTTGTTTCGGCTAATTACACTTAGCTTTGCTATTTGTGGGTGAATGAACACCGAAAGCACAATCCAAGATGATTCGTTCTCTTCCTATTCAGATGGAACCAAAACACCAATGCTAGATTTGGGCTGATATTTCAATCTGCGATCTTGGGGTGAATGTGCAAAAAACAACCCCCAAAACAACCATTTGAAATAAGCCCAATTGTTGTTTATCAACTTCTTTTTATGTAGATAGAACCCCAAACACCTTTTTGCTTTGGTTGGGGGTGATTCTGGTGCACAACCAAAAAATACCATGCCAATTTAAATAAGCACAATCAAGGCTGATTTCATCTTGTTTCTACGCATATGGAAGCGAAAAGACGGTGTTGTGTTATTTTGGTCTCATTACACAAACCTTGCGATTTCTGCGTCAAATTGCATTAACACGAAACAACACGACTTGAAATAAGCGAAATCCAAGATGCTTCTTTCTATTGTAACTGCAACCCAAAAACAACCTGTTTGTCTTTGTTTAGGGTTATTAAACTTCGCTTTGCTATTTGTGGGTGAATCAACACCGAAAGCACAATCCAAGCTTATTGGTCCTCTTCCTGTTCAGATGGAACCAAAACACCTATGCTTGCTTTGGGCTGATAACATGTCACTCTGCGATCTTTGGGTGAATGTGCATTCTCACACCAAAAACAGCAATTTGAAATAAGCTCAATTTGAGCTTTGTCATCTTCTTTTTACGCTGATGGAACCCAAAAGAACTTTTTGCTTTGGTTGGGGGTGATTCCGGTGCACACCCGAAAAACACCATGCGAATTGAAATAAGCCCAATCAAAGCTTATTCGTCGGATTTCTACGCATATTTAAATGAAAAAAGGGGTTGTGTTATTTTGATCTCATTACCCAAACTTTGCGATTTCTGGGTCAAATTGCAAAAGAACCAAAGAACACGACTTGAAATAAGCGAAATCTTAAGATTCTTCTTTCTATGTAGCTGGAACCCAAAACAATCTGTTTCACTTTGTTTAGGCTTATTGCACTTGGCTTTGCTAGTTGGTTAGGGTGAATGCACACTGAAAAAACAATCCAAGCTTCTTTGTCCTCTTCCTATTGAGATGGAACCATAACACCAATGCTAGATTTGGGCTGATTACAAACGTCACTGCGATTTTTGGATGAATGTGCATTCTCACCCCAAAACTACCCATTTGAAATAAGCTCAATCAGAGCTTTGTCTTCTTCTTTTTATGTAGATGGAACCCAAAACACCTTTCTGCTTTGTTTGGGGTGATTCTGTGCACACCCAAAAAACACCATGCGAATTTTTAATAAGCCCAATCAACCTTATTCGTCCTGTTTCTACACATATGGAAGCGTCAAGATGGTGTTGTGTTATTTTAGTCTCATTACACACCCTTTGCGATTTCTGGATCAAATTGCATTAACACCAAAGAAAACGACTTGAAATAAGCTGAACCCCTAACATAAGCGAAATCCAAGATGCTTCTTTCTATGTAGCTGGAACCCAAAAAAACTGTTTCGCTTTGTTTCGGCTAATTACACTTAGCGTTGCTATTTGTGGATGAATGAACACCGAAAGCACAATCCAAGATGATTCGTTCTCTTCCTATTCAGATGGAACCAAAACACCAATGCTAGATTTGGGCTGATATTTCAATCTGCGATCTTGGGGTGAATGTGCATTCTAACCCCAAAAACAACCATTTGAAATAAGCCCAATTGGAGCTTTATCATCTTCTTTTTATGTAGATGGAACCCCAAACACCTTTTTGCTTTGGTTGGGGGTGATTCTGGTGCACAACCAAAAAACACCATGCGAATTTAAATAAGCCCAATCCAGGCTGATTTCATCTTGTTTCTACGCATATGGAAGCGAAAAGACGGTGTTGTGTTATTTTGGTCTCATTACACAAACCTTGCGATTTCTGGGTCAAATTGCATTAACACCAAACAACACGACTTGAAATAAGCGAAATCCAAGATGCTTCTTTCTATTGTAACTGCAACCCAAAAACAACCTGTTTGTCTTTGTTTAGGGTTATTAAACTTCGCTTTGCTATTTGTGGGTGAATCAACACCGAAAGCACAATCCAAGCTTATTGGTCCTCTTCCTGTTCAGATGGAACCAAAACACCTATGCTTGCTTTGGGCTGATAACATGTCACTCTGCGATCTTTGGGTGAATGTGCATTCTCACACCAAAAACAGCAATTTGAAATAAGCTCAATTTGAGCTTTGTCATCTTCTTTTTACGCTGATGGAACCGAAAAGAACTTTTTGCTTTGGTTGGGGGTGATTCCGGTGCACACCCGAAAAACACCATGCGAATTGAAATAAGCCCAATCAAAGCTTATTCGTCGGATTTCTACACATATTTAAATGAAAAAAAAGGGGTTGTGTTATTTTGATCTCATTACCCAAACTTTGCGATTTCTGGGTCAAATTGCAAAAGAACCAAAGAACACGACTTGAAATAAGCGAAATCTTAAGATTCTTCTTTCTATGTAGCTGGAACCCAAAACAATCTGTTTCACTTTGTTTAGGCTTATTGCACCTGGCTTTGCTAGGGTTAGGGTTTAGGGTGAATGCACACTGAAAGAACAATCCAAGCTTCTTTGTCCTCTTCCTATTGAGATGGAACCAAAACACCAATGCTAGATTTGGGCTGATTATAAACGTCACTGCGATTTTTGGATGAATGTGCATTCTCACCCCAAAACTACCCATTTGAAATAAGCTCAATCAGAGCTTTGTCTTCTTCTTTTTATGTAGATGGAACCCAAAACACCTTTCTGCTTTGGTTGGGGTGATTCTGTGCACACCCAAAAGACACCATGCGAATTTTAAATAAGCCCAATCAAAGCTTATTCGTCCTGTTTCTACACATATGGAAGCGTCAAGATGGTCTTGTGTTATTTTAGTCTCATTACACACCCTTTGCGATTTCTGGATCAAATTGCATTAACACCAAAGAAAACGACTTGAAATAAGCTGAACCCCTGACATAAGCGAAATCCAAGATGCTTCTTTCTATGTAGCTGGAACCCAAAAAAACTGTTTCGCTTTGTTTCGGCTAATTACACTTAGCTTTGCTATTTGTGGGTGAATGAACACCGAAAGCACAATCCAAGATGATTCGTTCTCTTCCTATTCAGATGGAACCAAAACACCAATGCTAGATTTGGGCTGATATTTCAATCTGCGATCTTGGGGTGAATGTGCATTCTAACCCCAAAAACAACCATTTGAAATAAGCCCAATTGGAGCTTTATCATCTTCTTTTTGTGTAGATGGAACCCCAAACACCTTTTTGCTTCGGTTGGGGATGATTCTGGTGCACAACCAAAAAACACCATGCGAATTTAAATAAGCCCAATCAAGGCACAAACCTGGCGATTTCTGGGTCAAATTGCATTAACACCAAACAACACGACTTGAAATAAGCGAGATCCAAGATGCTTCTTTCTATTGTAACTGCAACCCAAAAACAACCTGTTTGTCTTTGTTTAGGGTTATTAAACTTCGCTTTGCTATTTGTGGGTGAATCAACACTGAAAGCACAATCCAAGCTAATTGGTCCTCTTCCTGTTCAGATGGAACCAAAACACCTATGCTTGCTTTGGGCTGATAACATGTCACTCTGCGATCTTTGGGTGAATGTGCATTCTCACACCAAAAACAGCAATTTGAAATAAGCTCAATTTGAGCTTTGTCATCTTCTTTTTACGCTGATGGAACCCAAAAGAACTTTTTGCTTTGGTTGGGGGTGATTCCGGTGTACACCCGAAAAACACCATGCGAATTGAAATAAGCCCAATCAAAGCTTATTCGTCGGATTTCTACACATATTTAAATGAAAAAAAAGGGGTTGTGTTATTTTGATCTCATTACCCAAACTTTGCGATTTCTGGGTCAAATTGCAAAAGAACCAAAGAACACGACTTGAAATAAGCGAAATCTTAAGATTCTTCTTTCTATGTAGCTGGAACCCAAAACAATCTGTTTCACTTTGTTTAGGCTTATTGCACTTGGCTTTGCTAGGGTTAGGGGTTAGGGTGAATGCACACTGAAAGAACAATCCAAGCTTCTTTGTCCTCTTCCTATTGAGATGGAACCAAAACACCAATGCTAGATTTGGGCTGATTATAAACGTCACTGCGATTTTTGGATGAATGTGCATTCTCACCCCAAAACTACCCATTTGAAATAAGCTCAATCAGAGCTTTGTCTTCTTCTTTTTATGTAGATGGAACCCAAAACACCTTTCTGCTTTGGTTGGGGTGATTCTGTGCACACCCAAAAGACACCATGCGAATTTTAAATAAGCCCAATCAAAGCTTATTCGTCCTGTTTCTACACATATGGAAGCGTCAAGATGGTGTTGTGTTATTTTAGTCTCATTACACACCCTTTGCGATTTCTGGATCAAATTGCATTAACACCAAAGAAAACGACTTGAAATAAGCTGAACCCCTGACATAAGCGAAATCCAAGATGCTTCTTTCTATGTAGCTGGAACCCAAAAAAACTGTTTCGCTTTGTTTCGGCTAATTACACTTAGCTTTGCTATTTGTGGGTGAATGAACACCGAAAGCACAATCCAAGATGATTCGTTCTCTTCCTATTCAGATGGAACCAAAACACCAATGCTAGATTTGGGCTGATATTTCAATCTGCGATCTTGGGGTGAATGTGCATTCTAACCCCAAAAACAACCATTTGAAATAAGCCCAATTGGAGCTTTATCATCTTCTTTTTGTGTAGATGGAACCCCAAACACCTTTTTGCTTTGGTTGGGGATGATTCTGGTGCACAACCAAAAAACACCATGCGAATTTAAATAAGCCCAATCAAGGCACAAACCTTGCGATTTCTGGGTCAAATTGCATTAACACCAAACAACACGACTTGAAATAAGCGAAATCCAAGATGCTTCTTTCTATTGTAACTGCAACCCAAAAACAACCTGTTTGTCTTTGTTTAGGGTTATTAAACTTCGCTTTGCTATTTGTGGGTGAATCAACACCGAAAGCACAATCCAAGCTTATTGGTCCTCTTCCTGTTCAGATGGAACCAAAACACCTATGCTTGCTTTGGGCTGATAACATGTCACTCTGCGATCTTTGGGTGAATGTGCATTCTCACACCAAAAACAGCAATTTGAAATAAGGTCAATTTGAGCTTTGTCATCTTCTTTTTACGCTGATGGAACCCAAAAGAACTTTTTGCTTTGGTTGGGGGTGATTCCGGTGCACACCCGAAAAACACCATGCGAATTGAAATAAGCCCAATCAAAGCTTATTCGTCGGATTTCTACACATATTTAAATGAAAAAAAAGGGGTTGTGTTATTTTGATCTCATTACCCAAACTTTGCGATTTCTGGGTCAAATTGCAAAAGAACCAAAGAACACGACTTGAAATAAGCGAAATCTTAAGATTCTTCTTTCTATGTAGCTGGAACCCAAAACAATCTGTTTCACTTTGTTTAGGCTTATTGCACTTGGCTTTGCTAGGGTTAGGTTTAGGGTGAATGCACACTGAAAGAACAATCCAAGCTTCTTTGTCCTCTTCCTATTGAGATGGAACCAAAACACCAATGCTAGATTTGGGCTGATTACAAACGTCACTGCGATTTTTGGATGAATGTGCATTCTCACCCCAAAACTACCCATTTGAAATAAGCTCAATCAGAGCTTTGTCTTCTTCTTTTTATGTAGATGGAACCCAAAACACCTTTCTGCTTTGGTTGGGGTGATTCTGTGCACACCCAAAAAACACCATGCGAATTTTAAATAAGCCCAATCAAAGCTTATTCGTCCTGTTTCTACACATATGGAAGCGTCAAGATGGTGTTGTGTTATTTTAGTCTCATTACACACCCTTTGCGATTTCTGGATAAAATTGCATTAACACCAAAGAAAACGACTTGAAATAAGCTGAACCCCTGACATAAGCGAAATCCAAGATGCTTCTTTCTATGTAGCTGGAACCCAAAAAAACTGTTTCGCTTTGTTTCGGCTAATTACACTTAGCTTTGCTATTTGTGGGTGAATGAACACCGAAAGCACAATCCAAGATGATTCGTTCTCTTCCTATTCAGATGGAACCAAAACACCAATGCTAGATTTGGGCTGATATTTCAATCTGCGATCTTGGGGTGAATGTGCAAAAAACAACCCCCAAAACAACCATTTGAAATAAGCCCAATTGTTGTTTATCATCTTCTTTTTATGTAGATAGAACCCCAAACACCTTTTTGCTTTGGTTGGGGGTGATTCTGGTGCACAACCAAAAAATACCATGCCAATTTAAATAAGCACAATCAAGGCTGATTTCATCTTGTTTCTACGCATATGGAAGCGAAAAGACGGTGTTGTGTTATTTTGTTCTCATTACACAAACCTTGCGATTTCTGCGTCAAATTGCATTAACACCAAACAACACGACTTGAAATAAGCGAAATCCAAGATGCTTCTTTCTATTGTAACTGCAACCCAAAAACAACCTGTTTGTCTTTGTTTAGGGTTATTAAACTTCGCTTTGCTATTTGTGGGTGAATCAACACCGAAAGCACAATCCAAGCTTATTGGTCCTCTTCCTGTTCAGATGGAACCAAAACACCTATGCTTGCTTTGGGCTGATAACATGTCACTCTGCGATCTTTGGGTGAATGTGCATTCTCACACCAAAAACAGCAATTTGAAATAAGCTCAATTTGAGCTTTGTCATCTTCTTTTTACGCTGATGGAACCCAAAAGAACTTTTTGCTTTGGTTGGGGGTGATTCCGGTGCACACCCGAAAAACACCATGCGAATTGAAATAAGCCCAATCAAAGCTTATTCGTCGGATTTCTACGCATATTTAAATGAAAAAAAAGGGGTTGTGTTATTTTGATCTCATTACCCAAACTTTGCGATTTCTGGGTCAAATTGCAAAAGAACCAAAGAACACGACTTGAAATAAGCGAAATCTTAAGATTCTTCTTTCTATGTAGCTGGAACCCAAAACAATCTGTTTCACTTTGTTTAGGCTTATTGCACTTGGCTTTGCTAGTTGGTTAGGGTGAATGCACACTGAAAGAACAATCCAAGCTTCTTTGTCCTCTTCCTATTGAGATGGAACCATAACACCAATGCTAGATTTGGGCTGATTACAAACGTCACTGCGATTTTTGGATGAATGTGCATTCTCACCCCAAAACTACCCATTTGAAATAAGCTCAATCAGAGCTTTGTCTTCTTCTTTTTATGTAGATGGAACCCAAAACACCTTTCTGCTTTGTTTGGGGTGATTCTGTGCACACCCAAAAAACACCATGCGAATTTTAAATAAGCCCAATCAACCTTATTCGTCCTGTTTCTACACATATGGAAGCGTCAAGATGGTGTTGTGTTATTTTAGTCTCATTACACACCCTTTGCGATTTCTGGATCAAATTGCATTAACACCAAAGAAAACGACTTGAAATAAGCTGAACCCCTGACATAAGCGAAATCCAAGATGCTTCTTTCTATGTAGCTGGAACCCAAAAAAACTGTTTCGCTTTGTTTCGGCTAATTACACTTAGCTTTGCTATTTGTGGATGAATGAACACCGAAAGCACAATCCAAGATGATTCGTTCTCTTCCTATTCAGATGGAACCAAAACACCAATGCTAGATTTGGGCTGATATTTCAATCTGCGATCTTGGGGTGAATGTGCATTCTAACCCCAAAAACAACCATTTGAAATAAGCCCAATTGGAGCTTTATCATCTTCTTTTTATGTAGATGGAACCCCAAACACCTTTTTGCTTTGGTTGGGGGTGATTCTGGTGCACAACCAAAAAACACCATGCGAATTTAAATAAGCCCAATCCAGGCTGATTTCATCTTGTTTCTACGCATATGGAAGCGAAAAGACGGTGTTGTGTTATTTTGGTCTCATTACACAAACCTTGCGATTTCTGGGTCAAATTGCATTAACACCAAACAACACGACTTGAAATAAGCGAAATCCAAGATGCTTCTTTCTATTGTAACTGCAACCCAAAAACAACCTGTTTGTCTTTGTTTAGGGTTATTAAACTTCACTTTGCTATTTGTGGGTGAATCAACACCGAAAGCACAATCCAAGCTTATTGGTCCTCTTCCTGTTCAGATGGAACCAAAACACCTATGCTTGCTTTGGGCTGATAACATGTCACTCTGCGATCTTTGGGTGAATGTGCATTCTCACACCAAAAACAGCAATTTGAAATAAGCTCAATTTGAGCTTTGTCATCTTCTTTTTACGCTGATGGAACCGAAAAGAACTTTTTGCTTTGGTTGGGGGTGATTCCGGTGCACACCCGAAAAAACCATGCGAATTGAAATAAGCCCAATCAAAGCTTATTCGTCGGATTTCTACACATATTTAAATGAAAAAAAAGGGGTTGTGTTATTTTGATCTCATTACCCAAACTTTGCGATTTCTGGGTCAAATTGCAAAAGAACCAAAGAACACGACTTGAAATAAGCGAAATCTTAAGATTCTTCTTTCTATGTAGCTGGAACCCAAAACAATCTGTTTCACTTTGTTTAGGCTTATTGCACTTGGCTTTGCTAGGGTTAGGGGTTAGGGTGAATGCACACTGAAAGAACAATCCAAGCTTCTTTGTCCTCTTCCTATTGAGATGGAACCAAAACACCAATGCTAGATTTGGGCTGATTATAAACGTCACTGCGATTTTTGGATGAATGTGCATTCTCACCCCAAAACTACCCATTTGAAATAAGCTCAATCAGAGCTTTGTCTTCTTCTTTTTATGTAGATGGAACCCAAAACACCTTTCTGCTTTGGTTGGGGTGATTCTGTGCACACCCAAAAGACACCATGCGAATTTTAAATAAGCCCAATCAAAGCTTATTCGTCCTGTTTCTACACATATGGAAGCGTCAAGATGGTGTTGTGTTATTTTAGTCTCATTACACACCCTTTGCGATTTCTGGATCAAATTGCATTAACACCAAAGAAAACGACTTGAAATAAGCTGAACCCCTGACATAAGCGAAATCCAAGATGCTTCTTTCTATGTAGCTGGAACCCAAAAAAACTGTTTCGCTTTGTTTCGGCTAATTACACTTAGCTTTGCTATTTGTGGGTGAATGAACACCGAAAGCACAATCCAAGATGATTCGTTCTCTTCCTATTCAGATGGAACCAAAACACCAATGCTAGATTTGGGCTGATATTTCAATCTGCGATCTTGGGGTGAATGTGCATTCTAACCCCAAAAACAACCATTTGAAATAAGCCCAATTGGAGCTTTATCATCTTCTTTTTGTGTAGATGGAACCCCAAACACCTTTTTGCTTTGGTTGGGGATGATTCTGGTGCACAACCAAAAAACACCATGCGAATTTAAATAAGCCCAATCAAGGCACAAACCTTGCGATTTCTGGGTCAAATTGCATTAACACCAAACAACACGACTTGAAATAAGCGAAATCCAAGATGCTTCTTTCTATTGTAACTGCAACCCAAAAACAACCTGTTTGTCTTTGTTTAGGGTTATTAAACTTCGCTTTGCTATTTGTGGGTGAATCAACACCGAAAGCACAATCCAAGCTTATTGGTCCTCTTCCTGTTCAGATGGAACCAAAACACCTATGCTTGCTTTGGGCTGATAACATGTCACTCTGCGATCTTTGGGTGAATGTGCATTCTCACACCAAAAACAGCAATTTGAAATAAGCTCAATTTGAGCTTTGTCATCTTCTTTTTACGCTGATGGAACCGAAAAGAACTTTTTGCTTTGGTTGGGGGTGATTCCGGTGCACACCCGAAAAAACCATGCGAATTGAAATAAGCCCAATCAAAGCTTATTCGTCGGATTTCTACACATATTTAAATGAAAAAAAAGGGGTTGTGTTATTTTGATCTCATTACCCAAACTTTGCGATTTCTGGGTCAAATTGCAAAAGAACCAAAGAACACGACTTGAAATAAGCGAAATCTTAAGATTCTTCTTTCTATGTAGCTGGAACCCAAAACAATCTGTTTCACTTTGTTTAGGCTTATTGCACTTGGCTTTGCTAGGGTTAGGGGTTAGGGTGAATGCACACTGAAAGAACAATCCAAGCTTCTTTGTCCTCTTCCTATTGAGATGGAACCAAAACACCAATGCTAGATTTGGGCTGATTATAAACGTCACTGCGATTTTTGGATGAATGTGCATTCTCACCCCAAAACTACCCATTTGAAATAAGCTCAATCAGAGCTTTGTCTTCTTCTTTTTATGTAGATGGAACCCAAAACACCTTTCTGCTTTGGTTGGGGTGATTCTGTGCACACCCAAAAGACACCATGCGAATTTTAAATAAGCCCAATCAAAGCTTATTCGTCCTGTTTCTACACATATGGAAGCGTCAAGATGGTGTTGTGTTATTTTAGTCTCATTACACACCCTTTGCGATTTCTGGATCAAATTGCATTAACACCAAAGAAAACGACTTGAAATAAGCTGAACCCCTGACATAAGCGAAATCCAAGATGCTTCTTTCTATGTAGCTGGAACCCAAAAAAACTGTTTCGCTTTGTTTCGGCTAATTACACTTAGCTTTGCTATTTGTGGGTGAATGAACACCGAAAGCACAATCCAAGATGATTCGTTCTCTTCCTATTCAGATGGAACCAAAACACCAATGCTAGATTTGGGCTGATATTTCAATCTGCGATCTTGGGGTGAATGTGCATTCTAACCCCAAAAACAACCATTTGAAATAAGCCCAATTGGAGCTTTATCATCTTCTTTTTGTGTAGATGGAACCCCAAACACCTTTTTGCTTTGGTTGGGGATGATTCTGGTGCACAACCAAAAAACACCATGCGAATTTAAATAAGCCCAATCAAGGCACAAACCTTGCGATTTCTGGGTCAAATTGCATTAACACCAAACAACACGACTTGAAATAAGCGAAATCCAAGATGCTTCTTTCTATTGTAACTGCAACCCAAAAACAACCTGTTTGTCTTTGTTTAGGGTTATTAAACTTCGCTTTGCTATTTGTGGGTGAATCAACACCGAAAGCACAATCCAAGCTTATTGGTCCTCTTCCTGTTCAGATGGAACCAAAACACCTATGCTTGCTTTGGGCTGATAACATGTCACTCTGCGATCTTTGGGTGAATGTGCATTCTCACACCAAAAACAGCAATTTGAAATAAGGTCAATTTGAGCTTTGTCATCTTCTTTTTACGCTGATGGAACCCAAAAGAACTTTTTGCTTTGGTTGGGGGTGATTCCGGTGCACACCCGAAAAACACCATGCGAATTGAAATAAGCCCAATCAAAGCTTATTCGTCGGATTTCTACACATATTTAAATGAAAAAAAAGGGGTTGTGTTATTTTGATCTCATTACCCAAACTTTGCGATTTCTGGGTCAAATTGCAAAAGAACCAAAGAACACGACTTGAAATAAGCGAAATCTTAAGATTCTTCTTTCTATGTAGCTGGAACCCAAAACAATCTGTTTCACTTTGTTTAGGCTTATTGCACTTGGCTTTGCTAGGGTTAGGTTTAGGGTGAATGCACACTGAAAGAACAATCCAAGCTTCTTTGTCCTCTTCCTATTGAGATGGAACCAAAACACCAATGCTAGATTTGGGCTGATTACAAACGTCACTGCGATTTTTGGATGAATGTGCATTCTCACCCCAAAACTCCCCATTTGAAATAAGCTCAATCAGAGCTTTGTCTTCTTCTTTTTATGTAGATGGAACCCAAAACACCTTTCTGCTTTGGTTGGGGTGATTCTGTGCACACCCAAAAAACACCATGCGAATTTTAAATAAGCCCAATCAAAGCTTATTCGTCCTGTTTCTACACATATGGAAGCGTCAAGATGGTGTTGTGTTATTTTAGTCTCATTACACACCTGTCAGGGTTTCTGGGAGAGAGGAGGAGATGACAGAGGAGACGGAGAGCGAGTGGGAGGAGGGGCAGAAGGATGAGGAAGAAGATGACGGAATTCTGAGGGAATCCACGAGTCTGAGCAGCGAGTCAGAGGATTCTCAAAAGGGGGTTACCTTAATCAAGCAAAGGGGAGGAGAAGGGAGAAGCGGAGAGGAGCCCAGTGGAAGACAGAGGAAGCAAGAGACGTCTCAGCCGGAACGGAGTAAAGGGGGTGGAGTCGTCAGCCTCTCGGAGGGAGCAGGATTAGGAGAGAACAGAGAGAGGGGGTTGGAGCAGGGTGTTCAGCCGGAAAGGGTGGAGAGCAGAGCAGGGGGTGGTGTAGCGGTCGAAAGAAAGGTCAGCAGCAACGTACGCGCGCCAAGTTCAAACGTAGAGGCGCGCGGAAGTGGAGAGAGCTCAGGGGAGGAGCCCGGCCCTAAAGCCAGAAAGAGGGGGGAAGAGGCGGCAGAGGATTCAGCCTCAGGCGAGTCACGGAGAGAGGGAACCCAGGGGGGCAGGAAGACCCTGCGGAAAAGAAAGGAGAGGAAGAGGTGGTCTAGAGCCAGGCTATTAAGTTGGTGCGGAAGAGGGGAGGAGTCAGAGGGGACTTCAGCGGTCTAACGTGGCAGACGTACGGCCACAATGCTGAACTGTATGAGAAGCAGAAATCTTCAATAAACTTTTCCTGTAAATAAGCTGCAACGGAGTGAGGTCTCTTGTGAGCTGGGACCAGTCCTGGGTGGCCGTGACAGTAAGTCCCCTCTCTGAAAGCAAAAATTTTTTTTTTTGCGAAGCTCACGAACGGGAGCAGCCATGAGCGCTGAGGAGCAGCTGGTTGCATTGCGGAATCAGGTTACCGCTCTCACATCGGCAGTCATTGCTTCGCAGAAGAAGAATGACGACTTGGAGAAGACGTGCCAGGATTTGCAGGCAAGGTGGGAGCGCGCGGACAAGGCGGGGGCCCCAGGATCCAGAGCGGAGGGCATTGCGCTTGGACGAAGGGGGGGTGCCCTAGTTCCGCATTTTAATGGCAACTTGCAAGACTATCCCAATTTCAGAGCGGACGTTGTATATGCACTGCACTTACTCCGTCACGATTTTAAAGATGAGGAGGAGAGAGTGGGGTTCATTGTTTCGCACCTGCATGGGGAGGCCAGGGCTTGGCTACGCAATTTGTGGCGCGAAGATGGACCGGCCCGTCGCGATTCAACTGCGTTCATCAAAGCGATGGATTCTTGTTTTCAATCCTCTGTGGATGTGGACATTGCGCGCCGTCAAATGCACGGGCTGAGGCAGGGGAAAGCGACTGTGCGCCAATACCACTCTAAATTTTTTGCATTGCTCACCGCCTTAGATTGGCCAAAGGACAGTAAACCGGTCAGAGATCTTTTTTGGGAGGGATTGAGCCCCCCCATCAAGGATGAGATCGCTAGGGGGGACAGACCCCAGACCCTAGAAGACGTGGTGCAACGGGCTTTAGCTCTTGGAATTCGACATGAGGCGCGTCCGTGGCACGAGGAGGACGGGCCCCAAGCGCGTGCGCAAGCAAGGACTCTCCCTTTTGTGCACAGGGACTTCAGCCGTGCGCACCCCTCGCCAATGGGGAAGGACAGAGAGGAGCCAATGGAGATTGGTGGTGCTAGGGCTCAGAAGCCATCCCAGAGCCCTGTCCCTGGTGCAGCCAAAGCGAAGCCTCCTAGAGGAACCAGGAAGTGTTACATCTGTGACAGTGCGCACCACATGGCGAAAGAGTGCCCCCAGAGGCTCCAGAAGCACACTGCAGCGCTGGCAACTGTAACAGCAGAGGTGCAACCAGGGGAGCAGCTTCAGGGAAACGACAGTGCCTGGCTGGAAGCAGAGCTACTGGGGCTCAGCCAGGCGGATCTGTAGACAAGCCCCCAGCATCACTGCAGAGCGTGGACCCTTTGCCTCCCAAACCGGCAGTTCTGCTCACAGCAACACTCCAGTTGCCTGATGGGAGACTCCTCGAGGTTCCAATAACGATCGATTCGGGAAGCAACGCCGACTTCATGGGACTGCAGTTCGTTAAGCAGCACAACATGGCGCTCCTGCCTGCAACGACGCCTCTGAACGTGGTCACGGTGGACGGCAGGAAGTTGCTGGGGGGGCAAGTGGTGCAGCAAACCCCTCCCATGATGATGCAGATTGGCAACCATCGAGAGCTTATTAGTTTCAATGTCACCCACTTATCGGACACACCCATCGTGTTAGGCATGAGTTGGCTGGAGAGGCACAGTCCCGCGGTTGCGTGGTACCAGAGGCAGATCAACTTTTGTTCATCGTATTGTGCTCAGCATTGCTTTCAGACCGATCAGGGAGGAGAAGCTGAGCAGCCATTGCATCTGGGTATGGTGCAAACAGTGCCTCACAAGTACCAGGAATTCTTGGAGGTTTTCTGTGAGAAGGAAGCTGACAAGTTGCCGCCTCATAGACCTTACGACTGCGCGATTGATTTAGTGCCAGGGGCGCAATTGCCTGCTGCCAAGCTGTACTCCATGTCGGAGGACGAAATGCAAGAGCTTCGGGAGTTCATAGACCATAACCTCAAGCGAGGTTTCATCCAGGAATCTAAAGCAGCGGGAGGCAGCCCTGTTTTCTTTGTGAAGAAGAAGGACACGCCCCAAAAAAGGCTTATAGTGGATTACAGGTTTATCAACAGCTTGACTAAGCCCAAAGCTTTCCCCATGCCCAAGATTGACGACCTTTTAGCGACCGTCAGGAGGGGCAAGATTTTCACCAAGCTGGACCTACGTGGAGCTTACAATCTCATCCGCATCCGGAAAGGGGATGAGTGGAAGACCGCCATGTTCACCCCTCTGGGCACATACGAATACAGAGTCATGCCTTTCGGCCTCCAAAATGGCAGCCACGTTTTTCAAGCATTTATGCACCACGTGCTAGCAGGTCTCCTCTACAAGAAGTGTGTCTGCTTTCTCGACGATATCCTGATTTTCTCGGAATCGCCGGAGGATCACGATAAGGACGTGAGGGAGGTCCTGCAGAGGCTGAAGGAACACAGGCTGTACGCCAAGTTGGAAAAGTGCCAGTTTGATGTCAGAGAGGTTGATTTCCTTGGCTACAAGTTGTCCGACGAGGGACTGGCCATGGACAGGGCTAAGGTTCAAGCGCTGTTGGACTGGAAAAGCCCTCGAAATCGGAAAGAGGTCCAGAGGTTCATCGGCTTTGCCAATTTTTACCGCAAGTTTATTAAAGGTTTTGCGAACGCGACGGCGGCGATCACTGACACCCTCAGTTCCAAGAAGAAGAAGTTCGTCTGGACCGAACAAGCGGAGCGGTCCTTCCGGACGCTTAAAGGTCTTTTCGCCTCCGAAGAGCAGCTGCTCCACGTGAATCCCGGCAGACCCATGCGGGTAGAGACCGATGCGTCAGATAGAGCGGTTGGGGCCGTTCTTTTGCAAGAGGATTCACAAGGCAACTGGCGACCGGGTGCGTTCTACTCCCGGAAGCTCAGCAAGGCGGAGCGCAATTATACCATATGGGACAGGGAGTTGTTGGCCATTCATGCAGCTTTCAAAGCGTGGCGACACTTCTTGATAGGAGCCAAGCACACGGTGCAGGTCCGCACGGATCACAAGAACTTAGAGTATTGGCGGACGGCTAAGTTGCAGACCCAGCGACACATGCGCTGGGCGGAGTTCTTTGCGGATTTCGACTTCAAAATAGAATACATCCCAGGAGACTCCAATGTTATTGCAGACGCGCTGTCCCGAAAGCCGCAATACTTGGAGGAAGCAGCTCCAATCGCAGCAAAGCACATTTTCGCACCGCAGGCGTGGACGTGCGCTACCATCGCAGTCGACCTGGACGCGGTGCGACGCGCGTTGCAAAGGGATCAGTTTGCACAGTCCAAGATGGAGGAGCTACGCGGAGGGTCGCGACACACCGATGAGTTTCAATTACAAGATGGACTTTTGACTCGTAAGGGTGCCCTTTACGTGCCCACCGACGATCTTCGAGCCAAGGTTCTGCAACAGTTGCATGACGCCCCTAGTGCAGGCCATTTCGGCAAAGAGAAGACGATGGAGTTGGTGGCTAGAGACTTTTGGTGGCCCCAGATGAGAGGAGAGGTGGCGGACTACGTCGCCAGGTGTGACATCTGCCAGAGGTCCAAACCGGTGCACCAGAAGCAGGCGGGATTGCTAGAACCGCTGGAGACACCGCAGCAACCATGGGAGAGGGTAGCGTTGGACTTTGTTACAGACCTGCCCAGCTCCAGAGGTAAGACGGCGGTGTTAGTGGTGGTGGACTTGTTCACCAAGATGGCGCACTTCATCCCTTGTGCCAAGGTGGCGACGGCAGAACAGACCGCAAAGCTCTTCATCGATCACGTCTTCAGAGTGCATGGACTTCCGCAGTCCGTCTTGTCCGACAGGGGGCGCCAGTTTGTTTCCACTTTCTGGCGAAAGCTTCTGGGCATCTTGCACGTCAAAATCAACCTGACATCGGCGAGGCATCCACAAACCAACGGTCAAGCGGAGAGGGTCAACGCGATCATGCAGCAGTACCTGCGGTGCTACGCCAACCAGCGACCTGCGGCGTGGGTGGACTATCTGCCGATGGCTGAATTCGCCTACAACAACACGAAACACGCTTCCACCGGGGTGACGCCTTTCTTCGCGAACAATGGCCGTCATCCCAGAACCTTCCCGAGATTTGCGGCACCAGGAGGGGGGGGGCCTCAAGATGCCGACCAGTTTGCAGCGGAGTTGCAAGAGGTGCACGAGGAGCTGCGGAGACATTTGGAGCTGGCAAAACAGGCGTATAAGGTGCAGGCCGATAAGCACAGGAGGGCGGGAGAGGACATCCAGGTTGGGGACTGGGTGTGGTTAGCAGCCCACGCGATGCCGGCCAGGTCATTGGCCAAGAAGAAGTTAGGACACAGGCAGCTAGGGCCATATCAAGTTGAGGCTAAGATCAATCCGGTGGCTTTTCGTCTAGCCCTTCCGGAAGGTTCCAGGGTGCACCCGGTCTTTCATAGGTCGGTGCTCACTCCCTACAAAACCCCACACAGGTTTCAAGAGTCAGGAGCACCCCCAGAGCCACGTAGGAGGGCGCCTGAGAGGGGGGAATCGCCAAGACCAGGACCTCTTAACGAGGTCACAGAGATACTGGACTCGAGATGGGGGGAGGAGGGAGTTGAATATTTTCTCGCCAGGGAGGGCACACCAGCCGCTGCTAATAGTTGGGTGCCAGGCTACGAGTTAGACGAACCCCTTTTGAAAGAAGAGTTCCATGCACTTTTCCCACATAGACCCATGCCAGCTGAGTACTTTGATGACTGGCTTTTCACACCCACATTGTCAGATAGCACGTTCAGGGGTTTCTCTTCCCCCGAGGAAAGAACACCAGAATCAAGCCCGCCCAGGGGATCGTGCTCGGGGGTGGACACGGAAACCCCTTATTGGTGGGAGGAGCAGCCAGAGGAGGAATGGCGTAAGAGGTGGCTGATAGGTCCTTGGCGGGCAGCACCGGAGGAAGTAGCGATGGAAGCAGAGACTGAGAAGCATTTGGGGGAAGAACCCGACTTCGAATACGCTTACACAGAACTGCCAGCAGAGAACATTGACGTAGACGACCTGTATCCTGAGCCTACCCCCGAAGAGCCGCAGTTTCCACAACCGGTCCCCGGCGAGCGGGAGGGGGGAAGGGGGGGCTTCGAGGGGGGGATGGATGTCAGGGTTTCTGGGAGAGAGGAGGAGATGACAGAGGAGACGGAGAGCGAGTGGGAGGAGGGGCAGAAGGATGAGGAAGAAGATGACGGAATTCTGAGGGAATCCACGAGTCTGAGCAGCGAGTCAGAGGATTCTCAAAAGGGGGTTACCTTAATCAAGCAAAGGGGAGGAGAAGGGAGAAGCGGAGAGGAGCCCAGTGGAAGACAGAGGAAGCAAGAGACGTCTCAGCCGGAACGGAGTAAAGGGGGTGGAGTCGTCAGCCTCTCGGAGGGAGCAGGATTAGGAGAGAACAGAGAGAGGGGGTTGGAGCAGGGTGTTCAGCCGGAAAGGGTGGAGAGCAGAGCAGGGGGTGGTGTAGCGGTCGAAAGAAAGGTCAGCAGCAACGTACGCGCGCCAAGTTCAAACGTAGAGGCGCGCGGAAGTGGAGAGAGCTCAGGGGAGGAGCCCGGCCCTAAAGCCAGAAAGAGGGGGGAAGAGGCGGCAGAGGATTCAGCCTCAGGCGAGTCACGGAGAGAGGGAACCCAGGGGGGCAGGAAGACCCTGCGGAAAAGAAAGGAGAGGAAGAGGTGGTCTAGAGCCAGGCTATTAAGTTGGTGCGGAAGAGGGGAGGAGTCAGAGGGGACTTCAGCGGTCTAACGTGGCAGACGTACGGCCACAATGCTGAACTGTATGAGAAGCAGAAATCTTCAATAAACTTTTCCTGTAAATAAGCTGCAACGGAGTGAGGTCTCTTGTGAGCTGGGACCAGTCCTGGGTGGCCGTGACAACACCCTTTGCGATTTCTGGATCAAATTGCATTAACACCAAAGAAAACGACTTGAAATAAGCTGAACCCCTGACATAAGCGAAATCCAAGATGCTTCTTTCTATGTAGCTGGAACCCAAAAAAACTGTTTCGCTTTGTTTCGGCTAATTACACTTAGCTTTGCTATTTGTGGGTGAATGAACACCGAAAGCACAATCCAAGATGATTCGTTCTCTTCCTATTCAGATGGAACCAAAACACCAATGCTAGATTTGGGCTGATATTTCAATCTGCGATCTTGGGGTGAATGTGCAAAAAACAACCCCCAAAACAACCATTTGAAATAAGCCCAATTGTTGTTTATCATCTTCTTTTTATGTAGATAGAACCCCAAACACCTTTTTGCTTTGGTTGGGGGTGATTCTGGTGCACAACCAAAAAATACCATGCCAATTTAAATAAGCACAATCAAGGCTGATTTCATCTTGTTTCTACGCATATGGAAGCGAAAAGACGGTGTTGTGTTATTTTGGTCTCATTACACAAACCTTGCGATTTCTGCGTCAAATTGCATTAACACCAAACAACACGACTTGAAATAAGCGAAATCCAAGATGCTTCTTTCTATTGTAACTGCAACCCAAAAACAACCTGTTTGTCTTTGTTTAGGGTTATTAAACTTCGCTTTGCTATTTGTGGGTGAATCAACACCGAAAGCACAATCCAAGCTTATTGGTCCTCTTCCTGTTCAGATGGAACCAAAACACCTATGCTTGCTTTGGGCTGATAACATGTCACTCTGCGATCTTTGGGTGAATGTGCATTCTCACACCAAAAACAGCAATTTGAAATAAGCTCAATTTGAGCTTTGTCATCTTCTTTTTACGCTGATGGAACCCAAAAGAACTTTTTGCTTTGGTTGGGGGTGATTCCGGTGCACACCCGAAAAACACCATGCGAATTGAAATAAGCCCAATCAAAGCTTATTCGTCGGATTTCTACGCATATTTAAATGAAAAAAAAGGGGTTGTGTTATTTTGATCTCATTACCCAAACTTTGCGATTTCTGGGTCAAATTGCAAAAGAACCAAAGAACACGACTTGAAATAAGCGAAATCTTAAGATTCTTCTTTCTATGTAGCTGGAACCCAAAACAATCTGTTTCACTTTGTTTAGGCTTATTGCACTTGGCTTTGCTAGTTGGTTAGGGTGAATGCACACTGAAAGAACAATCCAAGCTTCTTTGTCCTCTTCCTATTGAGATGGAACCATAACACCAATGCTAGATTTGGGCTGATTACAAACGTCACTGCGATTTTTGGATGAATGTGCATTCTCACCCCAAAACTACCCATTTGAAATAAGCTCAATCAGAGCTTTGTCTTCTTCTTTTTATGTAGATGGAACCCAAAACACCTTTCTGCTTTGTTTGGGGTGATTCTGTGCACACCCAAAAAACACCATGCGAATTTTAAATAAGCCCAATCAACCTTATTCGTCCTGTTTCTACACATATGGAAGCGTCAAGATGGTGTTGTGTTATTTTAGTCTCATTACACACCCTTTGCGATTTCTGGATCAAATTGCATTAACACCAAAGAAAACGACTTGAAATAAGCTGAACCCCTGACATAAGCGAAATCCAAGATGCTTCTTTCTATGTAGCTGGAACCCAAAAAAACTGTTTCGCTTTGTTTCGGCTAATTACACTTAGCTTTGCTATTTGTGGATGAATGAACACCGAAAGCACAATCCAAGATGATTCGTTCTCTTCCTATTCAGATGGAACCAAAACACCAATGCTAGATTTGGGCTGATATTTCAATCTGCGATCTTGGGGTGAATGTGCATTCTAACCCCAAAAACAACCATTTGAAATAAGCCCAATTGGAGCTTTATCATCTTCTTTTTATGTAGATGGAACCCCAAACACCTTTTTGCTTTGGTTGGGGGTGATTCTGGTGCACAACCAAAAAACACCATGCGAATTTAAATAAGCCCAATCCAGGCTGATTTCATCTTGTTTCTACGCATATGGAAGCGAAAAGACGGTGTTGTGTTATTTTGGTCTCATTACACAAACCTTGCGATTTCTGGGTCAAATTGCATTAACACCAAACAACACGACTTGAAATAAGCGAAATCCAAGATGCTTCTTTCTATTGTAACTGCAACCCAAAAACAACCTGTTTGTCTTTGTTTAGGGTTATTAAACTTCGCTTTGCTATTTGTGGGTGAATCAACACCGAAAGCACAATCCAAGCTTATTGGTCCTCTTCCTGTTCAGATGGAACCAAAACACCTATGCTTGCTTTGGGCTGATAACATGTCACTCTGCGATCTTTGGGTGAATGTGCATTCTCACACCAAAAACAGCAATTTGAAATAAGCTCAATTTGAGCTTTGTCATCTTCTTTTTACGCTGATGGAACCGAAAAGAACTTTTTGCTTTGGTTGGGGGTGATTCCGGTGCACACCCGAAAAACACCATGCGAATTGAAATAAGCCCAATCAAAGCTTATTCGTCGGATTTCTACACATATTTAAATGAAAAAAAAGGGGTTGTGTTATTTTGATCTCATTACCCAAACTTTGCGATTTCTGGGTCAAATTGCAAAAGAACCAAAGAACACGACTTGAAATAAGCGAAATCTTAAGATTCTTCTTTCTATGTAGCTGGAACCCAAAACAATCTGTTTCACTTTGTTTAGGCTTATTGCACTTGGCTTTGCTAGGGTTAGGGGTTAGGGTGAATGCACACTGAAAGAACAATCCAAGCTTCTTTGTCCTCTTCCTATTGAGATGGAACCAAAACACCAATGCTAGATTTGGGCTGATTATAAACGTCACTGCGATTTTTGGATGAATGTGCATTCTCACCCCAAAACTACCCATTTGAAATAAGCTCAATCAGAGCTTTGTCTTCTTCTTTTTATGTAGATGGAACCCAAAACACCTTTCTGCTTTGGTTGGGGTGATTCTGTGCACACCCAAAAGACACCATGCGAATTTTAAATAAGCCCAATCAAAGCTTATTCGTCCTGTTTCTACACATATGGAAGCGTCAAGATGGTGTTGTGTTATTTTAGTCTCATTACACACCCTTTGCGATTTCTGGATCAAATTGCATTAACACCAAAGAAAACGACTTGAAATAAGCTGAACCCCTGACATAAGCGAAATCCAAGATGCTTCTTTCTATGTAGCTGGAACCCAAAAAAACTGTTTCGCTTTGTTTCGGCTAATTACACTTAGCTTTGCTATTTGTGGGTGAATGAACACCGAAAGCACAATCCAAGATGATTCGTTCTCTTCCTATTCAGATGGAACCAAAACACCAATGCTAGATTTGGGCTGATATTTCAATCTGCGATCTTGGGGTGAATGTGCATTCTAACCCCAAAAACAACCATTTGAAATAAGCCCAATTGGAGCTTTATCATCTTCTTTTTGTGTAGATGGAACCCCAAACACCTTTTTGCTTTGGTTGGGGATGATTCTGGTGCACAACCAAAAAACACCATGCGAATTTAAATAAGCCCAATCAAGGCACAAACCTTGCGATTTCTGGGTCAAATTGCATTAACACCAAACAACACGACTTGAAATAAGCGAAATCCAAGATGCTTCTTTCTATTGTAACTGCAACCCAAAAACAACCTGTTTGTCTTTGTTTAGGGTTATTAAACTTCGCTTTGCTATTTGTGGGTGAATCAACACCGAAAGCACAATCCAAGCTTATTGGTCCTCTTCCTGTTCAGATGGAACCAAAACACCTATGCTTGCTTTGGGCTGATAACATGTCACTCTGCGATCTTTGGGTGAATGTGCATTCTCACACCAAAAACAGCAATTTGAAATAAGGTCAATTTGAGCTTTGTCATCTTCTTTTTACGCTGATGGAACCCAAAAGAACTTTTTGCTTTGGTTGGGGGTGATTCCGGTGCACACCCGAAAAACACCATGCGAATTGAAATAAGCCCAATCAAAGCTTATTCGTCGGATTTCTACGCATATTTAAATGAAAAAAAAGGGGTTGTGTTATTTTGATCTCATTACCCAAACTTTGCGATTTCTGGGTCAAATTGCAAAAGAACCAAAGAACACGACTTGAAATAAGCGAAATCTTAAGATTCTTCTTTCTATGTAGCTGGAACCCAAAACAATCTGTTTCACTTTGTTTAGGCTTATTGCACTTGGCTTTGCTAGGGTTAGGTTTAGGGTGAATGCACACTGAAAGAACAATCCAAGCTTCTTTGTCCTCTTCCTATTGAGATGGAACCAAAACACCAATGCTAGATTTGGGCTGATTACAAACGTCACTGCGATTTTTGGATGAATGTGCATTCTCACCCCAAAACTACCCATTTGAAATAAGCTCAATCAGAGCTTTGTCTTCTTCTTTTTATGTAGATGGAACCCAAAACACCTTTCTGCTTTGGTTGGGGTGATTCTGTGCACACCCAAAAAACACCATGCGAATTTTAAATAAGCCCAATCAAAGCTTATTCGTCCTGTTTCTACACATATGGAAGCGTCAAGATGGTGTTGTGTTATTTTAGTCTCATTACACACCCTTTGCGATTTCTGGATCAAATTGCATTAACACCAAAGAAAACGACTTGAAATAAGCTGAACCCCTGACATAAGCGAAATCCAAGATGCTTCTTTCTATGTAGCTGGAACCCAAAAAAACTGTTTCGCTTTGTTTCGGCTAATTACACTTAGCTTTGCTATTTGTGGGTGAATGAACACCGAAAGCACAATCCAAGATGATTCGTTCTCTTCCTATTCAGATGGAACCAAAACACCAATGCTAGATTTGGGCTGATATTTCAATCTGCGATCTTGGAGTGAATGTGCATTCTAACCCCAAAAACAACCATTTGAAATAAGCCCAATTGGAGCTTTATCATCTTCTTTTTATGTAGATGGAACCCCAAACACCTTTTTGCTTTGGTTGGGGGTGATTCTGGTGCACAACCAAAAAACACCATGCGAATTTAAATAAGCACAATCAAAGCTTATTTCATCTTGTTTCTACGCATATAGAAGCGAAAAGACGGTGTTGTGTTATTTTGGTCTCTACACAAACCTTGCGATTTCTGGGTCAAATTGCATTAACACCAAACAACACGACTTGAAATAAGCGAAATCCAAGATGCTTCTTTCTATTGTAACTGCAACCCAAAAACAACCTGTTTGTCTTTGTTTAGGGTTATTAAACTTCACTTTGCAATTTGTGGGTGAATCAACACAGAAAGCACAATCCAAGCTTATTGGTCCTCTTCCTGTTCAGATGGAACCAAAACGCCTATGCTTGCTTTGGGCTGATAACATGTCACTCTGCGATCTTTGGGTGAATGTGCATTCTCACACCAAAAACAGCAATTTGAAATAAGCTCAATTAGCGCTTTATCATCTTCTTTTTATGTAGATGGAACCCCAAACACCTTTTTGCTTTGGTTGGGGGTGATTCTGGTGCACAACCAAAAAACACCATGCGAATTTAAATAAGCACAATCAAAGCTTATTGTCAGAGCTTACTCCAGGTCCCAGCTCACAGAGGACCAACGCTAGCCGGTAGTAAGTCTTTATTGAGGTTCAGTTTCCATTTACAAGCCGCAGCGAGCATCCCTACGTCTAGACGCTAGATCGGCGAAGCCCCGTCTGAGTCTCCACCCCCTGTACACCAGTTTAAGACTCTCGCTTTACTCCACCTTTTCCGTCTCTCCTTTCTCCTCTGGGTCCTTCTGCCCCCCTCTGTCTCCTCCTTCCTGGACTCTTCTGACGCTGATCCCCCGGACTCCTGTCCCTCCTTTCGGCGGGCTTTAGGACCTGGCTCCCTACCCGG
Source organism: Podarcis melisellensis (assembly GCF_964234715.1). Taxonomy (NCBI): domain Eukaryota; kingdom Metazoa; phylum Chordata; class Lepidosauria; order Squamata; family Lacertidae; genus Podarcis; species Podarcis melisellensis. The sequence continues at coordinate 159,894 of NW_028113149.1, read as the reverse complement.
GCTACCCACTGTGCCGCTCGCCTGTACATTTGAACTTGGCGCGCGCGCCCAGCTTCCAACCTTCCTCTCAACCGTTTCCTCTCTCTCGGATGAAGGTGTGGCCAATCCTGACTCATCTCCTCCCGCTGGCGGTGAGCAGCCTGATCCCGATACCTGGGAGTCCTCCCCCCTACTGCTCTCTGGTGGGGAAGCAGGCCCTGATTTCCAACTGCTGCTCTCTGGGTCCCCTCTGGTCCCTTCTTCCTGGGGTGTTCCCCTAGGCCACTCCCTTGCTTTGACCATGGGAGCCCCTTTCTGTGAGTCTTCCGATTCACTGGAAAGACTCAGAGACCTCGGACCACTGTCATCGCTTACGTTCCCTTCGGATTCCTCCCCTTCGCTCTCCATTTCCTCCCTCTCCTGTGCCTCTGCTCCTGAGCCCCTGACACTTATTTCATCTTGTTTCTACGCATATGGAAGCGAAAATACGGTGTTGTGATATTTTGGTCTCATTACAGAAACCTTGCGATTGCTGGGTCAAATTGCATTAACACCAAACAACACGACTTGAAATAAGCGAAATCCAAGATGCTTCTTTCTATTGTAACTGCAACCCAAAAACAACGTGTTTGTCTTTGTTTAGGGTTATTAAACTTCGCTTTACTATTTGTGGGTGAATCAACACCGAAAGCACAATCCAAGCTTATTGGTCCTCTTCCTGTTCAGATGGAACCAAAACACCTATGCTTGCTTTGGGCTGATAACATGTCACTCTGCGATCTTTGGGTGAATGTGCATTCTCACACCAAAAACAGCAATTTGAAATAAGCTCAATCTTCTTTTTACGCTGATGGAACCCAAAAGAACTTTTTGCTTTGGTTGGGGGTGATTCTGGTGCACACCCGAAAAACACCATGCGAATTGAAATAAGCCCAATCAAAGCTTATTCGTCGGATTTCTACGCATATTTAAATGAAAAAAAGGGGTTGTGTTATTTTGATCTCATTACCCAAACTTTGCGATTTCTGGGTCAAATTGCAAAAGAACCAAAGAACACAACTTGAAATAAGCGAAATCTTAAGATTCTTCTTTCTATGTAGCTGGAACCCAAAACAATCTGTTTCGCTTTGTTTAGGCTTATTGCACTTCGCTTTGCTAGGGTTAGGGTGAATACACACTGAAAGAACAATCCAAGCTTCTTTGTCCTCTTCCTATTGAGATGGAACCAAAACACCAATGCTAGATTTGGGCTGATTACAAACGTCACTGCGATTTTTGGATGAATGTGCATTCTCACCCCAAAACTACCCATTTGAAATAAGCTCAATCAGAGCTTTGCCTTCTTCTTTTTATGTAGATTGAACCCAAAACACCTTTTTGCTTTGGTTGGGGTGATTCTGTGCACACCCAAAAAACACCATGCGAATTTTTAATAAGCCCAATCAAAGCTTATTCGTCCTGTTTCTACGCATATGGAAGCGTAAATATGGTGTTGTTTTATTTTAGTCTCATTACACACCCTTTGCGATTTCTGGATCAAATTGCATTAACACCAAAGAACACGACTTGAAATAAGCGAAATCCAAGATGCTTCTTTCTATGTAGCTGGAACCCAAAAAAACTGTTTCGCTTTGTTTCGGCTAATTACACTTAGCTTTGCTATTTGTGGGTGAATGAACACCGAAAGCACAATCCAAGATGATTCGTTCTCTTCCTATTCAGATGGAACCAAAACACCAATGCTAGTTTTGGGCTGATATTTCAATCTGCGATCTTGGGGTGAATGTGCAAAAAACAACCCCAAAAACAACCATTTGAAATAAGCCCAATTGGAGCTTTATCATCTTCTTTGGGATGGAACCCCAAACACCTTTTTGCTTTGTGTCAGGGCCACCCGAGGTCCCAGCTCACAAGAGACCAAAGCCAAGTCCAGCTTATATACAGAAGCTTTTATTGAAGAACATTGTTAACTCCACATCCGAGGCGCGTGGCCCCACGTCTGTTAGGCTTAGACCGCTGAAGTCTCCTCTGAATCAGTCCCGCCTCTACACCAGTTTAAGAGGCTTGTGCTGGACCACCTCTTCCTCTCCTTCCTTTTCCGCAGGGTCTTTCTGCCCCCCTGGGTTCCCTCCCTCCGGGATTCCCCAGAGGCTGAATCCTCTGATGCCTGCTCCCCCCTCCTTCGCGCTTTGGGACCAGGCTCCTCCTCCGGGCTCTCCTCACTTCCGCACGCCTCCACATTTGAACTTGGCGCGCGTACGCTGCTTCTGACCTTCCTTTCGACAGTTACACTGCTCCCGGTACTACTCTCCGCCCCTTCCGGCAGGACGTCTTGCCCCGATCTCCTTCCCCTCTCTGCTTCCTGCTCTGCTCCGTTTGACACACTGGTAGCTCCACCCCCTTCACTCCGTTCCGGCGGAGAAGCCGGTCCCGATCTCCAACTCCCACTGGGGGTTCCCCTGCTGCTGCCCTGCTCCTGACTACTCCCCCCTGTGGCTCCCCTTGGCCTGACCAGGGGCGCTCCCTTTTGGGAATCCTCCGATTCACTGGAAAGACTCATGGAAACCCTCGAGTCATTGTCATCCTCTTCCTCGTCGCCCTGGGATCCTTCCCCCTCGCTCTCAGTCTCCTCCCTCATCTGCGCCTCTCTCCCTGAACCCCTGACATCCATCCCCCCTCGAAGCCCCCCCTTCCCCCCTCCCACCCGTCGGGCGCAGGTTGTGGGAACTGCGTCTCCTCGGAGGTAGATGCAGGATACAGTTCGTCTACTTCGATGTCCTCTGCTAGCAGCTCGTTGTATGTGTGTTCGAACTCGGGTTCGTCACCCAAAGTGCTCTCAGTTTCCTCTTCCATTGTTACTTCGTCTGGTGCTGTCGGCCACGGCCCCGTCATCCACCTCTTGCGCCAGTCCTCCTCTGGTTGCTCGTCCCACCAATAAGAGGGTTCCGTTTCCACCCCCGAGCATGATCCCCTGGGCGGGCTCGATTCTGGCGTTCCCTCCTCGGCGGAAGAAAAGCCCCGGAAAGTGGTGGCTGAAAATGTGGGCGTAAAGAGCCAGTCATCAAAGTACTCGGCTGGCATGGGTCTATGTGGGAAAAGGGCATGGAACTCGTCTTTGAGAAGAGGTTCGTCCAAAGCGTAGTCCGGCACCCAACTGTTGGCACTGGCTGGGGTACCCTCTCTGGCGAGAAAGTATTCTACTCCCTCTTCCCCCCATCTCGAGTCCAGGATCTCTGTGACCTCGTTGAGTGGTTCGGCCCTAGGTGACCCCCCCCTTGGGTGATTCTCTGCGTGGGTCTGGTGCAGGTCCTGACTCCTGAAACCTGTGCGGGGCCTTGTAGGGTGTGAGCACCGAACTATGAAAGACCGGGTGCACTCTGGAGCCTTCGGGGAGGGCCAGTCGAAACGCTACGGGATTGATCCTGGCCTCAACTTGGTATGGCCCTAGCTGCCTGTGTCCTAGCTTCTTCTTAGCTAACGACTTGGCCGGCATCGCTTGGGCTGCTAACCATACCCAGTCCCCCACCTGAATGTCTTCTCCCGCCCTCCTGTGTCTGTCCGCCTGCACCTTATAGGCTTGTTTGGCTAGTTCCAAATGTCTCCGCAGCTCCTCGTGCACCTCTTGCAGCTCTGCTGCGAACTGGTCGGCCTCTTGCGGCACCCCCTCTCCCGTTGCTACGAACCCCGGGAAGGTTCTGGGATGACGTCCATTGTTCGCGAAGAACGGCATCACCCCCGTCGACGCGTGCTTCGTGTTTTTGTAGGCAAACTCAGCCATCGGCAGGTAGTCCACCCAAGCTGCGGGTCGCTGATTGGCGTAACATCTCAGGTACTGCTGCATGATCGCGTTGACCCTCTCTGCTTGGCCGTTGGTCTGTGGATGTCTCGCCGACGCTAGGTTGATCTTGACGTGCAGGATACCTAGGAGCTTCTGCCAAAAATTGGAAACAAATTGGCGCCCCCTGTCGGACAGGATGGACTGCGGCAGCCCATGCACTCTGAACACGTGGTCGATGAAGAGTTTGGCGGTTTGTTCCGCTGTCGCCACCTTCGCGCAAGGAATGAAATGCGCCATCTTGGTGAACAGGTCCACAACCACCAGTACCGCCGTCTTGCCTCTGGAGCTGGGCAGATCAGTAACAAAGTCCAGCGCTACCCTCTCCCACGGTTGCTGTGGCGTCTCCAGCGGTTCCAGTAGTCCCGCTGGCTTCTGGTGTACTGGCTTGGACCTCTGACAGGTGTCACACCTGGTGACGTAATCCGCGACCTCTCCCCGCATCTGGGGCCACCAAAAGTCCCTGGCCACCAGTTCCACTGTCTTCTCCTTGCCGAAATGGCCTGCACTGGGGGCGTCGTGCAACTGCTGCAGAACCTTTGCGCGGAGTTCGTCGCCTGGCACGTAGAGGGCACCTTTGCGAGTTAACAGCCCGTCGCGTAGCTGGAACTCATCGTCTCTCTCTGTACCCCTGCGCAGCTCCTCCATCTTGGATTGTGCAAACTGATCCGTTTGCAACGCGCGTCGCACCGCGTCCAGGTCGGCGGCGATGGCAGCGCACGCCCACGCCTGCGATGCGAAAATGTGCTTGGTTGCTACTGTTGCCGCTTCCTCGAGATATTGCGGTTTCCTGGAGAGCGCATCGGCTATAACGTTGGAATCCCCCGGGATGTATTCTATTCGGAAGTCGAAATCCGCGAAGAATTCCGCCCAGCGCATGTGCCTTTGGCTCTGGAGCTTCGACGTTCGCCAATACTCTAAGTTCTTGTGGTCCGTGCGGACCTGCACGGTGTGCTTGGCTCCTATGAGGAAGTGTCGCCACGCTTTGAAAGCTGCGTGAATGGCCAACAGCTCCCTGTCCCATATAGTGTAGTTTTGCTCCGCCTTGCTGAGCTTCCGGGAGTAAAAGGCACAGGGTCTCCAATTCCCTTGCGGATCTTCTTGCAGAAGGACGGCTCCAACCACTCTGTCTGACGCGTCAGTTTCGACTCGCATGGGCCTGCCGGGATTCACGTGCAGCAGCTGCTCCTCGGAGGCGAAGAGGCTTTTAAGCTTCTGAAAAGAGCGCTCCGCCTGTTCCGTCCAAGCGAACTTCTTCTTCTTGGAACTGAGAGTGTCCGTGATTGCTGCCGTCTCCTTCGCAAAACCTCTGATGAACTTGCGGTAGAAATTGGCGAACCCGACGAATCTCTGGACTTCCTTCCGATTGCGTGGGCTCTTCCAGTCCAACACCGCGCAGACCTCGACGCTGTCCATGGCCAGCCCCTTGTCAGACAGCTTGTAGCCGAGGAAATCCACCTCCGTCGCATCAAACTGGCACTTCTCCAACTTGGCGTAGAGCCTGTGTTCCCGTAGTCTCTGCAGGACCTCCTTTACGTCTCTCTCATGAGCTTCCGGCGATTCCGAGAAGATCAGGATGTCATCGAGGAAACACACACACTTCTTGTAGAGGAGTCCCGCCAGCACGTGATGCATAAAGGCTTGGAAACAGTGAGATCCATTTTGGAGACCAAACGGCATAACTCTGTATTCATACGTGCCCAGAGGCGTGAACATGGCCGTCCTCCACTCATCGCCCTCCCGGATACGTATGAGGTTGTACGCTCCACGCAGATCCAACTTGGTGAAAATCTTCCCCTTCCGCACGGTCGCTAGGAGGTCGTCAATCTTGGGCATGGGAAAGGCCTTGGGCTTAGTCATCGAGTTTATGGCCCGGTAGTCCACGATGAGCCTCTTCTGGGGCGTGTCTTTTTTCTTCACAAAAAACACAGGACTGCCCCCCACTGCTTTGGATTCCCGGATGAATCCGCGCTTCAAATTATGCTCTATGAACTCCCTGAGTTCTTGCATCTCATCTTCAGACATGGAATACAGCTTTGCAGTCGGCAGCTTCGCCCCCGGCAACAGGTCGATCGCACAGTCGTAAGGCCTGTGGGGTGGCAACTGGTCAGCTTCCTTCTCGCAGAAAACCTCCAAAAATCCTTCGTACTTGCGAGGTACTGCCTGCACCATGCCGAGTTGCAGCTGCTGCTCAGCCTCCTCCTCTCGGCTGGACTGGATGCAATGTTGAGCACAGTATGATGAGCAAAAGGTGATCTGCCGCTGGTACCACGCTACAGCAGGACTGTGTCTCTCCAGCCAACTCATGCCTAATACTATAGGCGTGTCTGACAGGCGGGTGACATTGAAGCTAATGACTTCTCGGTGATCTCCAATCCGCATCACCATGGGAGGCGTCTGTTGCACAACTTGCCCTCCTAGCAATTTCCTGCCATCAACCGTGACTACGTTCAGGGGCGTCGTCGCGGGCAGAAGCGCTATGCGATGCTGCTTGACGAATTGCACCCCCACAAAGTCCGCGTTGCTGCCAGAGTCGATTGTGATGGGGACTTCCAGGGTGGTTCCATTCGGCAACTGGAGTGTTGCAGTGAGCTGCACCGCTGGCTTGGGTGGTAAAGGGTCTGTGTGTTGCAAAGGCGCTGGGGACTGCTCTACAGACTCGCCTGGCTGAGCCCCAGCATCGCTGTCTCCAGCCAGGCATCGTCGTTTCCCTGAGGTTGCTCTTCGTGCAGCACGTCTGCTGCCACTGTTGCTAACGCTGCCGTGTGCTTCTGGAGCCTCTGGGGACACTCTTTAGCCATGTGCTGTGCACTGTCACAGATGTAACATCTCCTGTTCCCTCTAGGAGGCTTCGCCTTTACTGCACCGGACGTTGGGGCTCTGGCTGCTGTCTGAGCCCTAGCGCCGCCAATCTCCATCGGTTCCTCCCCCTGCCGCACCAGAGGCGAGGGATGTGCCTGGCCGAACTCCCTGGGGATAAAAGGAGGTGCCCTCGCTGGCGCACGCACCTGGCGACCTTCCTCACTGTGCCAAGGACGTTCTTCGTGTCTCACCCCAATCGCAAGAGCCCTCTGTACTACGTCTGCCAGGGTCTGAGGTCTGTCACCCCTGGCTAATTCATCTTTTATGGGGCCGCTGAGACCCTCCCAGAACAAATCTCTCACTGGTTTGGAGTCTTTTCCCCAGCCCAATACAGTCAGCAACGCAAAAAAGCGGGAATGATACTGACGCACAGTGGCTTTGCCTTGCCGGAGTCCGTGCATTTCTTTGCGCGCAACATCAACATCCACGGTTGACTGGAAACAAGCGTCCATCGCTTTAATAAATTCATCAGAATCGCGGCGGGCAGGGCCATCTTCGCGCCACAAATTGTGCAGACACGCTCTAGCGTCCCCATGCAAATGAGACACAATAAATCCCACTTTCTCCTCTTCATCTTTAAAGTCATTACGAAGCAAATGCAGTGCATATAAGACGTCTGCTCTGAAACCTGGGTAGTGCTTCAGGTTCCCATCGAAGTGGGCAACTAAACTGCCCCCCCCGCCTTCCAAGTCCAATTCCCTCCGATCTGGACCCTGGGAACCCTTCTCTGCATGCACGCTCCCACCTGGCTTGCAGATCCTGGCAGCGCTTTTCCGCTTCGTCACTCTTCTTCTGAGATGCAACGACCGCAGCGGAGAGCTTGGTGACTGCGTTCCGCAGTGCTGCCATCTGTTCCTCCGCACTCATGGCTGCCACCCTTCGTGAGCTTTGCAAAAAAAAAATTTGCATTCTTTGGAGAGGGGACTTACTGTCTGGGTCACCCGAGGTCCCAGCTCACAAGAGACCAAAGTCCAGTCCAGCTTATATACAGAAGCTTTTATTGAAGAACATTGTTAACTCCACATCCGAGGCGCGTGGCCCCACGTCTGTTAGGCTTAGACCGCTGAAGTCCCCTCTGAAATAGTCCCGCCTCTACACCAGTTTAAGAGGCTTGTGCTGGACCACCTCTTCCTCTCCTTCCTTTTCCGCAGGGTCTTTCTGCCCCCCTGGGTTCCCTCCCTCCGGGATTCCCCAGAGGCTGAATCCTCTGACGCCTGCTCCCCCCTCCTTCGCGCTTTGGGACCAGGCTCCTCCTCCGGGCTCTCCTCACTTCCGCGCGCCTCCACATTTGAACTTGGCGCGCGTACACTGCTTCTGACCTTCCTTTCGACAGTTACACTGCTCCCGGTACTACTCTCCGCCCCTTCCGGCAGGACGTCTTGCCCCGATCTCCTTCCCCTCTCTGCTTCCTGCTCTGCTCCGTTTGACACACTGGTAGCTCCACCCCCTTCACTCCGTTCCGGCGGAGAAGCCGGTCCCGATCTCCAACTCCCACTGGGGGTTCCCCTGCTGCTGCCCTGCTCCTGACTACTCCCCCCTGTGGCTCCCCTTGGCCTGACCAGGGGCGCTCCCTTTTGGGAATCCTCCGATTCACTGGAAAGACTCATGGAAACCCTCGAGTCATTGTCATCCTCTTCCTCGTCGCCCTGGGATCCTTCCCCCTCGCTCTCAGTATCCTCCCTCATCTGCGCCTCTCTCCCTGAACCCCTAACACTTTGGTTGGAGGTGATTCTGGTGCACAACCAAAAAACACCACGCGAATTTAAATAAGCACAATCAAAGCTTATTTCATCTTGTTTCTACGCATATGGAAGCGAAAAGACGGTGTTGTGTTATTTTGGTCTCATTACACAAACCTTGCGATTGCTGGGTCAAATTGCATTAACACCAAACAACACGACTTGAAATAAGCGAAATCCAAGATGCTTCTTTCTATTGTAACTGCAACCCAAAAACAACCTGTTTGTCTTTGTTTAGGGTTATTAAACTTCGCTTTACTATTTGTGGGTGAATCAATACCGAAAGCACAATCCAAGCTTATTGGTCCTCTTCCTGTTCAGATGGAACCAAAACACCTATGCTTGCTTTGGGCTGATAACATGTCACTCTGCGATCTTTGGGTGAATGTGCATTCTCACACCAAAAACAGCAATTTGAAATAAGCTCAATCTTCTTTTTACGCCGATGGAACCCAAAAGAACTTTTTGCTTTGGTTGGGGGTGATTCTGGTGCACACCCGAAAAACACCATGCGAATTGAAATAAGCCCAATCAAAGCTAATTCGTCGGATTTCTACGCATATTTAAATGAAAAAAAGGGGTTGTGTTATTTTGATCTCATTACCCAAACTTTGCGATTTCTGGGTCAAATTGCAAAAGAACCAAAGAACACGACTTGAAATAAGCGAAATCTTAAGATTCTTCTTTCTATGTAGCTGGAACCCAAAACAATCTGTTTCGCTTTGTTTAGGCTTATTGCACTTGGCTTTGCTAGGGTTAGGGTTAGGGTGAATGCACACTGAAAGAACAATCCAAGCTTCTTTGTCCTCTTCCTATTGAGATGGAACCAAAACACCAATGCTAGATTTGGGCTGATTACAAACGTCACTGCAATTTTTGGATGAATGTGCATTCTCACCCCAAAACTACCCGTTTGAAATAAGCTCAATCAGAGCTTTGTTTTCTTCTTTTTATGTAGATGGAACTCTAAACACCTTTTTGCTTTGGTTGGGGTGATTCTGTGCACACCCAGAAAACACCATGCGAATTTTAAATAAGCCCAATCAAAGCTTATTCGCCCTGTTTCTACGCATATGGAAGCGTAAATATGGTGTTGTGTTATTTTAGTCTCATTACACACCCTTTGCGATTTCTGGATCAAATTGCATTAACACCAAAGAACACGACTTGAAATAAGCGAAATCCAAGATTCTTCTTTCTATGTAGCTGGAACCCAAAAAAACCTGTTTCGCTATTTGTGGGTGAATGAACACCGAAAGCACAATCCTATTTGTGGGTGAAAGCAAAGCTATTTGTGGGTGAATGAACACCGAAAGCACAATCCAAGATGATTCGTTCTCTTTCTATTCAGATGGAACCAAAACACCAATGCTAGATTTGGGCTGATATTTCAATCTGCGATCTTGGGGTCAATGTGCATTCTAACCCCAAAAACAACCATTTGAAATAAGCCCAATTGGAGCTTTATCATCTTCTTTTTATGTAGATGGAACCCCAAACACCTTTTTGCTTTGGTTGGGGGTGATTCTGGTGCACAACCAAAAAATACCATGCGAATTTAAATAAGCACAATCAAAGCTTATTTCATCTTGTTTCTACGCATATGGAAGCGAAAAGACGGTGTTGTGTTATTTTGGTCTCATTACACAAACCTTGCGATTTCTGGGTCAAATTGCATTAACACCAAACAACACGACTTGAAATAAGTGAAATCCAAGATGCTTCTTTCTTTTGTAACTGCAACCCAAAAACAACCTATTTGTCTTTGTTTAGGGTTATTAAACTTCGCTTTGCTATTTGTGGGTGAATCAACACCGAAAGCACAATCCAAGCTTATTGGTCCTCTTCCTGGAACCAAAACATCTATGCTTGCTTTGGGCTGATAACATGTCACTCTGTGATCTTTGGGTGAATGTGCATTCTCACCAAAAACAGCAATTTGAAATAAGCTCAATTAGAGCTTTGTCACCTTCTTTTTATGTTGATGGAACCCAAAAGAACTTTTTGCTTTGGTTGGGGGTGATTCTGGTGCACACCAGAAAAACAGCATGCGAATTAAAATAAGCCCTGTCAGAGCTGCCTCTAGGTCCCAGCTCACAGAGGACCAACGCTAGTCAGTAATAATGTACAAAAGTCTTTATTGAGGTTCAGTTTCCATTTACAAGCCGCAGCATGCAGCTCTACTGTCATCGCTTACGCTCCCTTCGGATTCCTCCCCATCGCGCTCCATTTCATCCCTCTCCTTTGCCTCTGCTCCTGAACCCCTGACATCCATCCCCCCTCGAAGCCCCCCTTCCCCCCTCCCCTCCTTCAGGTGTGGGTTCTGGGTGCTCCATCGTTGTGGGGGTGAGTGCCGGATACAGTTCGTCCCCCGTGGCGTGCATCCAGCCAGATAAGTCCGGATAGTCCTCCATGTCCTCGTCGACGGCGATCTCCTCTGCTTCCATCTCTTTGCCCCCGTGCTCGAACCCAAAATCCTCCCACAACATGTCCATGTCCGTCTCCCCCCCTGTCGACTTGGGGGATGCTGCCTGCCAAGGCCCCTCCAGCAGCTCCCTGCTCCAGCCCCCCTCTGGTTGATTGTCCCACCAATAAGAGCGTTCTGTGGCAGACCCCGAGGGTGATCCCTCCGTGGAACGTGTGTCGGGTGCTGGTTCCTCGTCCGATGAGAACCCCTGGAACGTGCTGGCTGAAAGTGTGGGTGTGAAAAGATATTCGTCGAAATAATCTGCCGGCATAGGTCTGTGTGGGAAGAGTGCGTGGAACTCGTCCTTGAGGTAGTGCTCCTCCACCGCATAGTACGGCACCCAGCTGTTGCCGCTGGCCGGGGTACCTTCCCTGGCGAGGAGATACTCAACCCCCTCTCCCCCCCATCTCGAGTCTAAAATCTCTGTGACCTCGTTGAGGGGCTCCCCCCTTGGTGACCCCCCTCCGTGGGCGTTTCCCTGAGTGGGGCTCATGCCGTCCCTGGCTCCTGAAATCTGTGAGGTGCCTTGTAGGGCGTGAGCACTGATCTATGAAAGACCGGGTGCATTCTGGATCCCTCCGGAAATGTCAACCGGAAGGCCACTGGATTGATCCTTGCCTCGACTTGGTAAGGCCCTAGCTGCTTATGTCCAAGCTTCTTCTTCGCTAACGATCTGGCCGGCACTGCCTGGGCTGCTAACCAAACCCAGTCTCCCACCTGTATGTTTTCCCCGACCCTTCTGTGTTTGTCTGCCTGCAGTTTGTATGCGTGCTTTGCTAGTTCTAACTGCCTTCGGAGCTGTTCGTGGACCTCCTGCAACTCCGACGCGAAGGCGTCCCCTCCCCCACTCTCTCTAATCCCGGGCAGGTTCTGGGATGCCTCCCATTGTTGGCGAAGAACGGTGTCACCCCCGTGGACACGTGCTTCGTGTTGTTGTAGGCGAACTCGGCGAGCGGCAGGTAGTCCACCCATGTCGCAGGCTGCTGATTCGCGTAGCATCTCAGGTACTGCTGCATGATGGCGTTGACCCTCTCCGCTTGTCCGTTGGTCTGCGGGTGTCTCGCCGACGCTAGGTTGATCTTGACGTTCAGGTTGCCCATCAGCTTCTGCCAGAAGTTCGAGATGAACTGGCGCCCCCGGTCGGACAGGATAGACCGTGGTAGACCGTGAACCTTGAACACGTGGTCTATGAACAGTTTGGCGGTCTGTTCCGCCGTGGCCACCTTCGCGCACGGAATGAAGTGGGCCATTTTGGTGAACATGTCCACCACCACGAGAACTGCTGTCTTGCCCCGCGAGCTGGGTAGATCCGTGACAAAGTCTAGAGCCGCCCTCTCCCACGGTTTGAGCGGTGTCTGCAGCGGTTCCAGCAGTCCCGCCGGCGGTTTGTGCACTGGCTTGGCCCTTTGGCATGTGTCGCACCTCGTGACGTAATCCGCTACTTCCCCCCGCATCTTGGGCCACCAAAAATCTCTGGCTACTAATTCTAAAGTCTTCCCTTTGCCAAAGTGCCCGGCAGTGGGTGCGTCGTGCAACTGCTGCAGTACCTTCGCGCGGAGGTCGTCTCCCGGTACGTAGAGGGCTCCTTTGCGGATGAGCAATCCGTCGCGTATCTGGAACTCGTCATCCTTCGCCTTGCCACTGTGCACCTCCTCCACCTTGGCTCGTGCGAAGGAGTCTGTCTGCAGCGCACGACGTACGCCGTCCAGGTCCACGGTTGCCGAAGCGCACGCCCACGCTTTCGGTGCAAAAATATGCTTGGCCGCCGCCGGTGCCGCCTCCTCGAGGTATTGCGGCTTCCTGGACAGTGCATCCGCCATGACGTTGTTGTCGCCTGGGATGTACTCTATCCTGAAGTCGAAATCCGCAAAGAACTCCGCCCAGCGTATATGCCTCTGGTTCAGGAACCTTGCCGTGCGCCAGTACTCCAGGTTCTTATGGTCCGTGCGGACCTGCACTGTGTGTTTGGCTCCGATGAGGAAGTGCCGCCACGCCTTGAACGCTGCATGAATGGCCAGCAACTCCCTGTCCCAGATGGTGTAGTTCTGCTCCGACTTGCTGAGCTTCCTGGAGTAGAAAGCTCACGGCCTCCAGTCCCCATGCAGATCTTGCTGCAACAGGAACGCTCCCACTGCCCTGTCTGAGGCGTCCGTTTCAACCCTCAGCGGTCTGCTGGGATTCACATGCAGCAGCTGCTCTTCGGACGCAAAGAGACGCTTGAGTTTCTGAAAGGACTGCTCTGCCTGCTCCGTCCAGATTAACTTCTCCTTCTTGGAGCTGAGCGTGTCGGTAATGGCCGCCGTCTGCATAGCGAACCCTTTGATGAACTTGCGATAAAAGTTTGCAAAGCCGACGAACCGTTGGACCTCCTTCCGATTGCGCGGGCTCTTCCAGTCCAACACTGAGCGGACCTTGGTGCTGTCCATGGCGAGCCCCTTGTCTGACAATTTGTAGCCCAGGAAATCCACCTTCGTCATGTCGAACTGGCACTTCTCCAGCTTGGCGTACAGTCTGTGCTCCCGTAGTCTCTGCAGAACTTCCTTGACGTCCCTCTCGTGAGCCTCCTGCGATTCTGAGAATATCAGGATGTTGTCCAGGAAGCAGACGCACTTCTTGTAGGGAGTCCCGCTAACACGTGATGCGTGAATGCTTGAAAACAGTGGGAGCCATTTTGTAATCCAAACGGCATAACTCTGTATTCATAGGTGCCCAGGGGCGTGAACATGGCCGTCTTCCACTCGTCGCCCTCCCGTATGCGAATAAGGTTGTACGCCCCTCGCAGATCCAACTTGGTGAAGACGCGTCCTTTTCTCACCGTCGCGAGTAGGTCGTCGATTTTGGGCATGGGGAAGGCCGTGGGCTTGGTTTTCGAGTTCAAAATTCTATAATCAACCACAAGCCTTTTTTGGGGCGTGTCTTTTTTCTTCACGAAGAATACGGGACTGCCCCCCACTGCATTGGACTCTCGGATGAAACCGCGCTTCAAGTTGTGATCTATGAACTCCCTGAGTTCCTGCAGTTCGTCTTCAGACATGGAATACAGTTTCCCGGTCAGCAGCGTCGCCCCCGGCAGGAGGTCAATCTTGCAGTCATAGGACCTGTGGGGAGGTAGCTTGTCCGCTTCCTTCTCGCAGAAAACCTCCAAAAAAGCTGCGTACTTGTGGGGCACTGCTTGCAGCGTGCCTAATCGTAGCTGTGGGTCATCCTCTTCCCCTTCCGGGCTAGGCAGAATGCAGTGTTCTGCACAGTAGGAGGAGCCGAAAGTCAGTTGGCGCTGGTACCATGCCAATGCTGGGCTGTGCCTGTGCAGCCAACTCATGCCCAATACTACAGGCGTGTCCGACAGTTGGGTGACATTGAAGCTGATGACTTCCCAGTGATTTCCAATTTGCATCACCATCGGCGGCGTTTGCTTTACCACCTGCCCCCCCAGCAATTCCCTGCCATCCACCGTGACAACTTTCAGGGGCAGCGTGGCTGGCAGGAGCGCTATGCTGTGTTGCTTGATGAAATCCAGTCCTATAAAGTCTGCGTTACTACCAGAGTCAATGGTAATGGGCACTTCCATAGTAAGTCCATCGGGTAGCTGGAGCGATGCAGTGAGTTGCACCACTGGTTTGGGCGGGAGTGGGTCTGTGGGCTGTAAAATCTCTGGGGACTGCTTCACTGACTCGTCTGCCTGGGCCCCAGTGCCTCTGCTTCCAGCCAGACTCCGTCGTTTCCCTGCTGTGGTTCTCTCTGCTGAGTTGCTTCTGTTACTGTTGCGGAGGCTGCAGTGTGCTTGTGGAGCCTCTGGGGACACTCTTTCGCCATGTGCTGAGCACTGTTGCAGATGTAACACTTCCTGTTCCCTCTAGGAGGCTTCGCTTTGACTGCTCCCGGTGTTAGGGCTCTGGTTGCTGACTGAGCCCTGGCGCCTCCAATCTCCATCGGTTCCTCTCCCCCTCCCAGCGGAGGCGTGGATTGAGCGCGCGCTGCATCCCTGGGAAAGAAGGGAGGTGCTCTCGCTGGCGTGCGTCCCCAACGCCCTTCGTCTTTGCTCCAAGGACGTTCCTCCAGACGCACTCCAATCGTCAGCGCCCTCTGAACAACTTCCTGAGTGCTCTGGGGTCTTCCCCCCTTGCAATTTCGTCTTTCACAGCTCCATTCAACCCTTCCCAGAAAAGGTCTCTGACTGCAGCTGAATCTTTCTCCCATCCCAGCGCATTGACCAATGCAAAAAAGCGGGAATGATACTGCCTTACAGTGGCTCTCCCTTGTTTCAGTCCATGTACCTCTTTTCTGGCGATATCAACGTCTATTGTTGATAAAAAACACGCATCCATCGCTTTAATGAAGGCATCCGCACTTCGGGGCGCCGGATCCTTATCTCTCCACAGACTGCGCAGCCACGCTTTAGCTTCTCCATGTAAATGAGTTAATATAAACCCCACCTTCTCCTGCTCATCTCTAAAGTCCTTCTCCAGCAACTGCAGCGCAAACACCACGTCTGCTCGGAAGTTAGGGTACTGCTGCAGACTTAGTAAGCACTTCCAACCTGCCTTGGAGATCCCTGCAGGCGGCAGCTGCTTCGTCTTCCCTCTTCCTGGATGCGAGTATCTCCGTGTTGAGTTGCGTCACTGCATTTTGCAGGGCTGTCATTTGCTCTTCGGTAGTCATCTTGTCTTGCTTTTGTGAGCTCGTGAAGCACCAATCTTCGCCCCTCGCTGCGTCCACTCACGTTGCAAGATTTTTGGTGTGATGGGACGGAGCTTACTGTCAGAGCTGCCTCTAGGTCCCAGCTCACAGAGGACCAACGCTAGTCAGTAATAATGTACAAAAGTCTTTATTGAAGTTCAGTTTCCATTTCCAAGCCGCAGCGTGCAGCTCTACGTCTTAGAACCTAGATCGGCGAAGCTCCGTCTGAGTCTCCACCCCCTGTACACCAGTTTAAGACTCTAGCCTTACTCCACCTCTTCCATTGCTCTTTCCTCCTCTGGGTCCTTCTGCCCCCCGGGGGTCTCCTCCTTTCTGGACTCTTCTGACGCTGACCCCCCTGACTCTTGTCCCTCCTTTCGGCGGGCTTTAGGACTTGGCTCCCTATCCCGGCTACCTGCTGTGCCGCTCGCCTGTACATTTGAACTTGGCGCGCGCGCCCAGCCTCTAACTTTCCTCTTGACCGTTTCCGCGCTCTCCGATGGAGGCGTGGTCAATCCTGACTCATCTCCTCCCGCTGGTGGTGAGCAGCCTGATCCCGATACCTGGGACTCCTCCCCCCCACTGCGCTCTGGTGGGGAAGCTGGTCCTGATTTCCAACTGCTGCTCTCTGAGTCCCCTCTGGCCCCTTCTTCCTGGGGTGTCCCCCTAGGCACCCCCATTGCTCTGACCATGGGCGCCCCCTTCTGTGAATCTTCCGATTCGCTGGAAAGACTCAGGGACCTCAGACCACTGTCATCGCTTAGGCTCCCTTCGGATTCCTCCCCATCGCTCTCCATTTCCTCCCTTTCCTTTGCCTCTGCTCCTGAACCCCTGACAAGCCCAATCAAAGCTTATTTGTCGGATTTCTACGCATATTTAAATGAAAAAAAGGGGTTGTGTTATTTTGATCTCATTACCCAAACTTTGCGATTTCTGGGTCAAATTGCAAAAGAACCAAAGAACACGACTTGAAATAAGCGAAATCTTAAGATGCTTATTTCTATGTAGCTGGAACCCAAAACAATCTATTTCGCTTTGTTTAGGCTTATTGCACTTGGCTTTGCTAGGGTTAGGGTTAGGGTGAATGCACACTGAAAGAACAATCCTAGCTTCTTTGTCCTCTTCCTATTGAGATGGAACCAAAACACCAATGCTAGATTTGGGCTGATTACAAACGTCACTGTGATTTTTGGATGAGTGTGCATTCTCACCCCAAAAACACCCATTTGAAATAATCTCAATCAGAGATTTGTCTTCTTCTTTTTATGTAGATGGAACCCAAAACACCTTTTTGCTTTGGTTGGGGTGATTCTGTGCACACCCAAAAAACACCATGTGAATTTAAATAAGCCCAATCAAAGCTTATTCATCTTGTTTCTACGCATATGGAAGCGTAAAGATGGTGTTGTGTTATTTTGGACTCATTTAACAAACTGTGATTTCTGGGTCAATGTCAATTAACACCAAAGAACACGACTTGAAATAAGCGAAATCCAAGATTCTTCTTTCTATGTAGCTGGAACCCAAAAGAACCTGTTTGGCTTTGTTTAGGCTTATTGGACTTCGCTTTGCTAGGGTTAGGGTGAATGTACGCTGAAAGAACAATTCCAGCTTTTTGTCCTCTTCCTATTGAGATGGAACCAAAACACCAATGCTTGCTTTGGGCTAACGTGTCAATCTGCGATCTATGGGTGAATATGCATTCTCACCCCAAACAACACCAAACAACACGACTTGAAATAAGCGAAATCCAAGATGCTTCTTTCTATTGTAACTGCAACCCAAAAACAACCTGTTTGTCTTTGTTTAGTGTTATTAAACTTCGCTTTGCTATTTGTGGGTGAATGAACACCGAAAGAACAATTCCAGCTTTTTTCCTCTTCCTATTGAGATGGAACCAAAACACCAATGCTAAATTTGGGCTAACATGTCCATCTGCGATCTTTGGGTGAATATGCATTCTCACCCCCAAAAACACCCATTTGAAATAAGCTCAATCAGAGCTTTGTCATCTTCTTTTTATGTAGACGGAACCCCAAAGACCGTTTTGCTTTGGTTGGGGGTGATTCTGTGCACACCCAAAAAACACCATGCGAATTTAAATAAGCACAATCAAAGCTTATTTCATCTTGTTTCTTATGCATATGGAAGCGAAAAGACGGTGTTGTGTTATTTCGGTCTCATTACCCAAACTTTGCTGTTTCTGGATCAAATTGCATTAACACCAACGAACACGACTTGAAATAAGCGAAATCCAAGATGCTTCTTTCTATGTAGCTGGAACCCAAAAAAACCTGTTTCGCTTTGTTTCGGCTAATTACACTTAGCTTTGCTATTTGTGGGTGAATGAACACCGAAAGCACAATTCAAGATGATTCATTCTCTTCCTATTCAGATGGAACCAAAACACCAATGCTAGATTTGGGCTGATATTTCAATCTGCGATCTTGGGGTGAATGTGCATTCTAACCCCAAAAACAACCATTTGAAATAAGCCCAATTGGAGCTTTATCATCTTCTTTTTATGTAGATGGAACCCCAAACACCTTTTTGCTTTGGTTGGGGGTGATTCTGGTGCACAACCAAAAAACACCATGCGAATTTAAATAAGCACAATCAAAGCTTATTTCATCTTGTTTCTTATGCATATGGAAGCGAAAAGACGGTGTTGTGTTATTTCGGTCTCATTACCCAAACTTTGCTATTTCTGGGTCAAATTGCATTAACACCAAAGAACATGACTTGAAATAAGCGAAATCTAATATTCTTCTTTCTATGTAGCTGGAACCCACAACAATCTGTTTCGCTTTGTTTAGGCTTATTGCACTTCGCTTTGCTAGGGTTAGGGTGAATGCACACTGAAAGAACAATCCAAGCTTCTTTGTCCTCTTCCTATTGAGATGGAACCAAAACACCAATGCTAGATTTGGGCTGATTACAAACGTCACTGCGATTTTTGGATGAGTGTGCATTCTCACCCCAAAAACACCCATTTGAAATAATCTCAATCAGAGCTTTGTCTTCTTCTTTTTATGTAGATGGAACCCAAAACACCTTTTTGCTTTGGTTGGGGTGATTCTGTGCACACCCAAAAAACACCATGCGAATTTAAATAAGCCCAATCAAAGCTTATTCGTCTTGTTTCTACGCATATGGAAGTGGAAAGATGGTGTTGTGTTATTTTGGACTCATTACACAAACCTTGCGATTTCTGGGTCAAATTGCACCAAAGAACACGACTTGAAATAAGCGAAATCCAAGATTCTTCTTTCTATGTAGCTGGAACCCAAAAGAACCTGTTTGGCTTTAGGCTTATTGCACTTCGCTTTGCTAGGGTTAGGGTGAATGTACGCTGAAAGAACAATTCCAGCTTTTTGTCCTCTTCCTATTGAGATGGAACCAAAACACCTATGGTAAATTTGGGCTAACATGTCAATCTGCGATCTTTGCGTGAATATGCATTCTCACCCCCCAAAACACCCATTTGAAATAAGCTCAATCAGAGCTTTGTCATCTTCTTTTTATGTAGACTGAACCCAAAAGACCGTTTTGCTTTGGTTGGGGGTGATTCTGTGCACACCCAAGAAACACCATGCGAATTGAAATACGCCCAATCAAAGCGTATTCGTCTTCTTTCTACGCATATGGAAGCGTAAAGATGGTGTTGTGTTATTTTACTCTCATTACACACCCTTTGCGATTTCTGGATCAAATTGCATTAACACCAACGAACACGACTTGAAATAAGCGAAATCCAAGATGCTTCTTTCTATGTAGCTGGAACCCAAAAAAACCTGTTTCGCTTTGTTTCGGCTAATTACACTTAGCTTTGCTATTTGTGGGTGAATGAATACCGAAAGCACAATCCAAGATGATTCGTTCTCTTCCTATTCAGATGGAACCAAAGCACCAATGCTAGATTTGGGCTGATATTTCAATCTGCGATCTTGGGGTGAATGTGCATTCTAACCCCAAAAACAACCATTTGAAATAAGCCCAATTGGAGCTTTATCATCTTCTTTTTATGTAGATAGAACCCCAAACACCTTTTTGCTTTGGTTGGGGGTGATTCTGGTGCACAACCAAAAAACACCATGCAAATTTAAATAAGCACAATCAAAGCTTATTTCATCTTGTTTCTACGCATATGGAAGCGAAAAGACGGTGTTGTGTTATTTTGGTCTCATTACACAAACCTTGCGATTTCTGGGTCAAATTGCATTAACACCAAACAACACGACTTGAAATAAGCGAAATCCAAGATGCTTCTTTCTATTGTAACTGCAACCCAAAAACAACCTGTTTGTCTTTGTTTAGGGTTATTAAACTTCGCTTTGCTATTTGTGGGTGAATCAACACCGAAAGCACAATCCAAGCTTATTGGTCCTCTTCCTGTTCAGATGGAACCAAAACACCTATGCTTGCTTTGGGCTGATAACATGTCACTCTGCGATCTTTGGGTGAATGTGCATTCTCACACCAAAAACAGCAATTTGAAATAAGCTCAATTAGAGCTTTGTCATCTTTTTATGTTGATGGAACCCAAAAGAACTTTTTCTTTGGTTGGGGGTGATTCTGGTGCACACCCGAAAAACACCATGCAAATTGAAATAAGCCCAATCACAGCTTATTCGTCGGATTTCTACGCATATTTAAATGAAAAAATGGGTTGTGTTATTTTGATCTCATTACCCAAACTTTGCGATTTCTGGGTCAAATTGCAAAAGAACCAAAGAACACGACTTGAAATAAGCGAAATCTTAAGATTCTTCTTTCTATGTAGCTGGAACCCAAAACAATCTGTTTCGCTTTGTTTAAGCTTATTGCACTTGGCTTTGCTAGGGTTAGGGTTAGGGTGAATGCACACTGAAAGAACAATCCAAGCTTCTTTGTCCTCTTCCTATTGAGATGGAACCAAAACACCAATGCTAGATTTGGGCTGATTACAAACGTCACTGCGATTTTTGGATGAGTGTGCATTCTCACCCCAAAAACACCCATTTGAAATAATCTCAATCAGAGCTTTGTCTTCTTCTTTTTATGTAGATGGAACCCTAAACACCTTTTTGCTTTGGTTGGGGTGATTCTGTGCACACCCAAAAAACACCATGCGAATTTAAATAAGCCCAATCAAAGCTTATTCGTCTTGTTTCTACGCATATGGAAGCGGAAAGATGGTGTTGTGTTATTTTGGTCTCATTACACAAACCTTGCGATTGCTGGGTCAAATTGCATTAACACCAAAGAACACGACTTGAAATAAGCGAAATCCAAGATTCTTCTTTCTATGTAGCTGGAACCCAAAAGAATCTGTTTGGCTTTAGGCTTATTGCACTTCGCTTTGCTAGGGTTAGGGCGAATGTACGCTGAAAGAACAATTCCAGCTTTTTGTCCTCTTCCTATTGAGATGGAACCAAAACACCTATGCTTGCTTTGGGCTAACATGTCAATCTGCGATCTTTGGGTGAATATGCATTCTCACCCCAAACAACACCAAACAACACGACTTGAAATAAGCGAAATCCAAGATGCTTCTTTCTATTGTAACTGCAACCCAAAAACAACCTGTTTGTCTTTGTTTAGTGTTATTAAACTTCGCTTTGCTATTTGTGGGTGTCAGGGCTGCCTCCAGGTCCCAGCTCACAGAGGACCAACGCCCAGTTGATTTAATGTACAAAAGTCTTTATTGAAGCTTAGTTTCCATTTCAAACCCCAGAGCGTGCAATCCTACGTCTTGACTTCAGACCGGCGAAGTCCCCTCTGACTCACTACCCCTTCCGCACCAGTTTAAGATCCTAGCCCGGCTCCACCTCCTGCGCTGTTCCTTTCTTCGCTGGGTCCTTCTGCCCCCTGGGGTTTCCTCCTTCCTGGACTCTTCTGACGCTGACCCTCCTGAGTCTTGCCCTTCCTTCCGGCGGGCTTTAGGACCTGGCTCCTCATCCGGGCTACCTGCTGTGCCGCTCGCCTGTACATTTGAACTTGGCGCGCGCGCCCAGCCGGTAACCTTCCTCCTGACCGTTCCCCCGCTCTCCGATGTGGGCGTGGTCAACCCTGACTCATCTCCTCTCGCTGGTGGCAAGAACACTGTTCCCAATTCCTGGGACTCCTCCCCCCTACTGTGCTCTGGTGGGGAAGCTGGTCCTGATTTCCAGCTGCTGCTCAATGAGTCCCCGCTGGCCCCTTGCTTCTGGGGCTTCCCCTTTGGCACCCGCCTCGCCCTGGCCACGGGCACTCCCTTCTGCGAGTCTTCCGATTCGCTGGTGAGACTCGAGGAATCTCTCTGACCACTGTCACTGCCTACTCCCCCCTCGGATTCCTCCTCCTCGCTCTCCCTTTTCTTCCCCCTCCTGTGTCTCTGCTCCTGAACCCCTGACATCCATCCCCCCTCGAAGCCCCCCCTTCCCCCCTCCCCCTCTTCAGGTGCGGGTTCCGGTGGCTCCAGTGTTGTGGGGGTGAGTGCAGGATACAGTTTGTTCCCCGTGGCGTGCAGCCATTGGGATAAGTCCGGGAAGTCCTGTACGGGCTCATCGATGGCGATCTCCTTGGCTTCCATCTCCTGGGCGGCGTGTTCGAACCCGGGATCTTCCCCCAACTCGCCCATGACCCCCTCATCCCCCGTCTCCTGGGGTGATGCTGCGTGCAGTGGTCCTCTCGGCATCCCTCTGCGCCACCCCACCTCAGGTTGATCCTCCCACCAATAGGAGCCCCCTGTGCCGAACCCTGAGAGTGATCCCTCTGGGGAGCTAGTCTCTGGCGCCTTGTCCTCATCTGAAGAGAACCCCTGAAACGTACTGGCTGAGAGTGTGGGAGTGAAAAGGTATTCGTCGAAATAATCTGCCGGCATGGGCCTGTGTGGGAAAAGTGCGTGGAACTCGTCCTTGAGGTAGTGCTCCTCCACTGCAAAGTACGGTACCCAGCTGTTGGCGCTGGCCGGGGTACCTTCCCTGGCGAGGAGATATTCAACCCCCTCTACCCCCCATCTGGAGTCCAAAATCTCTTTGACCTCGTTGAGCGGCTCCGCCCTCGGCGACCCCCCTACTGTGGGCGCTTCCCTGAGCGGGCTCGGAGCCGTCACTGGCGCCTGGAACCTGTGGGGCGCCTTGTAGGGCGTTAGCACAGATCTATGAAAGACCGGGTGCATTCTGGATCCCTCCGGGAGTGTCAACCGGAAGGCCACTGGGTTGATCTGTGCCTCGACTTGGTAAGGCCCTAGCTGCTTATGTCCGAGCTTCTTCTTGGCTAACGATCTGGCCGGGACTGCCTGGGCTGCCAACCAGACCCAGTCCCCCACCCGGATGGCCTCCCCAACTCTCCTGTGTCTGTCTGCCTGCACTTTGTAAGCTTGTTTTGCTAGCTCTAACTGCCTTCTGAGCTGCTCGTGGACCTCCTGTAACTCCGCTGCCACAGCGCCTGCTCCCTGCGGCTCCCCCTCCCTCACTTTCTCTAAACCCGGGAAGGTTCTGGGATGCCGCCCATTGTTGGCGAAAAACGGTGTCACCCCCGTGGACACGTGCTTCGTGTTGTTGTAGGCAAACTCGGCCAGCGGTAGATAGTCCACCCAGGTCGAGGGCTGCTGGTTCGCGTAGCATCTCAGGTACTGCTGCATGACGGCGTTGACCCTCTCCGCTTGTCCGTTGGTCTGTGGGTGTCTCGCCGACGACAGGTTGACTTTGACGTTCAGGATACCCATCAGCTTCTGCCAGAAACTCGAAATGAACTGGCGCCCCCGGTCGGACAGGATGGAACGTGGCAGGCCGTGCACCTTGAACACGTGGTCTATGAACAGTTTGGCCGTCTGTTCCGCCGTGGCCACCTTCGCGCAAGGAATGAAGTGGGCCATCTTGGTGAACAGATCTACTACCACGAGTACTGCTGTCTTTCCCCTCGAACTGGGCAGATCAGTGACAAAGTCCAGAGCCACCCTCTCCCACGGTTCGAACGGTGTCTGCAGTGGTTCCAACAGTCCCGCCGGTGGCCTGTGTACCGGCTTGGCCCTTTGGCAGGTGTCGCACCTATTGACATAATCCGCGACCTCCCCTCTCATCTTGGGCCACCAAAAGTCTCTGGCTACTAATTCCACCGTCTTCTCTTTGCCGAAGTGCCCAGCGCTGGGTGCGTCATGCAACTGTTGCAGTACTCTCGCTCGTAGGTCATCCCCCGGCACGTAGAGGGCCCCTTTGCGTATGAGCAGTCCGTCACGTACTTGGAACTCGTCGCCCCCCGCCGTGCCGCTGCGCACCTCCTCCATTTTGGCTTGAGCGAAGGGGTCCGTCTGCAGCGCGCGACGTACCGCTTCCAGGTCCACCGTGGCTGAGGCGCACGCCCATGCTTCTGGTGCGAAAATGTGCTTGGCCGCCGCCGGTGCCTCTTCCTCTAGATACTGCGGTTTCCTGGACAGCACATCCGCCATGGTGTTGCTGTCTCCCGGGATGTATTCTATCCTGAAGTCGAAATCCGCAAAGAACTCCTCCCAGCGTATGTGCCTCTGGTTCAGGAACCTCGCCGTGCGCCAGTACTCCAAGTTCTTGTGGTCCGTGCGGACCTGCACCGTGTGTTTGGCTCCGATGAGGAAGTGCCGCCACGCCTTGAAGGCTGCATGAATGGCCAGCAACTCCCTGTCCCAGATGGTGTAGTTCTGTTCCGACTTGCTGAGCTTCCTGGAGTAGAAAGCGCACGGCCTCCAGTCCCCATGCAGATCTTGCTGCAACAGGACAGCCCCCACGGCTCTGTCTGAGGCGTCCGTCTCCACCCTCATGGGCCTGCTGGGGTTCACATGCAGTAGTTGTTCTTCAGACGCGAAGAGACGCTTGAGTTTCTGAAAGGACTGCTCTGCCTGCTCCGTCCAGATGAACTTCTTCTTCTTGGAGCTGAGGGTGTTGGTGATGGCCGCCGTCTGCATAGCGAAACCTTTGATGAACTTGCGATAAAAGTTGGCAAAGCCAACAAACCTCTGGACCTCCTTCCGATTGCGTGGGCTTTTCCAGTCCAGCACCGAATGGACCTTGGCGCTGTCCATGGCGAGTCCCTTGTCGGACAGCTTGTACCCCAGGAAATCCACCTCCGTCCTGTCGAACTGGTACTTCTCCAGTTTGGCGTAAAGCCTGTGGTCCCTCAGCCGCTGCAGGACTTCCTTGACATCGCCCTCGTGAGCCTCCTTCGACTCCGAGAAGATCAGGATGTCGTTCAGGAAGCAGACGCACTTCTTGTAGAGGAGACCCGCTAAGACGTGGTGCATGAAGGCTTGAAAACAGTGGGAGCCATTTTGTAATCCAAAAGGCATAACTCTATATTCATAGGTGCCCAGAGGCGTAACATGGCCATTTTCCACTCGTCGCCCTCCCTCACGCGTATGAGATTGTACGCTCCGCGTAGATCCAACTTGGTAAAGATGCGACCCTTCCTCACCGTCGCCAGCAGGTCGTCTATCTTGGGCATGGGAAAAGCTGAGGGCTTGGTTTTCGAGTTTAAGATTCTGAAATCAACTACCAACCTCTTCTGGGGCGTGTCCCGCTTCTTCACAAAAAACACGGGACTGCCCCCTACTGCTTTGGATTCTCGGATGAATCCCTGCTTCAAATTGTGATCTATGAACTCCCTGAGTTCCTGCAGTTCATCCTCAGGGTTTCAGGGAGAGAAGAGCAGATGGGGGAGGAGACAGAGAGCGAGGGGGAAGAATCCCAGAGAGATGAGGAGGAGGATGACGATGACCAAAGGTCGTCCATGAGTCTGTCCAGTGAGTCAGAGGACTCCCAAAAGGGGGCCCCCCTGGTCAGACCAAAGGGAGGCCAAGGGGGAAGCAGTGAGGAGCAGGGGAGCGAAGGGAGAAGCCCCAGTGGGAGTTGGACACCGGAGCCGGCTTCTCAGCCGGAACGGAGTGAAGGGGGTGGAGTTACCAGTGTGTCAGAGGGAGCAGAGCAAGAAGGAGACAGGGGAAGGAGATCGGAGCAGGGCGCTCAGCCGGAAGGGGTGGAGAGCAGCACCGGGAGCAGTGTAGCGGTCGAGAGAAAGGTCAGAAGCAACGTACGCGCGCCAAGTTCAAATGTAGAGGCGCGCGGAAGTGAGGAGAGCCCTGGGGAGGAGCCCGGCCCCAAAGCGAGAAGGAGGGGGGCAGAGGCGTCAGAGGATTCAGCCTCGGGCGAGTCCTGGCGAGGGGGAACCCAGGGGGGCAGAAAGACCCTGCGGAAAAGGAAGGAGAGGAAGAGGTGGTCCAGCACAAGCCTCTTAAATTGGTGTAGAGGCGGGACGGATTCAGAGGGTACTTCAGCGGTCTAACGTTACAGACGTAGAGTCACTAAGATGGAATGTAAATGGAGCAATGATCTTCAATAAAGACTTTTGTAAATAAACTGGATCGGATTTGGGTCTCTTGTGAGCTGGGACCAGACGGGTGGCTCTGACAGTAAGTACCCTCTCTAGAACGCAAAAATTTTTTTTTGCAAAGCTCACCAACGGGAGCAGCCATGAGCACGGAGGAACAGCTGCTTACGCTGAGGAAGCAGGTTACCGACCTCACAGCTGCAGTCATTGCATCTCAGAAGAAGAATGACGAACTGGAGAAGGCTTGCCAGGACCTGCGAACAAGGTGGGAGCATGCAAGAGGGGCAGGGGTCCCGGGTTCCAGATCGGAGGGAGTTGCACTTGGACGGCGGGGGGGCGCCCTAGTTACGCACTTTGATGGCAACCTGCAAAACTACCCTAACTTCAGAGCAGACGTCGTGTATGCACTGCATTTGCTTCGTCATGATTTTAAGGATGAGGAGGAAATAGCGGGGTTCATAATTTCGTTTTTGCATGGGGAGGCCAGAGCTTGGTTGCGCAATTTGTGGCGCAAAGATGGCCCTGCCCGCCGCAATTCTGATGAATTTATTAAAGCGATGGATGCTTGTTTCCAGTCATCTGTGGATGTGGATATTGCTCGTAGGCAGATGCACGGACTGCGGCAAGGCAAAGCCACTGTACGTCAATATCACTCCAGATTCTTTGCGTTACTAACTGCGTTGGGCTGGGAGAAGGATAGTAAACCAGTAAGAGATCTGTTCTGGGAAGGTCTTAGCCCCCCCGTCAAGGATGAGATCGCCAGAGGAGATAGACCCCAGACCCTAGAAGACGTAGTGCAGAGGGCTTTGGCAATCGGAATACGACATGAGGGACGCCCGTGGCACGAGGGGGAGGGACCCCAGGCGCGTGCACCAGCGAGAACCCCCCCTTTTGTCCCCAGGGACTTCAGCCAGACGCACCCCTCGCCCTTGGGGAGGCAGGGAGAAGAGCCGATGGAAATTGGTGGTGCTAGGGCTCAGACACCATCCAGAGCCCCTGTTTCCGGTGCAGTGAAGGCGAAGCCTCCTAGAGGGACCAGGAAGTGTTACATCTGTGACAGTGCACACCATATGGCGAAAGAGTGCCCCCAGAGGCTCCAAAAACACACTGCAGCTCTAGCAACGGTGGCAGCGGAAGTGGTGCAAAGAGAGCAGCCTCAGGGAAACGACAGTGCCTGGCTGGAAGCGGAGCTTCTGGGGCTCAGCCAGGCGGATCTGTAGAACAGTCCCCAGCACCCTTGCAACGCACAGACCCTTTACCACCCAAGCCAGCAGTGCAACTCACTGCAACCCTTCAGCTGCCAAATGGACACTCCCTGGAAGTTCCCATCACGATTGATTCAGGGAGCAATGCGGATTTTGTGGGAATACAATTTGTCAAGCAGCATAGCATAGCGCTCCTGCCTGCAACGACGCCTCTGAACGTGGTCACGGTGGACGGCAGGAAATTGCTGGGAGGGCAAGTTGTGCAGCAGACGCCTCCCATGGTGATGCAGATTGGAAACCATCGAGAAGTCATTAGCTTCAATGTCACCCACCTGTCAGACACGCCCATTGTGTTGGGCATGAGTTGGCTGGAGAGGCATAGTCCCGCTGTAGCGTGGTACCAGCGGCAAATCACCTTCTGCTCATCGTATTGTGCTCAGCATTGCATCCAAACCAATCAGGAGGAGGGGGCTGAGCAGCAGCTGCAACTGGGCATGGTGCAGGCAGTGCCTCACAAGTACGAAGGATTCTTGGAGGTTTTCTGCGAGAAAGAAGCTGACAAGTTGCCGCCTCACAGGCCTTACGACTGTGCGATCGACTTGGTGCCGGGGGCGCAACTGCCAACTGCAAAGCTGTATTCCATGTCTGAGGACGAGATGCAAGAGCTCAGAGAGTTCATAGAGCATCATCTGAAGCGCGGGTTCATCCGGGAATCCAAAGCAGTGGGAGGCAGTCCTGTTTTCTTTGTGAAGAAGAAAGACACGCCCCAAAAAAGACTCATTGTGGACTACCGGTTCATAAACAGACTGACTAAGCCCAAGGCCTTCCACATGCCCAAGATTGACGACCTCCTAGCGACCGTTAGGAAGGGTAAGATCTTCACCAAGTTGGATTTGCGTGGAGCGTACAACCTCATCCGCATTCGGAAGGGCGATGAGTGGAAGACTGCCATGTTCACGCCTCTGGGCACGTATGAATACAGAGTTATGCCGTTTGGTCTCCAAAATGGCAGCCACGTTTTCCAAGCATTTATGCATCACGTGCTGGCGGGACTCCTCTACAAGAAGTGTGTATGTTTTCTCGACGACATCCTGATTTTCTCGGAATCGCCGGAAGCTCACGAGAAGGATGTAAAGGAGGTCCTACAGAGGTTGCGGGAGCACAGGCTGTACGCCAAGTTGGAGAAATGCCAGTTTGATGTGACGGAGGTGGATTTCCTTGGCTACAAGCTGTCCGACGAGGGGCTGGCCATGGACAGAGTCAAGGTCCAAGCGGTGTTGGACTGGAAGAGCCCACGCAATCGGAAGGAAGTCCAGAGATTCATCGGATTTGCCAATTTTTATCGCAAATTCATCAAAGGTTTTGCAAAGGAGACGGCAGCAATCACGGACACCCTCAGTTCCAAGAAGAAGAAGTTCGCTTGGACGGAACAGGCAGAGTGCTCTTTTCGGAAACTTAAAAGCCTCTTCGCCTCCGAGGAACAGCTACTGCACGTGAATCCCGGCAGGCCCATGCGGGTAGAAACCGACGCGTCAGACAGAGCGGTTGGAGCCGTCCTTCTGCAGGAAGATCCGCAAGGCAATTGGAGGCCGGGCGCCTTCTACTCCCGGAAGCTCAGCAAGACGGAGCAGAACTACACCATATGGGACAGGGAGCTGTTGGCCATTCATGCAGCTTTCAAGGCGTGGCGACACTTCCTCATAGGAGCCAAGCACACAGTCCAGGTGCGCACGGATCACAAGAACTTAGAGTATTGGCGAACGGCGAAGCTGCAGACCCAAAGACACATGCGCTGGGCAGAATTCTTTGCGGATTTCGACTTCAAAATAGAATACATCCCGGGGGACTCCAATGTTATAGCTGACGCACTCTCCAGGAAACCGCAATACCTTGAGGAGACGGCACCAATAGCAGCGAAGCACATTTTCGCACCGCAGGCGTGGGCGTGCGCAGCCATCGCAGTCGATCTGGACGCGGTGCGACGCGCGTTGCAAGCGGATCAATTTGCACAATCCAAGATGGAGGAGCTGCGCAGCGGGTCGCAGAGAGACGATGAGTTCCAGTTGCGAGACGGGCTCTTGACTCGCAAGGGTGCCCTCTACGTGCCAAACGACGAGCTTCGCGCAAAGGTTCTGCAGCAATTGCACGACGCCCCCAGTGCGGGCCACTTCGGCAAGGAGAAGACAATAGAATTAGTGGCCATGGACTTTTGGTGGCCCCAGATGCGGGGAGAGGTGGCGGATTACGTCGCCAGATGTGACACCTGTCAGAGGTCCAAACCAGTACACCAGAAGCCAGCGGGATTGCTGGAACCGCTGGAGACGCCGCAGCAGCCGTGGGAGAGGGTAGCCCTGGATTTTGTTACTGACCTGCCCAGCTCCAGGGGCAAGACGGCGGTACTGGTGGTTGTGGACTTGTTCACCAAGATGGCGCACTTCATTCCTTGTGCCAAGGTGGCGACGGCAGAACAGACCGCCAAACTCTTCATCGACCACGTGTTCAGAGTGCATGGACTACCGCAGTCCGTCCTGTCCGACAGGGGGCGCCAATTTGTTTCCAACTTCTGGCAGAAGCTTCTGGGTATCCTGCACGTCAAGATCGACCTAGCGTCGGCGAGACATCCACAGACCAACGGCCAAGCAGAGAGGGTCAACGCGATCATGCAGCAGTACCTGAGGTGTTACGCCAATCAGCGACCCGCGGCGTGGGTGGACTACCTGCCGATGGCTGAGTTTGCCTACAACAACACGAAGCACGCATCGACGGGGGTGACGCCGTTCTTCGCGAACAATGGCCGTCATCCCAGAACCTTTCCGAGGCTTATAGCACCAGGAGAGGGAGTGCCGCAAGAGGCCGACCAGTTTGCAGCAGAGTTGCAAGAGGTGCACGAGGAGCTGAGGAGACATTTGGAGCTGGCCAAACAAGCCTATAAGGTGCAGGCGGACAAACACAGAAGGGCGGGAGAAGACATCCAGGTGGGGGACTGGGTATGGTTAGCGGCCCAAGCGATGCCAGCCAAATCGTTAGCCAAGAAGAAGCTAGGACACAGGCAGCTAGGACCATACCAAGTTGAGGCTAGGATCAATCCTGTAGCATTTCGCCTGGCCCTTCCAGAAGGCTCCAGAGTACACCCGGTCTTTCATAGGTCGGTGCTCACTCCCTACAAGGCCCCGCATAGGTTTCAAGAGTCAGAAACAGTACCAGACCCACGCAAAGAGTCACCCAAGAGGGGGGGGTCGCCTAGGGCCGAACCCTTCAACGAGGTCACAGAGATACTGGACTCGAGATGGGGGGCAGAGGGGGTTGAATACTTTCTCGCCAGAGAGGGCACCCCAGCCACTGCCAATAGTTGGGTGCCGGGCTACGCGTTAGACGAACCCCTTTTGAAAGAAGAGTTCCATGCACTTTTCCCACATAGACCCATGCCAGCTGAGTACTTTGATGACTGGCTTTTCACACCCACATTGTCAGATAGCACGTTCAGGGGTTTCTCTTCCTCCGAGGAAGGAACAGCAGAATCGAGCCCGCCCAGGGGATCGTGTTCGGGAGTGGACACACTACCTTCGGATTGGTGGGAGGAGCAACCAGAGGAGGAATGGCGTAAGAGGTGGATGATGGGGCCTTGGCGGGCAGCACCAGAGGAAGTAGCAATGGAAGAAGAGACTGAGATGGCTTTGGGTGAAGAACCCGAGTTCGAACACACATACACAGAACTGCCAGCAGAGAACATTGACGTAGACGACCTGTATCCGGAGCCTACCCCCGAGGAGCCGCAGTTTCCACAACCGGCACCCGCCGAGCGGGAGGGGGGAAGGGGGGGCTTCGAGGGGGGGATGGATGTCAGGGTTTCAGGGAGAGAAGAGCAGATGGGGGAGGAGACAGAGAGCGAGGGGGAAGAATCCCAGAGAGATGAGGAGGAGGATGACGATGACCAAAGGTCGTCCATGAGTCTGTCCAGTGAGTCAGAGGACTCCCAAAAGGGGGCCCCCCTGGTCAGACCAAAGGGAGGCCAAGGGGGAAGCAGTGAGGAGCAGGGGAGCGAAGGGAGAAGCCCCAGTGGGAGTTGGACACCGGAGCCGGCTTCTCAGCCGGAACGGAGTGAAGGGGGTGGAGTTACCAGTGTGTCAGAGGGAGCAGAGCAAGAAGGAGACAGGGGAAGGAGATCGGAGCAGGGCGCTCAGCCGGAAGGGGTGGAGAGCAGCACCGGGAGCAGTGTAGCGGTCGAGAGAAAGGTCAGAAGCAACGTACGCGCGCCAAGTTCAAATGTAGAGGCGCGCGGAAGTGAGGAGAGCCCTGGGGAGGAGCCCGGCCCCAAAGCGAGAAGGAGGGGGGCAGAGGCGTCAGAGGATTCAGCCTCGGGCGAGTCCCGGCGAGGGGGAACCCAGGGGGGCAGAAAGACCCTGCGGAAAAGGAAGGAGAGGAAGAGGTGGTCCAGCACAAGCCTCTTAAATTGGTGTAGAGGCGGGACGGATTCAGAGGGTACTTCAGCGGTCTAACGTTACAGACGTAGAGTCACTAAGATGGAATGTAAATGGAGCAATGATCTTCAATAAAGACTTTTGTAAATAAACTGGATCGGATTTGGGTCTCTTGTGAGCTGTGACCAGACGGGTGGCTCTGACAATAGTTTCCCCGTCGGCAGCGTCGCCCCCGGCAGGAGGTCAATTTTGCAGTCGTAGGGCCTGTGGGGAGGCAGCTTGTCCGCTTCCTTCTCGCAGAAAACCTCCAAAAACTCTTTGTACTTGTTGGGTACTGCTTGCAACATGCCTAAGTTCAGCTGTGGTCCATCCTTTTGTCCCTCCTCTTCCTGGTTAGCGAGGATGCAGTGTTCTGCACAGTAGGAGGAGCCGAAGGTCAGTTGGCGCTGGTACCAAGCTAATGCCGGGCTGTGCCTGTCCAGCCAACTCATGCCCAACACTATGGGCGTGTCTGACAGGTGGGTGACATTGAAGCTGATGACTTCGCAGTGATTCCCAATTCGCATCGCCATCGGAGGTGTCTGCTGCAGCACTTGCCCCCCCAGGAGCTCTCTGCCGTCCACCGTGACTACATTCAGGGGTGTCGTGGCCGGTAGGAGCGCCACGTTGTGTTGCTTGAGAAATTCCAGTCCGATAAAGTCCGCGTTGCTCCCAGAGTCAATGGTAATGGTGAGCCCATGGGGAAGCTGGAGAGATGCGGTGAGTTGCACCACTGGTTTGGGTGGGAGGGGGTCTGTGGGCTGTAAGATCCCTGGGGACTGCTTCATTGACTTGTCTGGCTGGGCCCCAGTGCCTCCAATTCCAGCCAGACCATTTCGTTTCCCTGCTGTGTTGCATTCTGCTGAACAGATTCTGTTACTGTTGCTGAAGCTGCAGTGTGCTTGTGAATCCTCTGGGGACACTCTTTCGCCATGTGCTGAGCACTGTCACAGATGTAACATTTCCTGTTCCCTCTAGGAGGCTTCGTTTTGACTGCTCCCGGTGGTAGGGCTCCGGCTGCTGACCGAGCCTTAGCACCACCTATCTCCATCGGCTCTTCTCCCCCTCCCAGCGGAGGCGTAGAATGAGCGCGCACTGTTTCCCTGGGAAAGGAAGGCGGTGCTCTTGCTGGCGTGCGTCCCCAATGCCCTTCCTCCTTGCTCCAAGGGCGTCCTTCCAGGCGTACCCCAATCGTTAGCGCCCTCCGCACTACATCTTGGGTGGTTTGGGGCCTCTCCCCCCTTGCAATTTCGTCTTTCACAGCTCCGTTCAGCCCCTCCCAAAACAGGTCCCTGACGGCAGCTGACTCTTTCTCCCACCCTAATGCGTTGACCAATGCAAAAAAACGGGAGTGATATTGCCTCACACTGGCTTTGCCTTGTCTCAGCCCATGAATCTCTCTCCTGGCGATATCTACATCAATCTCTGACAAAAAACAAGCATCCATCGCTTTAATGAAGGCATCCGCATTCCGGAGGGCTGGATCCTTATCTCTCCAGAGATTGCGCAACCATGCTTTAGCTTCTCCATAGAGATGACTGACTATGAAGCCCACTTTCTCCTCTTGATCTCTAAAGTCCTTCTCCAGCAACTTTAGCGCATAAATGACGTCTGCTCTGAAGTTAGGATACTGCTGCAAATTCCCATCAAAATGAGACAAAAGGCTCCCTCCTCTTTTTCCCAGCCCAATCCCCTCTGGTCTGGATCCCGGCAGCCCCTGTGTAGTCAATTTTTCTAACCTGGCTCGCAGATCCTGGCAGGTAGCCGCTGCTTCCGCCTCCTTTTTCCTGGATGCCAAAATTTCTGCGTTAAGTTGCGTCACTGCTTCCCGCAGGCTTGCTATGTGTTCTTCGGTAGTCATTTTGCCCCATTTTTGTGAGCTTGCGAAGCACCAATCTTCGCCCCTCGCTGCGTTCCTTCACGTTGCGAGGTTTCAAAAAGACGGTGAGAGGGGACTTACTGTCAGGACTGCCTCCAGGTCACAGAGGACCAACGCCCAGTTGATTTAATGTACAAAAGTCTTTATTGAAGCTTAGTTTCCATTTCAAACCCCAGAGCGTGCAATCCTACGTCTTGACTTCAGACCGGCGAAGTCCCCTCTGACTCACTACCCCTTCCGCACCAGTTTAAGATCCTAGCCCGGCTCCACCTCCTGCGCTGTTCCTTTCTTCGCTGGGTCCTTCTGCCCCCTGGGGTTTCCTCCTTCCTGGACTCTTCTGACGCTGACCCTCCTGAGTCTTGCCCTTCCTTCCGGCGGGCTTTAGGACCTGGCTCCTCATCCGGGCTACCTGCTGTGCCGCTCGCCTGTACATTTGAACTTGGCGCGCGCGCCCAGCCGGTAACCTTCCTCCTGACCGTTCCCCCGCTCTCCGATGTGGGCGTGGTCAACCCTGACTCATCTCCTCTCGCTGGTGACAAGAACACTGTTCCCGATTCCTGGGACTCCCCCCCCCTACTGTGCTCTGGTGGGGAAGCTGGTCCTGATTTCCAGCTGCTGCTCAATGAGTCCCCGCTGGCCTCTTGCTTCTGGGGCTTCCCCTTTGGCACCCCCCTCGCCCTGGCCAGGGCGCTCCCTTCTGCGAGTCTTCCGATTCGCTGGTGAGACTCGAGGAATCTCTCTGACCACTGTCACTGCCTACTCCCCCCTCGGATTCCTCCTCCTCGCTCTCCATTTGCTCCCCCTCCTGTGTCTCTGCTCCTGAACCCCTGACAACACCAAACAACACGACTTGAAATAAGCGAAATCCAAGATGCTTCTTTCTATTGTAACTGCAACCCAAAACCAACCTGTTTGTCTTTGTTTAGGGTTATTAAACTTCGCTTTGCTATTTGTGGGTGAATGAACACCGAAAGCACAATCCAAGCTTATTAGTCCTCTTCCTGTTCAGATGGAACCAAAACACCTATGCTTGCTTTGGGCTGATAACATGTCACTCTGCGATCTTTGGGTGAATGTGCATTCTCACACCAAAAACAGCAATTTGAAATAAGCTCAATTAGAGCTTTGTCATCTTCTTTTTATGTTGATGGAACCCAAAAGAACTTTTTGCTTTGGTTGGGGGTGATTCTGGTGCACACCCGAAAAACACCATGTGAATTGAAATAAGCCCAATCAAACCTTATTCGTCGGATTTCTACGCATATTTAAATGAAAATATGAGGTTGTGTTATTTTGATCTCATTACCCAAACTTTGCGAAATCTGGGTCAAATTGCAAAAGAACGAAAGAACACGACTTGAAATAAGCGAAATCTTAAGATTCTTCTTTCTATGTAGCTGGAACCCAAAACAATCTGTTTCGCTTTGTTTAGGTGTCAGGGGCTCAGGAGCAGAGGCACAGGAGAGGGAGGAAATGGAGAGCGAGGGGGAGGAATCCGAGGGGAGCGTAGGCGATGACAGTGGTCCGAGGGATTCCCTGAGTCTCTCCAGCGAATCGGAAGATTCACAGAAGGGGGCGCCGATGGCCAGGGCAAGGGGGGTGCCAAGGGGGATACCCCAGAAGGAAGGGGCCAGCAGGGACTCCGAGAGCAGCAGTTGGAAATCAGGACCAGCTTCCCCACCAGAGCACAGTGGGGGGGAGGAGTCCCAGGTATCGGGACCAGTGTGCTCACCACCAGCGAGAGGAGATGAGTCAGGATTGACCACGCCTCCCTCGGAGAGCGTGGAAACGGTCAAGAGGAAGGTTGCCCACTGGGCGCGCGTGCCAAGTTCAAAAGTACAGGCGAGCGGCACAGCAGGTAGCCCGAATAGGGAACCAGTTCCTAAAGCCCACCGGAAGGAGGGACAAGAGTCAGGGGGGTCAGCGTCAGAAGTGTCCAGAAAGGAGGAGACCCCGGGGGGCAGACGGACCCAGAGGAGGAAAGAACAACGGAAGAGGTGGAGTAAGGCTAGAGTCTTAAACTGGTGTATGGGGGGGGGACTCAGACGGAGCTTCGCCAGTCTAGGTTCTTAGACGTAGAGCTGCACGCTGCGGCTTGGACAGTGCTCAGCACATGGCAAAAGAGCGTCCCCAGAGGGGGGGGCAGGTGATCAAGCAAACACCGCCGATGGTGATGCAAATTGGAAATCACCGGGAAGTCATCAGCTTCAATGTCACCCAACTGTCGGACACGCCTGTAGTATTGGGCATGAATTGGCTGCACAGGCACAGCCCGGCATTGGCATGGTACCAGCGCCAACTAACTTTCAGCTCCTCCTACTGCGCAGAACACTGCATCCTGACTAGCCCGGAGGAAGAGGGGCAAGAGGATGACCCGCAGCTACACTTAGGCATGCTGCAAGCGGTACCCCACAAGTACACGGCGTTTTTGGAGGTTTTCTGCGAGAAGGAAGCGGACAAGCTGCCTCCCCACAGGTCCTATGATTGCAAGATTGACCTCCTGCCGGGGGTGACGCTGCCGACTGGGAAACTGTATTCCATGTCTGAAGAGGAAGGTTGCCCACTGGGCGCGCGCGCCAAGTTCAAATGTACAGGCGAGAGGCACAGCAGGTAGCCCGGATAGGGAACCAGGTCCTAAAGCTCACCGAAAGGAGGGACAAGAGTCAGGGGGGTCAGCGTCAGAGGAGTCCAGGAAGGAGGAGACCCCGGGGGGCAGACGGACCCAGAGGAGGAAAGAACAACAGAAGAGGTGGAGTAAGGCCAGTGTTTTAAACTGGTGTATAGGGGGCGGAGACTCAGACGGAGCTTCGCCGGTCTAGGTTCTAGACGTAGAGCTGCACGCTGCAGCTTGTAAATGGAAACTGAACTTCAATAAAGACTTTTGTACATTACAACCGGCTCGCGTTGGTCCTCTGTGAGCTGGGACCTGGAGGCAGCTCTGACATAAGCGAAATCCAAGATTCTTCTTTCTATGTAGCTCGAAGCCAAAACAAGCTGTTTGGCTTTGTTTGGGCTCACTCCACTCCACTTTGCTATTTGTGGGTGAATGAACACCGGAAGAACAATCCAAGCTCATTCGCCCTTTTTCTGTTGAGCTGGAAGCATAATACCTATGCTTGTTTTTGGCTGATTACAAACATGTCACTCTCCAATTTTTGGATGAATGTGCTTTCTAACCCCAAAAACACCAATTTGAAATAAGCCCAATCAGAGCTTTCTCATCTTTTCTTGTAGATGGAACCCAAAATACCTTTTTTCTTTGGTTGGGGGTGATTCTGGTGCACAACCAAAAAACAAGATGCGAATCTAAATAAGCGAAATCCAAGATTCTTCTTTCTATGTAGCTCGAACCCAAAACAACCTGTTTGGCTTTGTTTGGGCTCATTACACTCCACTTTGCTATTTGTGGGTGAATGAACACCGAAAGAACAATCCAAGCTTATTCGTACTTTTTCTACTGAGAGGGAACCAAAACAACGATGCTTGATTTGGGCTAATTACAAACATGTAACAGCGATTTTTGGGTGAATGTGCATTCTAAAACATCCAAAAACACCAATTTGAAATAAGCCCATTCAGAGCTTTTTCATCTTCTTTTTATCTAGATGGAAGCCAAAACACTGTTTTGCTTGGTTTGGGGTGATTCTGGTGCACACCCAAAAAACACAATGCGAATTGAAATAATCCCAATCAAAGCTTATATGTCGTCCTTCATCGTATATGGAAGCGAAAAGACGGTGTTGTGTTATTTTGGTCTCTTTCCACACACTGTGCGATTTCTGCGTCAATGTGCATTAACACCGAAGAACACGACTTGAAATAAGCGAAATCCAAGATTCTTCTTTCTATGTAGCTGGAACCCAAAACAAGCTGTTTGGCTTTGTTTGGGCTCACTACACTCCACTTTGCTATTTGTAGGTGTCAGAGCTGCCCGAGGTCCAAGCTCACAAAGGACCAATGCCACTGCGTTATTATTTACAAAAGTCTTTATTGAAGTTCAGTTTCGATTTCAAAGCCGCAGCGCGCAGCTCTATGTCTCAAACTCTAGACCACTGAATCTCCGTCTGAATCTCCTCCCCCCAGACACCAGTTTAAGACTCTAGCCTTGCCCCACCTCTTCCTCTGCTCTTTCCTCCTCTGGGTCCGCCTGTCTGCTGGGATCTCGCTCCTTCTACACTCTTCTGACGCTGATTCTCCTGAGTCTTCCCCCTGCCTCCGGCGGGCTTTAGGACCTGGTTCCCAATCCGTGTTTCCTGCTGTGCCGCGCGCCTGCACATTTGAACTTGGCGCATGCGCCCAGCCAGCAACCTTCCTCCTAACCGTTACACTGCTCCTATCACTGCTTTCCCCTTCGGGGAAGCTAGCTGAAACTGCCTTCCCCTCCGTTCCCTCACTCTGCGATGGAGGCGTGGCCAGCTCTGACTCATCTTCTCTCCCTGCTGGGGGAGACGCTGGCCCTGATCCATGGGACCCTTCCCCCCCACTACGCTCTGGTGGGGAAGCTGGTCCTGATCTCCAGCTGCTGCTTTGGGAGTCCCCGCTGGCCTCTTGTTTCTGGTGCGTACCCCCTGGCACTCCCCTTGCCCTGGCCATCGGCGCACCCTTCTGGGAATCTTCTGATTCGCTGGAGAAACTCATGGAATCTCTCGGGTCACTGTCATACTCCCCTACGCTTCCCTCAGATTCTTCCCCTTCGCTCTCCATTCCCTCTCTCCCCTGTGCCTCTGCTCCTGAGCCCCTGACATCCATCCCCCCTCAAAGCCCCCCTTCCCCCTCCCCCTCTTCGGGTGCAGGTTCCGGGTGCTCCAGTGCTGTGGGGGTGAGTGCGGGATACAGTTCTTCCCCCCTGGGGTGCAACCGGCCAGCTGGATCCGGCCAGTCCGTGATGGGCTTGTCGACGTCGATCTCCTCTGCTTCCATCTCTCTGCAGCTGTGCCCGAACTCAGGATCCTCCCCCAACACGTCCATGTCCGTCTCTCCCCCTGTTGCCTTGGGCGATGCTTCGTGTAAGGGCCCCCTCTGCTGTTCCCTGCTCCACCCCACCTCCAGTTGATTGTCCCACAAATAAGAGCGGTCTATAGAAACAGGGTTGGAAATAACAAAAAAAGTGAAATACCTGGGGGTGAACCTAACATCTAAGAATGTGAACTTATTTAAAGACAATTATGAAAAGTGTTGGACAGAAGTAAAGAAAGATTTAGAAATATGGTCTAGACTGAGACTTTCCGTGTTAGGCCGAATTGCTGTGATCAAGATGAATGTATTGCCTAGAATGTTATTTTTGTTTCAGACGTTACAGATTTTAGACAAGATGGACTGCTTCAAGAAGTGGCAGAAAGACATATCCAAATTTGTCTGGCAGGGCAAAAAGCCCAGAATAAAATTTAAGATTTTAACTGATGCAAAAGATAGAGGGGGCTTTGCCCTGCCGGACTTAAGACTCTATTATGAATCAGCAGCTTTTTGCTGGTTGAAACATTGGCTGCTTCTTGAAGATACAGACATTTTGGATTTGGAAGGGTATGATAATAACTTCGGTTGGCATGCATATTTATGGTATGACAAGGCAAAGGTGTATAAAAGTTTCAAAAACCATATTGTTAGGAAAGCACTATACAACGTTTGGATTCGATATAAAGACTTGTTGGAAAGTAAAACTCCCAGGTGGTTGTCACCAATGGAAGCTAAGGCGGTTAAAAAACTTAATATGGATTCTAAATGGCCAAAATACTGTGAAATCCTAGAACAAGATGGTGAGAAGTTTAAACTTCAGAGTTATGAGAGACTAAAGTTCAAAGTTCGAGATTGGTTACATTACCGTCAGATAAATGAGACATTTAAGCAGGACAGGAAAATAGGATTTCAGAAGGAGAGGTCAAAGTTAGAAACAGAACTGTTAGAACCCAATACTAAGAACTTGTCTAGAATGTACAATCTGCTGTTGAAATGGAATACACAGGATGAAACGGTGAAATCAGCTATGATTAAATGGGCACAGGATATCGGTCATGACATTATGTTTGCTGACTGGGAACAGTTATGGACCACCGGTGTTAAATTCACGGCATGTAATGCCTTAAAAGAGAACATAATGAAAATGATTTACAGGTGGTACATGACCCCAGTCAAGCTAGCAAAAATATACCATTTGCCCAATAACAAATGTTGGAAATGTAACAGGGACGCGGACTTATAAAAAATATTGGGGGGGGGGCCGGGAAAGCTCATGAATAATAAATAAGCTCATGAATATGCAAATAAAGTGGCTCCGCCTCCTCGTGAGCGAATAGGGGAGAGCGTGCTGCGCCTATTAATCAGCTCCAAAGGAAATTGGGTGGAGCTTTTGCTCGGGAGGGAGGGCAGGAGGCATGCAGCCCGCCCCTCCCTGTGCATTTTGGGCTGGGGGAGGGGCGGCGATGGCGCTCTGCTGGAGGGGCGCCGGAGATTATTGGGGGGCGGAGCCCCCCAAACGAATTTTTGAGGGGGCTCGGGCCCCCTCAAGCCCCATGGAGTCGGCGCCTATGAAATGTAATGAGACTGAAGGTACCTTCTACCACCTTTGGTGGACCTGCCCAAAGATTAAAGCCTTCTGGGAAATGATCTATAATGAAATTAAGAAGGTCCTTAAATGGACTTTTCCTAAGAAACCCGAGGCTTTTCTCCTGGGCATGGTTGGCCAATTGGTGTCAAAGAAGGACAGGACCTTTTTTATGTACGCTACCACAGCAGCAAGAATTCTTCTGGCAAAGTATTGGAAGATGCAAGAACTACCTACTCTGGAAGAATGGCAGACAAGGGTGACAGACTTCATGGGACTAGCAGAGATGACCGGCAGAATCCGAGATCAGGGGAAAGAGACAGTGGAAGAGGACTGGAAGAAGTTTAAATTATATCTTAAAAACTGTTGTAAAATTGAGGAGTGTTGAGATGTCAAGGGGTAAGAAGTAGAGAAATACAGCTGTAATTATTAAGTCTAAAGAAATTTAATGAAAGGGAATCAATAGATAAACTGATCAAAGGGTTGCTAAAGAACTTTGGAATAAGGATGCAGCGAAAGGGAGGTATGGGGAAGTCGGTATGTGTTTGATGTTGTGTGTGTTTTTGTTTTGTAATGTGTTTGTCTTTTATTATGTGTTTGAAAAATCAATAATTTTTTTTTTAAAAAAAAATAAGAGCGGTCTGTGACAAACCCTGAGAGCGATCCCTCCGGGGAGCTTGTGTCTGGCCCCGTTTCCTCAGCGGATGAGAACCCCTGGAACGTGCTGGCTGAAAGTGTGGGTGTGAAAATATATTCGTCGAAATAATCTGCCGGCATAGGTCTGTGTGGGAAGAGTGCGTGGAACTCGTCTTTGAGGTAGTGCTCCTCCACGGCATAGTACGGTACCCACCTGTTGGCGCTGGCCGGGGTACCTTCCCTGGCAAGGAGATATTCAACCCCCTCTTCCCCCCATCTCGAGTCTAAAATCTCCGTGACCTCGTTGAGTGGCGCCGCCCTCTGTGACCCCCCCTCGTTGGGGCTTTGATGAGTGGGTCTGGTGCGGTTCCTGGTGCCTGAAATCTGTGGGGTTCCTTGTAGGGTGTGAGTACTGATCTATGAAAGACCGGGTGCATTCTGGAGTCCTCCGGGAGTGTCAACCGGAAGGCCACTGGATTGATTTGTGCCTCGACTTGGTAAGGCCCTAGCTGCTTGTGTCCGAGCTTCTTCTTAGCTAATGTTCTGGCCGGCACTGCCTGTGCTGCTAACCAGACCCAGTCCCCCACCTGGATGTCTTCCCCGGCTCTCCTGTGCCTGTCTGCCTGCATTTTGTAGGTGTGTTTTGCGCGTTCCAAGTGCCTTTGGAGTTGCTCGTGGACCTCCTGCAACTCCGCTGCCCAGGCCTCTGCTCCCCATGTCTCCCCCTCCCCTTTCGTCTCTAACCCCGGGAAGGTTCTGGGATGCCGTCTGTCAGGGGTTCAGGAGCAGAGGCACAGGGGAAAGAGGAAGCGGAGAGCGAAGGAGAACAATCCGAGGGCAGCGTAGGTGAGGATGACAGTGGGGGAAGAGATTCCATGAGCCTGTCCAGTGATTCGGAAGATTCCCAGAAGGGAGCACCGATAGCCAGAGCAAGGGGGGTCCCAGGAGGGACGCACCAGAAGCAAGGGACCAGCGGTGACTCCCAAAGCAGCAGCTGGAGATTGGGACCAGTTTCCCCACCAGAGCGTAGCGGGGGGGAAGAGTCCCATGTGTCAGGACCGGCTTCCCCTCCAGGGGAAAGAGAGGATGAGTCAGGGCTGACCACGCCCCTATCGCTGAGTGAGGGAACAGAGGGGAAGCAGTGACAGAAGCAGTGTAACGGTCAGGAGGAAGGTTGCCAGCTGGGCGCGCGCGCCAAGTTCAAATGCACAGGCGCGCGGGACAGCTGGGAGGGAGGATTGGGAGCCAGGTCCTAAAGCACGCCGGAGGCAGGGGGAAGAATCCGGGGACTCTTCAGCATCAGAAGAGTGCAGAAAGGGCAACACCCCGGCGGGCAGGCAGACCCAGAGGAGAAAGGAGCAAAGGAGGAGGTGGAGCAAGGCTAGGGTCTTGAACTGGTGTCTGGGGGGAGGAGATTCAGACGGAGCTTCAGCGGTCTAGGGTTGAGACGTAGAGCTGCGCGTCGCGGCTTTGGAATCGAAACTGAACCTTAATAAAGACTTTTGTATATAACAAGAACTGCCGTTGGTCCTCTGTGAGCTGGGACCTTGGGCAGCTCTGACAGTAAGCTCCGTCTCCCTAAAACCTTCGCAGCGTGAGTTGGCGCAGTGGGGGGCAAAACTTGGCGTTTTGCGAGCTCACGAAGATCGGCAAGGATGGCTACAGAGGAAAAAGTGACAGCCCTGCAAGAAGCAGTCACGAGGCTTTCCATGGAGGTAGCAGCATCCAGAGAGAGGAAGAAACAGCAGCGTTCTGCCAGGATCTGCAAACCAGGTGGGAAATTTTGAAGAAGGAGGGGCTGTCAGGACCCAAGCCAGAGGGAGTTGGCCTCGGAAAGGGGGGGGCAGCATCGTATCCCATTTCGACGGGAATCTGCAGCAGTATCCTAACTTCAGGGCAGACATAGTTTTCGCACTCAAGTTGCTTCGGAAAGACTTTACAGAGGAGGCAGGTTTAGTCGTTGTCTGGGGACTATTCCTGCCTTCGGGTCTGGTCCTGACCGGATGGATACTAGAATCAGCAAGGGATACCCACATGACCTGAAGGTGCTGCTGTGCAATGCCAGGTCAATGATTCATAAGACCACTGCCATCCATGACTTGATCATGGATGGAGGACTTGACCTGGCATGTGTAACAGAGACTTGGTTGGATGAAGCAGATGGGCCTGTCCTTGCCGCTGCTTGTCCACCAGGTTTCTCTTACGCACAGCAACCCAGGTCATGTGGGCGGGGAGGGGGGGTTGCAGTGATTTTTAGAAAGTCATTAGTTTGCACCAGGCGTCCTATTGGGAAGACCCAGTTTTCTGAGTGCATGTTCTGGAAGTTGGGCAATAGGGGCAGTACAGGATTC
The DNA here is from genome assembly GCF_964234715.1 of Podarcis melisellensis. Classification (NCBI taxonomy): domain Eukaryota; kingdom Metazoa; phylum Chordata; class Lepidosauria; order Squamata; family Lacertidae; genus Podarcis; species Podarcis melisellensis. Next base: position 116,952 of record NW_028113149.1, on the reverse strand, counting down.
CTTTTGGTGTACCGACCTCCCCGCTGCACCAAGGATTCCCTGCCCGAGCTGCTTCAGGTCGTGGCGGATGTTCTCCTGGAGACACCTAGCTTGGTCGTCCTAGGGGATTTTAACATCCATGCCGACACGACCTTACAAGGGGCTGCTCGGGACTTCGTGGAAAGCATGGCCTCCATGGGGCTGTCCCTGAATAAGTCTGGCCCAACCCATAGCCGCGGACATGCCTTGGACCTGGTGTTTACCTCTATGGATGTTGGTGATCTGACACTAAGTAAAAGTGAAACAAAAGAAGTGCCATGGTCAGATCACTTCCTGGTGCAACTGGACTTCTCTGCGACCCATCCCCTCTGCAGGGAGGTGGGACCAATTTGGATGGTCCGCCCCTGCCACTTAATGGATACAAATGGTTTCCAGAGAGTGGTAGGGGATGCTTTATCCCATGTTGATGGCCTTTCAGCTGATTCCCTGGTGGCCCGCTGGAATGCGGAGTTAACCAGGGCTATTGACTGTTTGGCTCCGAAGCGCCCTCTCCGATTGCATGGAGCCCAGAGAGCCCCGTGGTTTTCCACGGATCTGAGGGCAATGAAACAATCGTTGAGACGGCTAGAGCGCCGGTGGTGGATAACTCATTCCGAATCTGACCGGACACAGGTTAGAGCTCAACGTAGAGCCTACCAAGTGGCGATAGCGACGGCGAAGAAGAATTTCTTCGCCGCCTCTATTGCATCTGCAGAAAACAGCAGCAGGAGACTTTTTCAGGTGGTTCACAATTTAGCAGAACCACCTGTAACATCGGGGCCCAGTACGGGCCACATATTCTCCTGCAATGATTTTGCAAAGTTTTTTGCAGATAAAATCTCTCAGATTCGGGAAGAAGTAGACTCCACCGTGGGAGCAGGGCCGGGGCGGGAGAGTGCTAGAGTTCTATCTAGTCAGGTTGAGTGGGATCAATTGCAATCTGTTACCTCTGAGGATGTGGACAGGCTGCTTGGACGAGTGAAACCAACCACCTGTCTCCTGGATCCTTGCCCATCCTGGCTTATAAAAGCTAGCCGGGAAGGACTGGGCAATGGGCTTCGTGGGGTGGTGAATGCTTCCCTCCGTGAGGGAGCCTTCCCAGACCCACTGAAAGAGGCGGTTATTAAACCGCTTCTTAAAAAACCATCTTTAGATGCGGCCACAATGGCCAACTATCGCCCAGTCTCAAATCTTCCATTCTTGGGCAAGGTGATAGAGCGAGCGGTTGCCGAACAACTCCAGGCACGCCTGGAAGAAGCGGACCATTTGGATCCCTTCCAGTCGGGATTCAGGCCTCATCATGGGACTGAAACTGCCTTGGTCGCACTGGTTGATGATCTCCGGCGGGCTAGGGACAAAGGTGAGAGCTGTTTCCTAGTTCTGCTGGATCTCTCAGCGGCGTTTGATACCATTGACCATAACATCCTTCTGGACCGTCTTGAGGGGCTGGGAGCTGGGGGCACTGTCCTACAGTGGTTCCGCTCCTTCCTCCTGGGCCGTGTTCAGAAAGTGGTGGTGGGGGATGAGTGTTCAGACCCCTGGGCTCTCACTTGTGGGGTGCCTCAGGGTTCTGTCCTCTCCCCCATGCTTTTCAATATTTACATGCAGCCGCTGGGAGAGATCATCAGGAGGTTTGGGATGGGTGTTCATCAGTATGCGGATGATACCCAGCTCTACCTCTCTTTTAAATCAGAACCAGTGAGGGCAGTGAAGGTCCTGTGTGAGTGTCTGGAGGCGGTTGGAGGATGGATGGCGGCTAACAGATTGAGGTTGAATCCTGACAAGACAGAAGTACTGTTTCTGGGGGACAGGAGGCGGGCAGGTGTGGAGGATTCCCTGGTCCTGAATGGGGTAACTGTGCCCCTGAAGGACCAGGTGCGCAGCCTGGGAGTCATTTTGGACTCACAGCTGTCCATGGAGGCACAGGTCAAATCTGTGTCCAGGACAGCTGTTTACCAGCTCCATCTGGTACGTAGGCTGAGACCCTATCTGCCTGCGGACTGTCTCGCCAGAGTGGTGCATGCTCTGGTTTTCTCCCGCTTGGACTACTGCAATGCATTCTACGTGGGGCTACCTTTGAAGGTGACTCGGAAACTACAACTAATCCAGAATGCGGCAGCTAGACTGGTGACTGGGAGCGGCCGCCGAGACCATATAACACCGGTCTTGAAAGACCTACATTGGCTCCCAGTATGTTTCCGAGCACAATTCAAAGTGTTGGTGCTGACCTTTAAAGCCCTAAACGGCCTCGGTCCAGTATACCTGAAGGAGCGTCTCCACCCCCATCATTCTGCCCGGACGCCGAGGTCCAGCGCCAAGGGCCTTCTGGTGGTTCCCTCATTGCGAGAAGCGAAGCTACAGGGAACCAAGCAGAGGGCCTTCTCGGTAGTGGCGCCCACCCTGTGGAATGCCCTTCCAGCAGATGTCAAAGCGATAAACAGCTACCTGTCATTCAGAAGACATCTTAAGGCAGCCCTGTTCAGGGAAGTTTTTAACGTGTGATATTTTACTGTATTTTTGGTTTTTATGGAAGCCACCCAGAGTGGCTGGGGAGGCCCAGCCAGATGGGCGGGGTATAAATAATAAATTATTATTATTATTATTATTTAGAGATGAGGAGGAGAAAGTGGGGTTCATAATAACTCATCTGCATGGGGAAGCTAAATCGTGGCTGCGCAATTTGTGGCGTGAAAATGACCCCGCCCTCAAGGATTCAACAGCTTTTATCAAGGCGATGGACGCTTGTTTTCAATCAACAGTTGATGTGGATTTGGCCAGAAGGGAAATGCATGGGTTGAAGCAGGGGAAAGCCACTGTGAGAAAAGGACTCAGCAGCCGTCCGAGACTTGTTATGGGAGGGGCTGAATGGGGCTGTGAAGGATGAAATTGCACGGGGGGACAGACCCAGCAGCACCGCGGAAGTAGTCCACAGAGCGCTGGCGATAGGAGTGCGTCTGGAAGAACGCCCTTGGAGCAAAGATGACGGACGTTTGGGATGCACACCAGCCAGATCAGCTCCTTTCCTACCCAGAGAGCCAGCGCGCGCCCAGTCCACGCCTCCACTGGGAGGGGGAGAAGAGCCGATGGAGATAGGTGGTGCCAGGGCTCAGACAGCAACCAGAGCCCAAACACCAGGAGCAGTCAAGGCGAAGCCTCCTAGAGGAAGCAGGAAGTGTTACATCTGCGACAGTGCACAGCACATGGCCAAAGAGTGTCCCTAGAGGCTCCAAAAGCACACTGCAGCCTCAGCAACAGTAAAAGGAGCAGTGCAGCAAGGGGAACAGCTACAGGGAAACGACGAAGCCTGACTGGAGGCGGAAGCACTGGGGCCCAGCCAGGCGAGTCAGTGAAGCAGTCCCCAGAGATTTTACAGCCCACAGACCCACTCCCGCCCAAACCAGTGGTGCAACTCACTGCATCGCTCCAGCTACCCAATGGATTCACTATGGAAGTGCCCATTACCATTGACTCTGGTAGTAATGCAGACTTTATAGGAGTGGATTTCATCAAGCAACATCGCATAGCGCTCCTGCCAGCCACGATGCCCCTGAAAGTCGTCATGGTCGATGGAAGAGACTTGCTGGGGGGACAGGTGGTCAAGCAAACGCCGCCGATGGTGATGCAAATTGGAAATCATGGGAAGTCATCAGCTTCAATGTCATCCACCTGTCGGACACGCCCGTAGTATTGGGCATGAGTTGGCTGCACAGGCACAGCCCGGCATTGGCATGGTACCAGCGTCAATTAACTTTCTGCTCCTCCTACTGCGCAGAACACTACATCCTGACTAGCCCGGAGGAAGAGGGGCAAGAGGATGACCCGCAGCTACACTTAGGCATGCTGCAAGCGGTACCCCACAAGTACACGGCGTTTTTGGAGGTTTTCTGCGAGAAGGAAGCGGACAAGCTGCCTCCCCACAGGCCCTACGATTGCAAGATTGACCTCCTGCCGGGGGCGACGCTGCCGACCGGGAAACTGTATTCCATGTCTGAAGACGAACTGCAAGAACTCAGGGAGTTCATAGATCACAACTTGAAGTGAGGTTTCATCCAGGAGTCCAAAGCAGTGGGGGGCAGTCCCGTGTTTTTCGTGAAGAAAAAGGACACGCCCCAAAAGAGGCTTGTAGTTGATTACAGGGTCATAAATTCGAGGACGAAGCCCACGGCATTCCCCATGCCCAAGATCGACGACCTGCTCGCGACGGTGAGGAAGGGACGCATCTTCACCAAGTTGGATCTTCGAGGGGTGTACAACCTCATACGTGTGCGAGAGGGCGATGAGTGGAAGACGGCCATGTTAATGCCTTTGGTCACCTATGAATACAGAGTTATGCCATTTGGTTTGCAAAATGGCTCCCATTGTTTCCAAGCCTTCATGCACCACATGTTAGCGGGACTCCTCTACAAGAAGTGCGTCTGCTTCCTGGACGACATCCTGATTTTTTCGGAATCGCAGGAGGCTCACGAGAGAGACGTCAAGGAGGTCCTGCAGAGACTACGGGAGCACAGACTTTACGCCAAACTGGAGAAGTGCCAGTTTGACATGACAGAGGTGGATTTCCTGGGCTACAAGCTGTCCGACAAGGTACTCGCCATGGACAGCACCAAGGTCCGCTCGGTGTTGGACTGGAAGAGCCCGCGCAATCGGAAGGAGGTCCAGAAGTTCATCGGCTTCGCCAACTTTTATCGCAAGTTCATCAAGGGGTTCGCGATGGAGACGGCAGCCATCACGGACACCCTCAGCTCCAAGAAGAAGAAGTTCACCTGGACGGACCAGGCGGAACAGTCCTTTCAGAGACTCAAGAGACAGCTGCTACACGTCAACCCCAGCAAACCAATGAGGGTTGAGACGGATGCCTCGGACAGAGCGGTGGGGGCCGTCCTGTTGCAACAAGATCCGCAAGGGGACTGGAGGCCGTGCGCATTCTACTCCCGAAAACTCAGCAAGTCGGAACAGAACTACACCATCTGGGACAGGGAGTTGCTGGCCATTCATGCAGCCTTCAAAGCGTGGCAGCACTTCTTCGTTGGAGCCAAACACACGGTGCAGGTACGCACGGACCATAAGAACCTGGAGTACAGGCGCACGGCGCGGTTCCTGAACCAGAGACACATCCGCTGGGCGGAGGTCTTCGTGGATTTCGACTTCAGGATAGAATACATCCCGGGAGGCAACAATGTTATGGCGGATGCACTATCCAGGAAGCCGCAGTATCTCGAGGAAGCGGCACCGGTGGCAGCCAAACACATTTTCGCACCGAAAGCGTGGGCGTGCGCTTCGGCCACCATGGACCTGGACGCCGTACGTCGCGCACTGCAGACGGATTCCTTCGCACGATCCAAGATGGAGGAGGTGCGGAGAGGCACAGCGAAGGACGGCGAGTTCCAGATACGCGACGGACTGCTCATCCGCAAGGGGGCCCTCTACGTGCCGGGAGACGACCTCCGCGCGAAAGTGCTGCAGCAGTTACACGACGCACCCAGCGCTGGGCACTTCGGCAAGGACAAGACGCCGGAATTAGTTGCCAGAGACTTTTGGTGGCCCAAGATGAGGGGAGAAGTCGCGGATTACGTCACGAGGTGTGACACATGCCAAAGGGCCAAACCAGTACCCAGGCCACCAGCGGGATTGTTGGAACCGCTACAGATGCCTCTCGAGCCGTGGGAGAAAGTGGCCCTGGACTTTGTCACAGATCTGCCCAGCTCGCGAGGCAAGACAGCGGTACTGGTGGTCGTAGACCTGTTCACCAAGATGGCGCACTTCATTCCTTGCGCGAAGGTAGCCACAGCGGAACAGACAGCCAAGCTGTTCATAGACCATGTATTCAAGGTTCACGGCTTACCGCGGTCCATCTTGTCCGACCGGGGTCGCCAATTCATCTCGAGCTTCTGGGAGAAGCTGCTAGGCATCCTGAACGTCAAGATCAACTTAGCGTCGGCAAGACATCCGCAAACCAACGGACAAGCGGAGAGGGTCAACGCCATCATGCAGCAGTACCTGCGATGCTACGCGAATCAACAGCCCTCGACCTGGGTGGACTACCTACCGCTAGCCGAGTTTGCCTACAACAACACGAAGCACGTGTCAGGGACTGCCGCTAGGTCCCAGCTCACAGAGGACCAACGCCCAGTGGATCTTATATACAAAAGTCTTTATTGAAGTTTAGTTTCCATTTCCAAGCTCTGGGCGCGCAGACCCCACGTCTTGACGCTAGATCGGCTAAGTCCCCTCTGACTCGCTGCTAAAGCCACACCACTTTAAGATTCTCGCTTTGCTCCACCTCCTACGCTGCTCCTTCCTACGCTGGGTCCTTCTGCCCTCAGGGGTTATCTCTTTCCTCGATTCCTCTGACGCTGACCCCCCTGAGCTCCACCCTTCCTTCCGGCGGGCTTTAGGACCTGGCTCCCTGTCCGGACTCCCTGCTGTGCCGCTCGCCTGTACATTTGAACTTGGCACGCGCGCCCAGCCGGTAACCTTCCTTCTGACCGTTTCCCCGCTTCCGGATGTGGGCGTGGCCAACCCTGCCTCCTCTCCTCCCGCCGGTGGCAAGAACACTGGTCCCGACTCCTGGGACTCCCCCTCCCCACTGCGCTCAGGTGGGGAAGCTGGCCCCGATTTCTAGCTGCTGCTCAGGGACTCCCCGCTGGCCCCTCCCTCCTGAGGTTTCTCCCCTGGAACCTCCCTCGCTCTGGCCATCGGTGCTCCCTTCTGTGAGTCCTCCGATTCGCTAGAGAGGCTTGAGTCACGACTCTGGTTACTGTCACTGCCTGCACCCCCTTCGTCCTCTTCCTCCTCACTCTCCATTTGCTCCCCCTCCTGTGTCTCTCCTTCTGAACCCCTGACATCCATCCCCCCCTCGAAGCCCCCCCTTCCCCCCTCCCCCTCTTCCGGTGCGGGTTCCGGGTGCTCCCGTTCTGTGGGGGTGAGTCCGGGATACAGCTCGTCCCCTGAGGCATGCAACCATCGGGATAAGTCCGGGAAGTCCCCCATGGGCTCGTCGACGGCGATCTCCTCCGCTTCCATCTCCTGCGCGGCGTGCTCAAAATCTGATGCCGCCCCCAAATCACCCAAGGGCCCCCCTCCCCCTGTCGCCTGAAGAGGATCCACTTCCCAGGGACCCTTCGGCACGTCTCTGCGCCAACCCACTTCGGGCTGGTCTTCCCACCAATAAGATCCCCCCGTGCCAAAACCTGAGAGCGATCCCTCCGGGGAGCTGCCTCCCTGGGCCGAGTCCTCAGCTGACGAGAAACCCCGGAAAGTGCTGGCCGAGAGTGTGGGTGTGAACAGACAATCCTTGAAAAAGCCTGCCGGCATAGGCTTGTGCGGGAAAAGTGTGTGGAATTCTTCCTTGAGCAACTGCTCCTGCACTGCGTAATCCGGCACCCACCTGTTGGCGCTGGCCGGGGTGTCCTCTGTGGCGAGAAGATATTCAATCCCGTCCTCCCCCCACCTTGAGTCTAAAATCTCTGTGGCTTCATTAAGTGGCTCCCCTCTCGGCGACCCCCCTTTCTTGGGCGCTTCCCTGAACGGGTCTGGCGCCGTCCCTGGTGCCTGAAACCTGTGGGGCTCTCTGTAGGGTGTGAGCACTGATCTATGAAAGACCGGGTGCATTCTGGACCCCTCCGGGAGCGTCAACCGGAAGGCCACTGGGTTGATCTGCGCCTCTACTTGGTAAGGCCCTAGCTGCTTGTGCCCGAGCTTCTTCTTGGCCAACGATCTGGCCGGAACTGCCTGGGCTGCTAACCAGACCCAGTCTCCCACCTGGATGTCTTCCCCAACCCTCCTGTGTCGGTCTGCCTGCACTTTGTACGCCTGTTTCGCCATCTCTAACTGCCTCCTGAGCTGCTCGTGGATCTCCTGCAACTCTGCTGCCACGGCCTCTGCTCCCTGCGGCTCCCCCTCCCTCACTGTGTCCAAACCCGGGAAGGTTCTGGGATGCCGCCCGTTGTTGGCGAAAAACGGTATCACCCCCGTGGATCCGTGCTTCGTGTTGTTGTAGGCAAACTCGGCCAACGGTAGATAGTCCACCCAGGTCGAGGGCTGCTGGTTCGCGTAGCATCTCAGGTACTGCTGCATGATGGCGTTGACCCTCTCCGCCTGCCCGTTAGTCTGCGGGTGTCTCGCCGACGCCAGGCTGACCTTGACGTTCAGGAAACCCATCAGCTTCTGCCAGAAGTTGGAGATGAACTGGCGCCCCCTGTCTGACAAAATGGATCGTGGTAGGCCATGCACCTTGAACACGTGGTCTATAAACAGTTTAGCGGTCTGCTCGGCCGTGGCCACCTTCGCGCAAGGAATGAAGTGGGCCATCTTGGTGAACAGGTCTACTACCACGAGCACTGCCGTCTTGCCCCTCGAACTGGGCAGATCCGTGACAAAGTCCAGAGCCACCCTCTCCCACGGTTCGAACGGTGTCTGCAGTGGTTCCAACAGGCCCGCCGGCGGCTGGTGCACAGGCTTGGCCCTTTGGCAGGTGTCGCACCTATTGACGTAATCCGCGACATCTCCCCGCATCTTGGTCCACCAAAAGTCTCTGGCCACTAAGTCCACCGTCTTCTCCTTGCCAAAGTGCCCCGCGCTGGGCGCGTCGTGCAGCTGTTGCAGGACCTTAGCGCGGAGGCTGTCTCCTGGTACGTAGAGGACTCCCTTGTGTAGGAGCAGGCCGTCTCGCACTTGGAATTCGTCGCCCTTCGCCTTGCCGCTGCACACCTCCTCCATCTTGGCTCGGGCGAAAGAGTCTGTCTGCAGCGCGCGACGTACCGCTTCCAGGTCCACCGTGGCTGAGGCGCACGCCCATGCTTCTGGTGCGAAAATGTGCTTGGCCGCCGCCGGTGCCTCTTCCTCTAGATACTGCGGTTTCCTGGACAGCACATCCGCCATGGTGTTGCTGTCTCCCGGGATGTATTCTATCCTGAAGTCGAAATCCGCAAAGAACTCCTCCCAGCGTATGTGCCTCTGGTTCAGGAACCTCGCCGTGCGCCAGTACTCCAAGTTCTTGTGGTCCGTGCGGACCTGCACCGTGTGTTTGGCTCCGATGAGGAAGTGCCGCCACGCCTTGAAGGCTGCATGAATGGCCAGCAACTCCCTGTCCCAGATGGTGTAGTTCTGTTCCGACTTGCTGAGCTTCCTGGAGTAGAAAGCGCACGGCCTCCAGTCCCCATGCAGATCTTGCTGCAACAGGACAGCCCCCACGGCTCTGTCTGAGGCGTCCGTCTCCACCCTCATGGGCCTGCTGGGGTTCACATGCAGTAGTTGTTCTTCAGACGCGAAGAGACGCTTGAGTTTCTGAAAGGACTGCTCTGCCTGCTCCGTCCAGATGAACTTCTTCTTCTTGGAGCTGAGGGTGTTGGTGATGGCCGCCGTCTGCATAGCGAAACCTTTGATGAACTTGCGATAAAAGTTGGCAAAGCCAACAAACCTCTGGACCTCCTTCCGATTGCGTGGGCTTTTCCAGTCCAGCACCGAATGGACCTTGGCGCTGTCCATGGCGAGTCCCTTGTCGGACAGCTTGTACCCCAGGAAATCCACCTCCGTCCTGTCGAACTGGTACTTCTCCAGTTTGGCGTAAAGCCTGTGGTCCCTCAGCCGCTGCAGGACTTCCTTGACATCGCCCTCGTGAGCCTCCTTCGACTCCGAGAAGATCAGGATGTCGTTCAGGAAGCAGACGCACTTCTTGTAGAGGAGACCCGCTAAGACGTGGTGCATGAAGGCTTGAAAACAGTGGGAGCCATTTTGTAATCCAAAAGGCATAACTCTATATTCATAGGTGCCCAGAGGCGTAAACATGGCCATTTTCCACTCGTCGCCCTCCCTCACGCGTATGAGATTGTACGCTCCGCGTAGATCCAACTTGGTAAAGATGCGACCCTTCCTCACCGTCGCCAGCAGGTTGTCTATCTTGGGCATGGGAAAAGCTGAGGGCTTGGTTTTCGAGTTTAAGATTCTGAAATCAACTACCAACCTCTTCTGGGGCGTGTCCCGCTTCTTCACAAAAAACACGGGACTGCCCCCTACTGCTTTGGATTCTCGGATGAATCCCTGCTTCAAATTGTGATCTATGAACTCCCTGAGTTCCTGCAGTTCATCCTCAGGGTTTCAGGGAGAGAAGAGCAGATGGGGGAGGAGACAGAGAGCGAGGGGGAAGAATCCCAGAGAGATGAGGAGGAGGATGACGATGACCAAAGGTCGTCCATGAGTCTGTCCAGTGAGTCAGAGGACTCCCAAAAGGGGGCCCCCCTGGTCAGACCAAAGGGAGGCCAAGGGGGAAGCAGTGAGGAGCAGGGGAGCGAAGGGAGAAGCCCCAGTGGGAGTTGGACACCGGAGCCGGCTTCTCAGCCGGAACGGAGTGAAGGGGGTGGAGTTACCAGTGTGTCAGAGGGAGCAGAGCAAGAAGGAGACAGGGGAAGGAGATCGGAGCAGGGCGCTCAGCCGGAAGGGGTGGAGAGCAGCACCGGGAGCAGTGTAGCGGTCGAGAGAAAGGTCAGAAGCAACGTACGCGCGCCAAGTTCAAATGTAGAGGCGCGCGGAAGTGAGGAGAGCCCTGGGGAGGAGCCCGGCCCCAAAGCGAGAAGGAGGGGGGCAGAGGCGTCAGAGGATTCAGCCTCGGGCGAGTCCCGGCGAGGGGGAACCCAGGGGGGCAGAAAGACCCTGCGGAAAAGGAAGGAGAGGAAGAGGTGGTCCAGCACAAGCCTCTTAAATTGGTGTAGAGGCGGGACGGATTCAGAGGGTACTTCAGCGGTCTAACGTTACAGACGTAGAGTCACTAAGATGGAATGTAAATGGAGCAATGATCTTCAATAAAGACTTTTGTAAATAAACTGGATCGGATTTGGGTCTCTTGTGAGCTGGGACCAGACGGGTGGCTCTGACAGTAAGTACCCTCTCTAGAACGCAAAATTTTTTTTTTGCAAAGCTCACCAACGGGAGCAGCCATGAGCACGGAGGAACAGCTGCTTACGCTGAGGAAGCAGGTTACCGACCTCACAGCTGCAGTCATTGCATCTCAGAAGAAGAATGACGAACTGGAGAAGGCTTGCCAGGACCTGCGAACAAGGTGGGAGCATGCAAGAGGGGCAGGGGTCCCGGGTTCCAGATCGGAGGGAGTTGCACTTGGACGGCGGGGGGGCGCCCTAGTTACGCACTTTGATGGCAACCTGCAAAACTACCCTAACTTCAGAGCAGACGTCGTGTATGCACTGCATTTGCTTCGTCATGATTTTAAGGATGAGGAGGAAAAAGCGGGGTTCATAATTTCGTTTTTGCATGGGGAGGCCAGAGCTTGGTTGTGCAATTTGTGGCGCAAAGATGGCCCTGCCCGCCGCAATTCTGATGAATTTATTAAAGCGATGGATGCTTGTTTCCAGTCATCTGTGGATGTGGATATTGCTCGTAGGCAGATGCACGGACTGCGGCAAGGCAAAGCCACTGTACGTCAATATCACTCCAGATTCTTTGCGTTACTAACTGCGTTGGGCTGGGAGAAGGATAGTAAACCAGTAAGAGATCTGTTCTGGGAAGGTCTTAGCCCCCCCGTCAAGGATGAGATCGCCAGAGGAGATAGACCCCAGACCCTAGAAGACGTAGTGCAGAGGGCTTTGGCAATCGGAATACGACATGAGGGACGCCCGTGGCACGAGGGGGAGGGACCCCAGGCGCGTGCACCAGCGAGAACCCCCCCTTTTGTCCCCAGGGACTTCAGCCAGACGCACCCCTCGCCCTTGGGGAGGCAGGGAGAAGAGCCGATGGAAATTGGTGGTGCTAGGGCTCAGACACCATCCAGAGCCCCTGTTTCCGGTGCAGTGAAGGCGAAGCCTCCTAGAGGGACCAGGAAGTGTTACATCTGTGACAGTGCACACCATATGGCGAAAGAGTGCCCCCAGAGGCTCCAAAAACACACTGCAGCTCTAGCAACGGTGGCAGCGGAAGTGGTGCAAAGAGAGCAGCCTCAGGGAAACGACAGTGCCTGGCTGGAAGCGGAGCTTCTGGGGCTCAGCCAGGCGGATCTGTAGAACAGTCCCCAGCACCCTTGCAACGCACAGACCCTTTACCACCCAAGCCAGCAGTGCAACTCACTGCAACCCTTCAGCTGCCAAATGGACACTCCCTGGAAGTTCCCATCACGATTGATTCAGGGAGCAATGCGGATTTTGTGGGAATACAATTTGTCAAGCAGCATAGCATAGCGCTCCTGCCTGCAACGACGCCTCTGAACGTGGTCACGGTGGACGGCAGGAAATTGCTGGGAGGGCAAGTTGTGCAGCAGACGCCTCCCATGGTGATGCAGATTGGAAACCATCGAGAAGTCATTAGCTTCAATGTCACCCACCTGTCAGACACGCCCATTGTGTTGGGCATGAGTTGGCTGGAGAGGCATAGTCCCGCTGTAGCGTGGTACCAGCGGCAAATCACCTTCTGCTCATCGTATTGTGCTCAGCATTGCATCCAAACCAATCAGGAGGAGGGGGCTGAGCAGCAGCTGCAACTGGGCATGGTGCAGGCAGTGCCTCACAAGTACGAAGGATTCTTGGAGGTTTTCTGCGAGAAAGAAGCTGACAAGTTGCCGCCTCACAGGCCTTACGACTGTGCGATCGACTTGGTGCCGGGGGCGCAACTGCCAACTGCAAAGCTGTATTCCATGTCTGAGGACGAGATGCAAGAGCTCAGAGAGTTCATAGAGCATCATCTGAAGCGCGGGTTCATCCGGGAATCCAAAGCAGTGGGAGGCAGTCCTGTTTTCTTTGTGAAGAAGAAAGACACGCCCCAAAAAAGACTCATTGTGGACTACCGGTTCATAAACAGACTGACTAAGCCCAAGGCCTTCCACATGCCCAAGATTGACGACCTCCTAGCGACCGTTAGGAAGGGTAAGATCTTCACCAAGTTGGATTTGCGTGGAGCGTACAACCTCATCCGCATTCGGAAGGACGATGAGTGGAAGACTGCCATGTTCACGCCTCTGGGCACGTATGAATACAGAGTTATGCCGTTTGGTCTCCAAAATGGCAGCCACGTTTTCCAAGCATTTATGCATCACGTGCTGGCGGGACTCCTCTACAAGAAGTGTGTATGTTTTCTCGACGACATCCTGATTTTCTCGGAATCGCCGGAAGCTCACGAGAAGGATGTAAAGGAGGTCCTACAGAGGTTGCGGGAGCACAGGCTGTACGCCAAGTTGGAGAAATGCCAGTTTGATGTGACGGAGGTGGATTTCCTTGGCTACAAGCTGTCCGACGAGGGGCTGGCCATGGACAGAGTCAAGGTCCAAGCGGTGTTGGACTGGAAGAGCCCACGCAATCGGAAGGAAGTCCAGAGATTCATCGGATTTGCCAATTTTTATCGCAAATTCATCAAAGGTTTTGCAAAGGAGACGGCAGCAATCACGGACACCCTCAGTTCCAAGAAGAAGAAGTTCGCTTGGACGGAACAGGCAGAGTGCTCTTTTCGGAAACTTAAAAGCCTCTTCGCCTCCGAGGAACAGCTACTGCACGTGAATCCCGGCAGGCCCATGCGGGTAGAAACCGACGCGTCAGACAGAGCGGTTGGAGCCGTCCTTCTGCAGGAAGATCCGCAAGGCAATTGGAGGCCGGGCGCCTTCTACTCCCGGAAGCTCAGCAAGACGGAGCAGAACTACACCATATGGGACAGGGAGCTGTTGGCCATTCATGCAGCTTTCAAGGCGTGGCGACACTTCCTCATAGGAGCCAAGCACACAGTCCAGGTGCGCACGGATCACAAGAACTTAGAGTATTGGCGAACGGCGAAGCTGCAGACCCAAAGACACATGCGCTGGGCAGAATTCTTTGCGGATTTCGACTTCAAAATAGAATACATCCCGGGGGACTCCAATGTTATAGCTGACGCACTCTCCAGGAAACCGCAATACCTTGAGGAGACGGCACCAATAGCAGCGAAGCACATTTTCGCACCGCAGGCGTGGGCGTGCGCAGCCATCGCAGTCGATCTGGACGCGGTGCGACGCGCGTTGCAAGCGGATCAATTTGCACAATCCAAGATGGAGGAGCTGCGCAGCGGGTCGCAGAGAGACGATGAGTTCCAGTTGCGAGACGGGCTCTTGACTCGCAAGGGTGCCCTCTACGTGCCAAACGACGAGCTTCGCGCAAAGGTTCTGCAGCAATTGCACGACGCCCCCAGTGCGGGCCACTTCGGCAAGGAGAAGACAATAGAATTAGTGGCCATGGACTTTTGGTGGCCCCAGATGCGGGGAGAGGTGGCGGATTACGTCGCCAGATGTGACACCTGTCAGAGGTCCAAACCAGTACACCAGAAGCCAGCGGGATTGCTGGAACCGCTGGAGACGCCGCAGCAGCCGTGGGAGAGGGTAGCCCTGGATTTTGTTACTGACCTGCCCAGCTCCAGGGGCAAGACGGCGGTACTGGTGGTTGTGGACTTGTTCACCAAGATGGCGCACTTCATTCCTTGTGCCAAGGTGGCGACGGCAGAACAGACCGCCAAACTCTTCATCGACCACGTGTTCAGAGTGCATGGACTACCGCAGTCCGTCCTGTCCGACAGGGGGCGCCAATTTGTTTCCAACTTCTGGCAGAAGCTTCTGGGTATCCTGCACGTCAAGATCGACCTAGCGTCGGCGAGACATCCACAGACCAACGGCCAAGCAGAGAGGGTCAACGCGATCATGCAGCAGTACCTGAGGTGTTACGCCAATCAGCGACCCGCGGCGTGGGTGGACTACCTGCCGATGGCTGAGTTTGCCTACAACAACACGAAGCACGCATCGACGGGGGTGACGCCGTTCTTCGCGAACAATGGCCGTCATCCCAGAACCTTTCCGAGGCTTATAGCACCAGGAGAGGGAGTGCCGCAAGAGGCCGACCAGTTTGCAGCAGAGTTGCAAGAGGTGCACGAGGAGCTGAGGAGACATTTGGAGCTGGCCAAACAAGCCTATAAGGTGCAGGCGGACAAACACAGAAGGGCGGGAGAAGACATCCAGGTGGGGGACTGGGTATGGTTAGCGGCCCAAGCGATGCCAGCCAAATCGTTAGCCAAGAAGAAGCTAGGACACAGGCAGCTAGGACCATACCAAGTTGAGGCTAGGATCAATCCTGTAGCATTTCGCCTGGCCCTTCCAGAAGGCTCCAGAGTACACCCGGTCTTTCATAGGTCGGTGCTCACTCCCTACAAGGCCCCGCATAGGTTTCAAGAGTCAGAAACAGTACCAGACCCACGCAAAGAGTCACCCAAGAGGGGGGGGTCGCCTAGGGCCGAACCCTTCAACGAGGTCACAGAGATACTGGACTCGAGATGGGGGGCAGAGGGGGTTGAATACTTTCTCGCCAGAGAGGGCACCCCAGCCACTGCCAATAGTTGGGTGCCGGGCTACGCGTTAGACGAACCCCTTTTGAAAGAAGAGTTCCATGCACTTTTCCCACATAGACCCATGCCAGCTGAGTACTTTGATGACTGGCTTTTCACACCCACATTGTCAGATAGCACGTTCAGGGGTTTCTCTTCCTCCGAGGAAGGAACAGCAGAATCGAGCCCGCCCAGGGGATCGTGTTCGGGAGTGGACACACTACCTTCGGATTGGTGGGAGGAGCAACCAGAGGAGGAATGGCGTAAGAGGTGGATGATGGGGCCTTGGCGGGCAGCACCAGAGGAAGTAGCAATGGAAGAAGAGACTGAGATGGCTTTGGGTGAAGAACCCGAGTTCGAACACACATACACAGAACTGCCAGCAGAGAACATTGACGTAGACGACCTGTATCCGGAGCCTACCCCCGAGGAGCCGCAGTTTCCACAACCGGCACCCGCCGAGCGGGAGGGGGGAAGGGGGGGCTTCGAGGGGGGGATGGATGTCAGGGTTTCAGGGAGAGAAGAGCAGATGGGGGAGGAGACAGAGAGCGAGGGGGAAGAATCCCAGAGAGATGAGGAGGAGGATGACGATGACCAAAGGTCGTCCATGAGTCTGTCCAGTGAGTCAGAGGACTCCCAAAAGGGGGCCCCCCTGGTCAGACCAAAGGGAGGCCAAGGGGGAAGCAGTGAGGAGCAGGGGAGCGAAGGGAGAAGCCCCAGTGGGAGTTGGACACCGGAGCCGGCTTCTCAGCCGGAACGGAGTGAAGGGGGTGGAGTTACCAGTGTGTCAGAGGGAGCAGAGCAAGAAGGAGACAGGGGAAGGAGATCGGAGCAGGGCGCTCAGCCGGAAGGGGTGGAGAGCAGCACCGGGAGCAGTGTAGCGGTCGAGAGAAAGGTCAGAAGCAACGTACGCGCGCCAAGTTCAAATGTAGAGGCGCGCGGAAGTGAGGAGAGCCCTGGGGAGGAGCCCGGCCCCAAAGCGAGAAGGAGGGGGGCAGAGGCGTCAGAGGATTCAGCCTCGGGCGAGTCCCGGCGAGGGGGAACCCAGGGGGGCAGAAAGACCCTGCGGAAAAGGAAGGAGAGGAAGAGGTGGTCCAGCACAAGCCTCTTAAATTGGTGTAGAGGCGGGACGGATTCAGAGGGTACTTCAGCGGTCTAACGTTACAGACGTAGAGTCACTAAGATGGAATGTAAATGGAGCAATGATCTTCAATAAAGACTTTTGTAAATAAACTGGATCGGATTTGGGTCTCTTGTGAGCTGTGACCAGACGGGTGGCTCTGACAATAGTTTCCCCGTCGGCAGCGTCGCCCCCGGCAGGAGGTCAATTTTGCAGTCGTAGGGCCTGTGGGGAGGCAGCTTGTCCGCTTCCTTCTCGCAGAAAACCTCCAAAAACTCTTTGTACTTGTTGGGTACTGCTTGCAACATGCCTAAGTTCAGCTGTGGTCCATCCTTTTGTCCCTCCTCTTCCTGGTTAGCGAGGATGCAGTGTTCTGCACAGTAGGAGGAGCCGAAGGTCAGTTGGCGCTGGTACCAAGCTAATGCCGGGCTGTGCCTGTCCAGCCAACTCATGCCCAACACTATGGGCGTGTCTGACAGGTGGGTGACATTGAAGCTGATGACTTCGCAGTGATTCCCAATTCGCATCGCCATCGGAGGTGTCTGCTGCAGCACTTGCCCCCCCAGGAGCTCTCTGCCGTCCACCGTGACTACATTCAGGGGTGTCGTGGCCGGTAGGAGCGCCACGTTGTGTTGCTTGAGAAATTCCAGTCCGATAAAGTCCGCGTTGCTCCCAGAGTCAATGGTAATGGTGAGCCCATGGGGAAGCTGGAGAGATGCGGTGAGTTGCACCACTGGTTTGGGTGGGAGGGGGTCTGTGGGCTGTAAGATCCCTGGGGACTGCTTCATTGACTTGTCTGGCTGGGCCCCAGTGCCTCCAATTCCAGCCAGACCATTTCGTTTCCCTGCTGTGTTGCATTCTGCTGAACAGATTCTGTTACTGTTGCTGAAGCTGCAGTGTGCTTGTGAATCCTCTGGGGACACTCTTTCGCCATGTGCTGAGCACTGTCACAGATGTAACATTTCCTGTTCCCTCTAGGAGGCTTCGTTTTGACTGCTCCCGGTGGTAGGGCTCCGGCTGCTGACCGAGCCTTAGCACCACCTATCTCCATCGGCTCTTCTCCCCCTCCCAGCGGAGGCGTAGAATGAGCGCGCACTGTTTCCCTGGGAAAGGAAGGCGGTGCTCTTGCTGGCGTGCGTCCCCAATGCCCTTCCTCCTTGCTCCAAGGGCGTCCTTCCAGGCGTACCCCAATCGTTAGCGCCCTCCGCACTACATCTTGGGTGGTTTGGGGCCTCTCCCCCCTTGCAATTTCGTCTTTCACAGCTCCGTTCAGCCCCTCCCAAAACAGGTCCCTGACGGCAGCTGACTCTTTCTCCCACCCTAATGCGTTGACCAATGCAAAAAAACGGGAGTGATATTGCCTCACACTGGCTTTGCCTTGTCTCAGCCCATGAATCTCTCTCCTGGCGATATCTACATCAATCTCTGACAAAAAACAAGCATCCATCGCTTTAATGAAGGCATCCGCATTCCGGAGGGCTGGATCCTTATCTCTCCAGAGATTGCGCAACCATGCTTTAGCTTCTCCATAGAGATGACTGACTATGAAGCCCACTTTCTCCTCTTGATCTCTAAAGTCCTTCTCCAGCAACTTTAGCGCATAAATGACGTCTGCTCTGAAGTTAGGATACTGCTGCAAATTCCCATCAAAATGAGACAAAAGGCTCCCTCCTCTTTTTCCCAGCCCAATCCCCTCTGGTCTGGATCCCGGCAGCCCCTGTGTAGTCAATTTTTCTAACCTGGCTCGCAGATCCTGGCAGGTAGCCGCTGCTTCCGCCTCCTTTTTCCTGGATGCCAAAATTTCTGCGTTAAGTTGCGTCACTGCTTCCCGCAGGCTTGCTATGTGTTCTTCGGTAGTCATTTTGCCCCATTTTTGTGAGCTTGCGAAGCACCAATCTTCGCCCCTCGCTGCGTTCCTTCACGTTGCGAGGTTTCAAAAAGACGGTGAGAGGGGACTTACTGTCAGGACTGCCTCCAGGTCACAGAGGACCAACGCCCAGTTGATTTAATGTACAAAAGTCTTTATTGAAGCTTAGTTTCCATTTCAAACCCCAGAGCGTGCAATCCTACGTCTTGACTTCAGACCGGCGAAGTCCCCTCTGACTCACTACCCCTTCCGCACCAGTTTAAGATCCTAGCCCGGCTCCACCTCCTGCGCTGTTCCTTTCTTCGCTGGGTCCTTCTGCCCCCTGGGGTTTCCTCCTTCCTGGACTCTTCTGACGCTGACCCTCCTGAGTCTTGCCCTTCCTTCCGGCGGGCTTTAGGACCTGGCTCCTCATCCGGGCTACCTGCTGTGCCGCTCGCCTGTACATTTGAACTTGGCGCGCGCGCCCAGCCGGTAACCTTCCTCCTGACCGTTCCCCCGCTCTCCGATGTGGGCGTGGTCAACCCTGACTCATCTCCTCTCGCTGGTGACAAGAACACTGTTCCCGATTCCTGGGACTCCCCCCCCCTACTGTGCTCTGGTGGGGAAGCTGGTCCTGATTTCCAGCTGCTGCTCAATGAGTCCCCGCTGGCCTCTTGCTTCTGGGGCTTCCCCTTTGGCACCCCCCTCGCCCTGGCCAGGGCGCTCCCTTCTGCGAGTCTTCCGATTCGCTGGTGAGACTCGAGGAATCTCTCTGACCACTGTCACTGCCTACTCCCCCCTCGGATTCCTCCTCCTCGCTCTCCATTTGCTCCCCCTCCTGTGTCTCTGCTCCTGAACCCCTGACAACACCAAACAACACGACTTGAAATAAGCGAAATCCAAGATGCTTCTTTCTATTGTAACTGCAACCCAAAACCAACCTGTTTGTCTTTGTTTAGGGTTATTAAACTTCGCTTTGCTATTTGTGGGTGAATGAACACCGAAAGCACAATCCAAGCTTATTAGTCCTCTTCCTGTTCAGATGGAACCAAAACACCTATGCTTGCTTTGGGCTGATAACATGTCACTCTGCGATCTTTGGGTGAATGTGCATTCTCACACCAAAAACAGCAATTTGAAATAAGCTCAATTAGAGCTTTGTCATCTTCTTTTTATGTTGATGGAACCCAAAAGAACTTTTTGCTTTGGTTGGGGGTGATTCTGGTGCACACCCGAAAAACACCATGTGAATTGAAATAAGCCCAATCAAACCTTATTCGTCGGATTTCTACGCATATTTAAATGAAAATATGAGGTTGTGTTATTTTGATCTCATTACCCAAACTTTGCGAAATCTGGGTCAAATTGCAAAAGAACGAAAGAACACGACTTGAAATAAGCGAAATCTTAAGATTCTTCTTTCTATGTAGCTGGAACCCAAAACAATCTGTTTCGCTTTGTTTAGGTGTCAGGGGCTCAGGAGCAGAGGCACAGGAGAGGGAGGAAATGGAGAGCGAGGGGGAGGAATCCGAGGGGAGCGTAGGCGATGACAGTGGTCCGAGGGATTCCCTGAGTCTCTCCAGCGAATCGGAAGATTCACAGAAGGGGGCGCCGATGGCCAGGGCAAGGGGGGTGCCAAGGGGGATACCCCAGAAGGAAGGGGCCAGCAGGGACTCCGAGAGCAGCAGTTGGAAATCAGGACCAGCTTCCCCACCAGAGCACAGTGGGGGGGAGGAGTCCCAGGTATCGGGACCAGTGTGCTCACCACCAGCGAGAGGAGATGAGTCAGGATTGACCACGCCTCCCTCGGAGAGCGTGGAAACGGTCAAGAGGAAGGTTGCCCACTGGGCGCGCGTGCCAAGTTCAAAAGTACAGGCGAGCGGCACAGCAGGTAGCCCGAATAGGGAACCAGTTCCTAAAGCCCACCGGAAGGAGGGACAAGAGTCAGGGGGGTCAGCGTCAGAAGTGTCCAGAAAGGAGGAGACCCCGGGGGGCAGACGGACCCAGAGGAGGAAAGAACAACGGAAGAGGTGGAGTAAGGCTAGAGTCTTAAACTGGTGTATGGGGGGGGGACTCAGACGGAGCTTCGCCAGTCTAGGTTCTTAGACGTAGAGCTGCACGCTGCGGCTTGGACAGTGCTCAGCACATGGCAAAAGAGCGTCCCCAGAGGGGGGGGCAGGTGATCAAGCAAACACCGCCGATGGTGATGCAAATTGGAAATCACCGGGAAGTCATCAGCTTCAATGTCACCCAACTGTCGGACACGCCTGTAGTATTGGGCATGAATTGGCTGCACAGGCACAGCCCGGCATTGGCATGGTACCAGCGCCAACTAACTTTCAGCTCCTCCTACTGCGCAGAACACTGCATCCTGACTAGCCCGGAGGAAGAGGGGCAAGAGGATGACCCGCAGCTACACTTAGGCATGCTGCAAGCGGTACCCCACAAGTACACGGCGTTTTTGGAGGTTTTCTGCGAGAAGGAAGCGGACAAGCTGCCTCCCCACAGGTCCTATGATTGCAAGATTGACCTCCTGCCGGGGGTGACGCTGCCGACTGGGAAACTGTATTCCATGTCTGAAGAGGAAGGTTGCCCACTGGGCGCGCGCGCCAAGTTCAAATGTACAGGCGAGAGGCACAGCAGGTAGCCCGGATAGGGAACCAGGTCCTAAAGCTCACCGAAAGGAGGGACAAGAGTCAGGGGGGTCAGCGTCAGAGGAGTCCAGGAAGGAGGAGACCCCGGGGGGCAGACGGACCCAGAGGAGGAAAGAACAACAGAAGAGGTGGAGTAAGGCCAGTGTTTTAAACTGGTGTATAGGGGGCGGAGACTCAGACGGAGCTTCGCCGGTCTAGGTTCTAGACGTAGAGCTGCACGCTGCAGCTTGTAAATGGAAACTGAACTTCAATAAAGACTTTTGTACAATTACAACCGGCTCGCGTTGGTCCTCTGTGAGCTGGGACCTGGAGGCAGCTCTGACATAAGCGAAATCCAAGATTCTTCTTTCTATGTAGCTCGAAGCCAAAACAAGCTGTTTGGCTTTGTTTGGGCTCACTCCACTCCACTTTGCTATTTGTGGGTGAATGAACACCGGAAGAACAATCCAAGCTCATTCGCCCTTTTTCTGTTGAGCTGGAAGCATAATACCTATGCTTGTTTTTGGCTGATTACAAACATGTCACTCTCCAATTTTTGGATGAATGTGCTTTCTAACCCCAAAAACACCAATTTGAAATAAGCCCAATCAGAGCTTTCTCATCTTTTCTTGTAGATGGAACCCAAAATACCTTTTTTCTTTGGTTGGGGGTGATTCTGGTGCACAACCAAAAAACAAGATGCGAATCTAAATAAGCGAAATCCAAGATTCTTCTTTCTATGTAGCTCGAACCCAAAACAACCTGTTTGGCTTTGTTTGGGCTCATTACACTCCACTTTGCTATTTGTGGGTGAATGAACACCGAAAGAACAATCCAAGCTTATTCGTACTTTTTCTACTGAGAGGGAACCAAAACAACGATGCTTGATTTGGGCTAATTACAAACATGTAACAGCGATTTTTGGGTGAATGTGCATTCTAAAACATCCAAAAACACCAATTTGAAATAAGCCCATTCAGAGCTTTTTCATCTTCTTTTTATCTAGATGGAAGCCAAAACACTGTTTTGCTTGGTTTGGGGTGATTCTGGTGCACACCCAAAAAACACAATGCGAATTGAAATAATCCCAATCAAAGCTTATATGTCGTCCTTCATCGTATATGGAAGCGAAAAGACGGTGTTGTGTTATTTTGGTCTCTTTCCACACACTGTGCGATTTCTGCGTCAATGTGCATTAACACCGAAGAACACGACTTGAAATAAGCGAAATCCAAGATTCTTCTTTCTATGTAGCTGGAACCCAAAACAAGCTGTTTGGCTTTGTTTGGGCTCACTACACTCCACTTTGCTATTTGTAGGTGTCAGAGCTGCCCGAGGTCCAAGCTCACAAAGGACCAATGCCACTGCGTTATTATTTACAAAAGTCTTTATTGAAGTTCAGTTTCGATTTCAAAGCCGCAGCGCGCAGCTCTATGTCTCAAACTCTAGACCACTGAAGCTCCGTCTGAATCTCCTCCCCCCAGACACCAGTTTAAGACTCTAGCCTTGCCCCACCTCTTCCTCTGCTCTTTCCTCCTCTGGGTCCGCCTGTCTGCTGGGATCTCGCTCCTTCTACACTCTTCTGACGCTGATTCTCCTGAGTCTTCCCCCTGCCTCCGGCGGGCTTTAGGACCTGGTTCCCAATCCGTGTTTCCTGCTGTGCCGCGCGCCTGCACATTTGAACTTGGCGCATGCGCCCAGCCAGCAACCTTCCTCCTAACCGTTACACTGCTCCTATCACTGCTTTCCCCTTCGGGGAAGCTAGCTGAAACTGCCTTCCCCTCCGTTCCCTCACTCTGCGATGGAGGCGTGGCCAGCTCTGACTCATCTTCTCTCCCTGCTGGGGGAGACGCTGGCCCTGATCCATGGGACCCTTCCCCCCCACTACGCTCTGGTGGGGAAGCTGGTCCTGATCTCCAGCTGCTGCTTTGGGAGTCCCCGCTGGCCTCTTGTTTCTGGTGCGTACCCCCTGGCACTCCCCTTGCCCTGGCCATCGGCGCACCCTTCTGGGAATCTTCTGATTCGCTGGAGAAACTCATGGAATCTCTCGGGTCACTGTCATACTCCCCTACGCTTCCCTCAGATTCTTCCCCTTCGCTCTCCATTCCCTCTCTCCCCTGTGCCTCTGCTCCTGAGCCCCTGACATCCATCCCCCCTCAAAGCCCCCCTTCCCCCTCCCCCTCTTCGGGTGCAGGTTCCGGGTGCTCCAGTGCTGTGGGGGTGAGTGCGGGATACAGTTCTTCCCCCCTGGGGTGCAACCGGCCAGCTGGATCCGGCCAGTCCGTGATGGGCTTGTCGACGTCGATCTCCTCTGCTTCCATCTCTCTGCAGCTGTGCCCGAACTCAGGATCCTCCCCCAACACGTCCATGTCCGTCTCTCCCCCTGTTGCCTTGGGCGATGCTTCGTGTAAGGGCCCCCTCTGCTGTTCCCTGCTCCACCCCACCTCCAGTTGATTGTCCCACAAATAAGAGCGGTCTATAGAAACAGGGTTGGAAATAACAAAAAAAGTGAAATACCTGGGGGTGAACCTAACATCTAAGAATGTGAACTTATTTAAAGACAATTATGAAAAGTGTTGGACAGAAGTAAAGAAAGATTTAGAAATATGGTCTAGACTGAGACTTTCCGTGTTAGGCCGAATTGCTGTGATCAAGATGAATGTATTGCCTAGAATGTTATTTTTGTTTCAGACGTTACAGATTTTAGACAAGATGGACTGCTTCAAGAAGTGGCAGAAAGACATATCCAAATTTGTCTGGCAGGGCAAAAAGCCCAGAATAAAATTTAAGATTTTAACTGATGCAAAAGATAGAGGGGGCTTTGCCCTGCCGGACTTAAGACTCTATTATGAATCAGCAGCTTTTTGCTGGTTGAAACATTGGCTGCTTCTTGAAGATACAGACATTTTGGATTTGGAAGGGTATGATAATAACTTCGGTTGGCATGCATATTTATGGTATGACAAGGCAAAGGTGTATAAAAGTTTCAAAAACCATATTGTTAGGAAAGCACTATACAACGTTTGGATTCGATATAAAGACTTGTTGGAAAGTAAAACTCCCAGGTGGTTGTCACCAATGGAAGCTAAGGCGGTTAAAAAACTTAATATGGATTCTAAATGGCCAAAATACTGTGAAATCCTAGAACAAGATGGTGAGAAGTTTAAACTTCAGAGTTATGAGAGACTAAAGTTCAAAGTTCGAGATTGGTTACATTACCGTCAGATAAATGAGACATTTAAGCAGGACAGGAAAATAGGATTTCAGAAGGAGAGGTCAAAGTTAGAAACAGAACTGTTAGAACCCAATACTAAGAACTTGTCTAGAATGTACAATCTGCTGTTGAAATGGAATACACAGGATGAAACGGTGAAATCAGCTATGATTAAATGGGCACAGGATATCGGTCATGACATTATGTTTGCTGACTGGGAACAGTTATGGACCACCGGTGTTAAATTCACGGCATGTAATGCCTTAAAAGAGAACATAATGAAAATGATTTACAGGTGGTACATGACCCCAGTCAAGCTAGCAAAAATATACCATTTGCCCAATAACAAATGTTGGAAATGTAACAGGGACGCGGACTTATAAAAAATATTGGGGGGGGGCCGGGAAAGCTCATGAATAATAAATAAGCTCATGAATATGCAAATAAAGTGGCTCCGCCTCCTCGTGAGCGAATAGGGGAGAGCGTGCTGCGCCTATTAATCAGCTCCAAAGGAAATTGGGTGGAGCTTTTGCTCGGGAGGGAGGGCAGGAGGCATGCAGCCCGCCCCTCCCTGTGCATTTTGGGCTGGGGGAGGGGCGGCGATGGCGCTCTGCTGGAGGGGCGCCGGAGATTATTGGGGGGCGGAGCCCCCCCAAACGAATTTTTGAGGGGGCTCGGGCCCCCTCAAGCCCCATGGAGTCGGCGCCTATGAAATGTAATGAGACTGAAGGTACCTTCTACCACCTTTGGTGGACCTGCCCAAAGATTAAAGCCTTCTGGGAAATGATCTATAATGAAATTAAGAAGGTCCTTAAATGGACTTTTCCTAAGAAACCCGAGGCTTTTCTCCTGGGCATGGTTGGCCAATTGGTGTCAAAGAAGGACAGGACCTTTTTTATGTACGCTACCACAGCAGCAAGAATTCTTCTGGCAAAGTATTGGAAGATGCAAGAACTACCTACTCTGGAAGAATGGCAGACAAGGGTGACAGACTTCATGGGACTAGCAGAGATGACCGGCAGAATCCGAGATCAGGGGAAAGAGACAGTGGAAGAGGACTGGAAGAAGTTTAAATTATATCTTAAAAACTGTTGTAAAATTGAGGAGTGTTGAGATGTCAAGGGGTAAGAAGTAGAGAAATACAGCTGTAATTATTAAGTCTAAAGAAATTTAATGAAAGGGAATCAATAGATAAACTGATCAAAGGGTTGCTAAAGAACTTTGGAATAAGGATGCAGCGAAAGGGAGGTATGGGGAAGTCGGTATGTGTTTGATGTTGTGTGTGTTTTTGTTTTGTAATGTGTTTGTCTTTTATTATGTGTTTGAAAAATCAATAATTTTTTTTTTAAAAAAAAATAAGAGCGGTCTGTGACAAACCCTGAGAGCGATCCCTCCGGGGAGCTTGTGTCTGGCCCCGTTTCCTCAGCGGATGAGAACCCCTGGAACGTGCTGGCTGAAAGTGTGGGTGTGAAAATATATTCGTCGAAATAATCTGCCGGCATAGGTCTGTGTGGGAAGAGTGCGTGGAACTCGTCTTTGAGGTAGTGCTCCTCCACGGCATAGTACGGTACCCACCTGTTGGCGCTGGCCGGGGTACCTTCCCTGGCAAGGAGATATTCAACCCCCTCTTCCCCCCATCTCGAGTCTAAAATCTCCGTGACCTCGTTGAGTGGCGCCGCCCTCTGTGACCCCCCCTCGTTGGGGCTTTGATGAGTGGGTCTGGTGCGGTTCCTGGTGCCTGAAATCTGTGGGGTTCCTTGTAGGGTGTGAGTACTGATCTATGAAAGACCGGGTGCATTCTGGAGTCCTCCGGGAGTGTCAACCGGAAGGCCACTGGATTGATTTGTGCCTCGACTTGGTAAGGCCCTAGCTGCTTGTGTCCGAGCTTCTTCTTAGCTAATGTTCTGGCCGGCACTGCCTGTGCTGCTAACCAGACCCAGTCCCCCACCTGGATGTCTTCCCCGGCTCTCCTGTGCCTGTCTGCCTGCATTTTGTAGGTGTGTTTTGCGCGTTCCAAGTGCCTTTGGAGTTGCTCGTGGACCTCCTGCAACTCCGCTGCCCAGGCCTCTGCTCCCCATGTCTCCCCCTCCCCTTTCGTCTCTAACCCCGGGAAGGTTCTGGGATGCCGTCTGTCAGGGGTTCAGGAGCAGAGGCACAGGGGAAAGAGGAAGCGGAGAGCGAAGGAGAACAATCCGAGGGCAGCGTAGGTGAGGATGACAGTGGGGGAAGAGATTCCATGAGCCTGTCCAGTGATTCGGAAGATTCCCAGAAGGGAGCACCGATAGCCAGAGCAAGGGGGGTCCCAGGAGGGACGCACCAGAAGCAAGGGACCAGCGGTGACTCCCAAAGCAGCAGCTGGAGATTGGGACCAGTTTCCCCACCAGAGCGTAGCGGGGGGGAAGAGTCCCATGTGTCAGGACCGGCTTCCCCTCCAGGGGAAAGAGAGGATGAGTCAGGGCTGACCACGCCCCTATCGCTGAGTGAGGGAACAGAGGGGAAGCAGTGACAGAAGCAGTGTAACGGTCAGGAGGAAGGTTGCCAGCTGGGCGCGCGCGCCAAGTTCAAATGCACAGGCGCGCGGGACAGCTGGGAGGGAGGATTGGGAGCCAGGTCCTAAAGCACGCCGGAGGCAGGGGGAAGAATCCGGGGACTCTTCAGCATCAGAAGAGTGCAGAAAGGGCAACACCCCGGTGGGCAGGCAGACCCAGAGGAGAAAGGAGCAAAGGAGGAGGTGGAGCAAGGCTAGGGTCTTGAACTGGTGTCTGGGGGGAGGAGATTCAGACGGAGCTTCAGCGGTCTAGGGTTGAGACGTAGAGCTGCGCGTCGCGGCTTTGGAATCGAAACTGAACCTTAATAAAGACTTTTGTATATAACAAGAACTGCCGTTGGTCCTCTGTGAGCTGGGACCTTGGGCAGCTCTGACAGTAAGCTCCGTCTCCCTAAAACCTTCGCAGCGTGAGTTGGCGCAGTGGGGGGCAAAACTTGGCGTTTTGCGAGCTCACGAAGATCGGCAAGGATGGCTACAGAGGAAAAAGTGACAGCCCTGCAAGAAGCAGTCACGAGGCTTTCCATGGAGGTAGCAGCATCCAGAGAGAGGAAGAAACAGCAGCGTTCTGCCAGGATCTGCAAACCAGGTGGGAAATTTTGAAGAAGGAGGGGCTGTCAGGACCCAAGCCAGAGGGAGTTGGCCTCGGAAAGGGGGGGGCAGCATCGTATCCCATTTCGACGGGAATCTGCAGCAGTATCCTAACTTCAGGGCAGACATAGTTTTCGCACTCAAGTTGCTTCGGAAAGACTTTACAGAGGAGGCAGGTTTAGTCGTTGTCTGGGGACTATTCCTGCCTTCGGGTCTGGTCCTGACCGGATGGATACTAGAATCAGCAAGGGATACCCACATGACCTGAAGGTGCTGCTGTGCAATGCCAGGTCAATGATTCATAAGACCACTGCCATCCATGACTTGATCATGGATGGAGGACTTGACCTGGCATGTGTAACAGAGACTTGGTTGGATGAAGCAGATGGGCCTGTCCTTGCCGCTGCTTGTCCACCAGGTTTCTCTTACGCACAGCAACCCAGGTCATGTGGGCGGGGAGGGGGGGTTGCAGTGATTTTTAGAAAGTCATTAGTTTGCACCAGGCGTCCTATTGGGAAGACCCAGTTTTCTGAGTGCATGTTCTGGAAGTTGGGCAATAGGGGCAGTACAGGATTCCTTTTGGTGTACCGACCTCCCCGCTGCACCAAGGATTCCCTGCCCGAGCTGCTTCAGGTCGTGGCGGATGTTCTCCTGGAGACACCTAGCTTGGTCGTCCTAGGGGATTTTAACATCCATGCCGACACGACCTTACAAGGGGCTGCTCGGGACTTCGTGGAAAGCATGGCCTCCATGGGGCTGTCCCTGAATAAGTCTGGCCCAACCCATAGCCGCGGACATGCCTTGGACCTGGTGTTTACCTCTATGGATGTTGGTGATCTGACACTAAGTAAAAGTGAAACAAAAGAAGTGCCATGGTCAGATCACTTCCTGGTGCAACTGGACTTCTCTGCGACCCATCCCCTCTGCAGGGAGGTGGGACCAATTTGGATGGTCCGCCCCTGCCACTTAATGGATACAAATGGTTTCCAGAGAGTGGTAGGGGATGCTTTATCCCATGTTGATGGCCTTTCAGCTGATTCCCTGGTGGCCCGCTGGAATGCGGAGTTAACCAGGGCTATTGACTGTTTGGCTCCGAAGCGCCCTCTCCGATTGCATGGAGCCCAGAGAGCCCCGTGGTTTTCCACGGATCTGAGGGCAATGAAACAATCGTTGAGACGGCTAGAGCGCCGGTGGTGGATAACTCATTCCGAATCTGACCGGACACAGGTTAGAGCTCAACGTAGAGCCTACCAAGTGGCGATAGCGACGGCGAAGAAGAATTTCTTCGCCGCCTCTATTGCATCTGCAGAAAACAGCAGCAGGAGACTTTTTCAGGTGGTTCACAATTTAGCAGAACCACCTGTAACATCGGGGCCCAGTACGGGCCACATATTCTCCTGCAATGATTTTGCAAAGTTTTTTGCAGATAAAATCTCTCAGATTCGGGAAGAAGTAGACTCCACCGTGGGAGCAGGGCCGGGGCGGGAGAGTGCTAGAGTTCTATCTAGTCAGGTTGAGTGGGATCAATTGCAATCTGTTACCTCTGAGGATGTGGACAGGCTGCTTGGACGAGTGAAACCAACCACCTGTCTCCTGGATCCTTGCCCATCCTGGCTTATAAAAGCTAGCCGGGAAGGACTGGGCAATGGGCTTCGTGGGGTGGTGAATGCTTCCCTCCGTGAGGGAGCCTTCCCAGACCCACTGAAAGAGGCGGTTATTAAACCGCTTCTTAAAAAACCATCTTTAGATGCGGCCACAATGGCCAACTATCGCCCAGTCTCAAATCTTCCATTCTTGGGCAAGGTGATAGAGCGAGCGGTTGCCGAACAACTCCAGGCACGCCTGGAAGAAGCGGACCATTTGGATCCCTTCCAGTCGGGATTCAGGCCTCATCATGGGACTGAAACTGCCTTGGTCGCACTGGTTGATGATCTCCGGCGGGCTAGGGACAAAGGTGAGAGCTGTTTCCTAGTTCTGCTGGATCTCTCAGCGGCGTTTGATACCATTGACCATAACATCCTTCTGGACCGTCTTGAGGGGCTGGGAGCTGGGGGCACTGTCCTACAGTGGTTCCGCTCCTTCCTCCTGGGCCGTGTTCAGAAAGTGGTGGTGGGGGATGAGTGTTCAGACCCCTGGGCTCTCACTTGTGGGGTGCCTCAGGGTTCTGTCCTCTCCCCCATGCTTTTCAATATTTACATGCAGCCGCTGGGAGAGATCATCAGGAGGTTTGGGATGGGTGTTCATCAGTATGCGGATGATACCCAGCTCTACCTCTCTTTTAAATCAGAACCAGTGAGGGCAGTGAAGGTCCTGTGTGAGTGTCTGGAGGCGGTTGGAGGATGGATGGCGGCTAACAGATTGAGGTTGAATCCTGACAAGACAGAAGTACTGTTTCTGGGGGACAGGAGGCGGGCAGGTGTGGAGGATTCCCTGGTCCTGAATGGGGTAACTGTGCCCCTGAAGGACCAGGTGCGCAGCCTGGGAGTCATTTTGGACTCACAGCTGTCCATGGAGGCACAGGTCAAATCTGTGTCCAGGACAGCTGTTTACCAGCTCCATCTGGTACGTAGGCTGAGACCCTATCTGCCTGCGGACTGTCTCGCCAGAGTGGTGCATGCTCTGGTTTTCTCCCGCTTGGACTACTGCAATGCATTCTACGTGGGGCTACCTTTGAAGGTGACTCGGAAACTACAACTAATCCAGAATGCGGCAGCTAGACTGGTGACTGGGAGCGGCCGCCGAGACCATATAACACCGGTCTTGAAAGACCTACATTGGCTCCCAGTATGTTTCCGAGCACAATTCAAAGTGTTGGTGCTGACCTTTAAAGCCCTAAACGGCCTCGGTCCAGTATACCTGAAGGAGCGTCTCCACCCCCATCATTCTGCCCGGACGCCGAGGTCCAGCGCCAAGGGCCTTCTGGTGGTTCCCTCATTGTGAGAAGCGAAGCTACAGGGAACCAAGCAGAGGGCCTTCTCGGTAGTGGCGCCCACCCTGTGGAATGCCCTTCCAGCAGATGTCAAAGCGATAAACAGCTACCTGTCATTCAGAAGACATCTTAAGGCAGCCCTGTTCAGGGAAGTTTTTAACGTGTGATATTTTACTGTATTTTTGGTTTTTATGGAAGCCGCCCAGAGTGGCTGGGGAGGCCCAGCCAGATGGGCGGGGTATAAATAATAAATTATTATTATTATTATTATTATTTAGAGATGAGGAGGAGAAAGTGGGGTTCATAATAACTCATCTGCATGGGGAAGCTAAATCGTGGCTGCGCAATTTGTGGCGCGAAAATGACCCCGCCCTCAAGGATTCAACAGCTTTTATCAAGGCGATGGACGCTTGTTTTCAATCAACAGTTGATGTGGATTTGGCCAGAAGGGAAATGCATGGGTTGAAGCAGGGGAAAGCCACTGTGAGAAAAGGACTCAGCAGCCGTCCGAGACTTGTTATGGGAGGGGCTGAATGGGGCTGTGAAGGATGAAATTGCACGGGGGGACAGACCCAGCAGCACCGCGGAAGTAGTCCACAGAGCGCTGGCGATAGGAGTGCGTCTGGAAGAACGCCCTTGGAGCAAAGATGACGGACGTTTGGGATGCACACCAGCCAGATCAGCTCCTTTCCTACCCAGAGAGCCAGCGCGCGCCCAGTCCACGCCTCCACTGGGAGGGGGAGAAGAGCCGATGGAGATAGGTGGTGCCAGGGCTCAGACAGCAACCAGAGCCCAAACACCAGGAGCAGTCAAGGCGAAGCCTCCTAGAGGAAGCAGGAAGTGTTACATCTGCGACAGTGCACAGCACATGGCCAAAGAGTGTCCCTAGAGGCTCCAAAAGCACACTGCAGCCTCAGCAACAGTAAAAGGAGCAGTGCAGCAAGGGGAACAGCTACAGGGAAACGACGAAGCCTGACTGGAGGCGGAAGCACTGGGGCCCAGCCAGGCGAGTCAGTGAAGCAGTCCCCAGAGATTTTACAGCCCACAGACCCACTCCCGCCCAAACCAGTGGTGCAACTCACTGCATCGCTCCAGCTACCCAATGGATTCACTATGGAAGTGCCCATTACCATTGACTCTGGTAGTAATGCAGACTTTATAGGAGTGGATTTCATCAAGCAACATCGCATAGCGCTCCTGCCAGCCACGATGCCCCTGAAAGTCGTCATGGTCGATGGAAGAGACTTGCTGGGGGGACAGGTGGTCAAGCAAACGCCGCCGATGGTGATGCAAATTGGAAATCATGGGAAGTCATCAGCTTCAATGTCATCCACCTGTCGGACACGCCCGTAGTATTGGGCATGAGTTGGCTGCACAGGCACAGCCCGGCATTGGCATGGTACCAGCGTCAATTAACTTTCTGCTCCTCCTACTGCGCAGAACACTACATCCTGACTAGCCCGGAGGAAGAGGGGCAAGAGGATGACCCGCAGCTACACTTAGGCATGCTGCAAGCGGTACCCCACAAGTACACGGCGTTTTTGGAGGTTTTCTGCGAGAAGGAAGCGGACAAGCTGCCTCCCCACAGGCCCTACGATTGCAAGATTGACCTCCTGCCGGGGGCGACGCTGCCGACCGGGAAACTGTATTCCATGTCTGAAGACGAACTGCAAGAACTCAGGGAGTTCATAGATCACAACTTGAAGTGAGGTTTCATCCAGGAGTCCAAAGCAGTGGGGGGCAGTCCCGTGTTTTTCGTGAAGAAAAAGGACACGCCCCAAAAGAGGCTTGTAGTTGATTACAGGGTCATAAATTCGAGGACGAAGCCCACGGCATTCCCCATGCCCAAGATCGACGACCTGCTCGCGACGGTGAGGAAGGGACGCATCTTCACCAAGTTGGATCTTCGAGGGGTGTACAACCTCATACGTGTGCGAGAGGGCGATGAGTGGAAGACGGCCATGTTAATGCCTTTGGTCACCTATGAATACAGAGTTATGCCATTTGGTTTGCAAAATGGCTCCCATTGTTTCCAAGCCTTCATGCACCACATGTTAGCGGGACTCCTCTACAAGAAGTGCGTCTGCTTCCTGGACGACATCCTGATTTTTTCGGAATCGCAGGAGGCTCACGAGAGAGACGTCAAGGAGGTCCTGCAGAGACTACGGGAGCACAGACTTTACGCCAAACTGGAGAAGTGCCAGTTTGACATGACAGAGGTGGATTTCCTGGGCTACAAGCTGTCCGACAAGGTACTCGCCATGGACAGCACCAAGGTCCGCTCGGTGTTGGACTGGAAGAGCCCGCGCAATCGGAAGGAGGTCCAGAAGTTCATCGGCTTCGCCAACTTTTATCGCAAGTTCATCAAGGGGTTCGCGATGGAGACGGCAGCCATCACGGACACCCTCAGCTCCAAGAAGAAGAAGTTCACCTGGACGGACCAGGCGGAACAGTCCTTTCAGAGACTCAAGAGACAGCTGCTACACGTCAACCCCAGCAAACCAATGAGGGTTGAGACGGATGCCTCGGACAGAGCGGTGGGGGCCGTCCTGTTGCAACAAGATCCGCAAGGGGACTGGAGGCCGTGCGCATTCTACTCCCGAAAACTCAGCAAGTCGGAACAGAACTACACCATCTGGGACAGGGAGTTGCTGGCCATTCATGCAGCCTTCAAAGCGTGGCAGCACTTCTTCGTTGGAGCCAAACACACGGTGCAGGTACGCACGGACCATAAGAACCTGGAGTACAGGCGCACGGCGCGGTTCCTGAACCAGAGACACATCCGCTGGGCGGAGGTCTTCGTGGATTTCGACTTCAGGATAGAATACATCCCGGGAGGCAACAATGTTATGGCGGATGCACTATCCAGGAAGCCGCAGTATCTCGAGGAAGCGGCACCGGTGGCAGCCAAACACATTTTTGCACCGAAAGCGTGGGCGTGCGCTTCGGCCACCATGGACCTGGACGCCGTACGTCGCGCGCTGCAGACGGATTCCTTCGCACGATCCAAGATGGAGGAGGTGCGGAGAGGCACAGCGAAGGACGGCGAGTTCCAGATACGCGACGGACTGCTCATCCGCAAGGGGGCCCTCTACGTGCCGGGAGACGACCTCCGCGCGAAAGTGCTGCAGCAGTTACACGACGCACCCAGCGCTGGGCACTTCGGCAAGGACAAGACGCCGGAATTAGTTGCCAGAGACTTTTGGTGGCCCAAGATGAGGGGAGAAGTCGCGGATTACGTCACGAGGTGTGACACATGCCAAAGGGCCAAACCAGTACACAGGCCACCAGCGGGATTGTTGGAACCGCTACAGACGCCTCTCGAGCCGTGGGAGAAAGTGGCCCTGGACTTTGTCACAGATCTGCCCAGCTCGCGAGGCAAGACAGCGGTACTGGTGGTCGTAGACCTGTTCACCAAGAAGGCGCACTTCATTCCTTGCGCGAAGGTAGCCACAGCGGAACAGACAGCCAAGCTGTTCATAGACCATGTATTCAAGGTTCACGGCTTACCGCGGTCCATCTTGTCCGACCGGGGTCGCCAATTCATCTCGAGCTTCTGGGAGAAGCTGCTAGGCATCCTGAACGTCAAGATCAACTTAGCGTCGGCAAGACATCCGCAAACCAACGGACAAGCGGAGAGGGTCAACGCCATCATGCAGCAGTACCTGCGATGCTACGCGAATCAACAGCCCTCGACCTGGGTGGACTACCTACCGCTAGCCGAGTTTGCCTACAACAACACGAAGCACGTGTCAGGGACTGCCGCTAGGTCCCAGCTCACAGAGGACCAACGCCCAGTGGATCTTATATACAAAAGTCTTTATTGAAGTTTAGTTTCCATTTCCAAGCTCTGGGCGCGCAGACCCCACGTCTTGACGCTAGATCGGCTAAGTCCCCTCTGACTCGCTGCTAAAGCCACACCACTTTAAGATTCTCGCTTTGCTCCACCTCCTACGCTGCTCCTTCCTACGCTGGGTCCTTCTGCCCTCAGGGGTTATCTCTTTCCTCGATTCCTCTGACGCTGACCCCCCTGAGCTCCACCCTTCCTTCCGGCGGGCTTTAGGACCTGGCTCCCTGTCCGGACTCCCTGCTGTGCCGCTCGCCTGTACATTTGAACTTGGCGCGCGCGCCCAGGCGGTAACCTTCCTTCTGACCGTTTCCCCGCTTCCGGATGTGGGCGTGGCCAACCCTGCCTCCTCTCCTCCCGCCGGTGGCAAGAACACTGGTCCCGACTCCTGGGACTCCCCCTCCCCACTGCGCTCAGGTGGGGAAGCTGGCCCCGATTTCCAGCTGCTGCTCAGGGACTCCCCGCTGGCCCCTCCCTCCTGAGGTTTCTCCCCTGGAACCTCCCTCGCTCTGGCCATCGGTGCTCCCTTCTGTGAGTCCTCCGATTCGCTAGAGAGGCTTGAGTCACGACTCTGGTAACTGTCACTGCCTGCACCCCCTTCGTCCTCTTCCTCCTCACTCTCCATTTGCTCCCCCTCCTGTGTCTCTCCTTCTGAACCCCTGACAGCACGTATCCACAGGGGTGACACCGTTCTTCGCCAACAATGGACGACATCCCAGAACCTTCCCGGGGTTAGAGAAAGTGGGGGAAGGGGAGACACAGGGAGCAGAGGCTTGGGCAGAGGATTTGCGGGAGGTCTACGAGCAGCTCCGAAGGCATTTAGAACGGGCAAAGCAAGCATACAAGGTGCAGGCAGACAGGCACAGGAGAGTAGGGGAACACATACGGGTGGGGGACTGGGTCTGGTTAGCAGCCCAGGCAGTGCCGGCCAGGACGTTAGCTAAGAAGAAGCTCAGACACAAACAGCTAGGACCTTACCAAGTCGAGGCACAAATCAATCCGGTAGCCTTCCGGTTGACACTCCCGGAGTGTTCCAGAATGCACCTGGTCTTTCATAGATCAGTGCTTACACCCTACAAGGAGCCCCACAGGTTCCAGGCGCCAGGGAACGTACCAGATCCACTCCGCAAATCGCCAACAGGAGGGGGGTCGCCGAGAGCAGGGCCACTCAACGGCGTCACGGAGATTTTGGACTCGAGATGGGGGGAAGAGGGGGTTGAGTATCTCCTCGCCAGGGAAGGTACCCCGGCCAGTGCCAACAGCTGGGTACCGTACTATGCGGTGGAGGAGCACTACCTCAAATACGAGTTCCATGCACTCTTCCCACACAGACCTATGCTGGCAGATTATTTCGACGAATATCTTTTCACACCCACACTTTCAGCCAGCACGTTCCAGGGG
The DNA here is from genome assembly GCF_964234715.1 of Podarcis melisellensis. Taxonomy (NCBI): domain Eukaryota; kingdom Metazoa; phylum Chordata; class Lepidosauria; order Squamata; family Lacertidae; genus Podarcis; species Podarcis melisellensis. The sequence goes on along the minus strand of NW_028113149.1, from coordinate 81,478 downwards.
TTCTCATCAGACGAGGAACGAGCACCCGACACACGCTCCCCAGAGGGATCACTCTCGGGGTCTGTTACAGACCGCTCTTATTGGTGGGACGATCAACAGGAGGAGGGCTGGAGCAGGGAGCTGCTGAAGGGGCCTTGGCAGGCAGCCTCCCCCGAGGCGACCAGGGGGGGAGACGGACATGGACATGTTGGGGGAGGGTCCTGGGTTCGAGCACAGCTGCAGAGAGATGGAAGCAGAGGAGATTGACATCGATGAGCCCATTCCGGACTGGCTGGACTCAACCAGCCGGCTGCACATCAGAGGGGAGGAACTGTATCCCGCACTCACCCCCATAACACTGGAGCACCTGGAACCCGCACCCAAAGAGGAGGAGGGGGAAGGGGGCTTCGAAGGGGGGATGGATGTCAGGGGTTCAAGAGCAGAGGCACAGGGGAAAGAGGAAGCGGAGAGCGAAGGGGAACAATCCGAAGGCAGTGTAGGTGAGGATGACAGTGGGGCAAGAGATTCCATGAGCCTGTCCAGTGATTCGGAAGATTCCCAGAAGGGGGCACCGATAGCCAGAGCAAGGGGAGTCCCGGGAGGGACGCACCATAAGCAAGGGACCAGCGGTGACTCCCAAAGCAGCAGCTGGAGATCGGGACCAGTTTCCCCACCAGAGCGTAGCGGGGGGGATGAGTCCCATGTGTCAGGACCGGCTTCCCCTCCAGGGGAAAGAGAGGATGAGTCAGGGCTGACCACGCCCCTATCGCTGAGTGAGGGAATAGAGGGGATGTCAGATCCAGCTAGCCCCCCCGAAGGGGGAAGCAGTGACAGGAGCAGTGTAACAGTCAGGAGGAAGGTTGCCGGCTGGGCGCGCCCGCCAAGTTCATATGCACAGGCGCGCTGGACAGCCGGGAGCGCAGATTGGGAGCCAGGTCCTAAAGCACGCCGGAGGCAGGGGGAAGAATCCGGGGACTCTTCAGCATCAGAAGAGTCCAGAAAGGGCAACACCCCAGCGGGCAGAAGGACCCAGAGGAGAAAGGAGCAAAGGAGGAGGTGGAGCAAGGCTAGGGTCTTGAACTGGTGTCTGGGGGGAGAAGATTCAGACGGAACTTCAGCGGTCTAGGGTTGAGACGTAGAGCTGCGCGCCGCGGCTTTGGAATCGAAACTGAACCTTAATAAAGACTTTTGTATATAACAAGAACTGGCGTTGGTCCTCTGTGAGCTGGGACCTTGGGCAGCTCTCATAGTAGGCTTCATAATAACTCATCTGCATGGGGAAGCTAAAGCGTGGCTGCGCAATTTATGGCGCGAAAATGATCCCGCCCTCCAAGATTCAAACGCCTTTATCAAGGCTATGGACGATTGTTTTAAATCAACAGTAGATGTGGATGTGGTCAGGAGGGAAATGCATGGACTGAAGCAGGGCAAAGCCACTGTGAGACAATATCACTCCCGCTTTTTTGCGTTAGTAAATGTGCTGGGCTGGGAGAAGGACTCCATTGTCGTCAGGGATCTGTTCTGGGAGGGGCTAAATGGGCCCGTGAAAGATGAGCTGGCGAGGGGGGAGAGACCCAACAGCACCACAGAAGTCGTCCAGAAAGTGCTGTCGATTGGGGTGCGCCTGGAAGAACGCCTTTGGGGCAGGGATGAGGGACGTATGGGACGCACACCAGCCAGAACAACTCCCTTCCTACCCAGAGAGACAGCGCACGCGCAATCCACGCCTCCACTGGGGGGGGAGAAGAGCCGATGGAGATAGGTGGTGCCAGGGCTCAGACAGCAACCAGAGCCCAAACACCAGGAGCAGTCAAGTCGAGGGAGCAGGAAGTGTTATATTTGCGACAGTGCACAGCACATGGCCAAAGAGTGTCCCCAGAGGCTCCAGAGGCACACTGCAGCCGCAGCAACAGTAAGGGGAGCAGTTCAGCAAGGGGAACAGCTGCAGGGAAACGACGAAGCCTGGTTGGAGGCAGAGGCACTGTGGCCCAGCCAGGCGAGTCAGTGAAGCAGACCCCAGAGATTTTACAGCCCACAGACCCCCTCCCGCCCAAACCAGTGGTGCAACTCACCGCATCGCTCCAGCTGCCCAATGGACTCACCCTGGAAGTACCTATTACCATTGACTGTGGTAGTAATGCAGACTTTGTAGGAGTGGATTTCATCAAGCAACATCGCATAGCACTCCTACCAGCCACAAAGCCCCTAAACGTCGTCACAGTCGATGGCAGAGAGCTACTGGGAGGACAGGTGGTACAGCAAACACCGCCAATGGTAATGCAAATTGGAAATCACCACGAAGTCATCAGCTTCAACGTCACCCACCTGTCGGACACGCCCATAGTGTTGGGCATGAGTTGGCTGGATAGGCACAACCCGGCATTAGCATGGTACCAACATCAATTGACCTTCTGCTCGTCCTACTGCACAGGATTGAGACGTAGAGCTGCGCGCCGCGGCTTTGAAATCGAAACTGAACTTCAATAAAAACTTTTGTAAATAGTAACGCACTGGCGTTGGTCCTTTGTGAGCTAGGACCTCGGGCAGCTCTGACAGCATGTGTCACACCTAGTGACATAATCCGCGACTTCACCCCTCATCTTGGGCCACCAAAAGTCTCTGGCAACTAATTCCGCCGTCTTGTCCTTGCCGAAGTGCCCGGCGCTGGGCGCGTCGTGTAACTGCTGCAGTACTCTTGCGCGGAGGTCGTCTCCCGGCACGTAGAGGGCCCCTTTGCGGATGAGCAGTCCGTCGCGTATCTGGAACTCGTCGTCCTTCGCTGTGCCTCTTCGCACCTCCTCCATCTTGGATTGAGCGAACGAATCCGTCCGCAGCGCGCGACGTACCGCGTCCAGGTTGACGGTGGCTGAAGGACACGCCCACGCTTTCGGTGCGAAAATGTGTTTGGCCGCCGCCGGTGCTGCTTCCTCGAGATACTGCGGCTTCCTGGACAGCGCATCCGCCATGACGTTGCTGTCTCCCGGGATGTATTCTATCCGGAAGTCGAAATCCGCAAAGAATTCCGCCCAGCGGATGTGTCTCTGGTTCAGGAACCGCGCCGTGCGCCAGTACTCCAGGTTCTTATGGTCCGTGCGGACCTGCACTGTGTGTTTGGCTCCGATGAGGAAGTGCCGCCACGCCTTGAAGGCTGCATGAATGGCCAGCAACTCCCTGTCCCAGATGGTGTAGTTCTGTTCCGACTTGCTGAGTTTCCTGGAGTAGAATGTGCATGGCCTCCAGTCCCCTTGCGGATCTTGCTGCAACAGGACCGCCCCCACCGCTCTGTCCGAGGCGTCCACTGCTAGACGTAAACCCTCATTGGTTTGCTGGGGTTTACGTCTAGCAGCTGTTCTTCGGACGCGAAAGGACTGCTCCGCCTGGTCCGTCCAGGTGAACTTCTTCTTGGAGCTAAGGGTGTCCGTGATGGCCGCCGTCTTCATCGCGAACCCCTTGATGAACTTGCGATAAAAGTTGGCGAAGCCGACGAACCTCTGGACCTCCTTCCGGTTGCGCGGGCTCTTCCAGTCCAGCACCAAGCGGACCTTGGTGCTGTCCATGGCGAGTCCCTTGTCGGACAGCTTGTAGCCCAGGAAATCCACCTCCGTCATGTCAAACTGGCACTTCTCCAGTTTGGCGTAAAGTCTGTGCTCCCGTAGTCTCTGCAGGACCTCCTTGACGTCTCTCTCGTGAGCCTCCTGCGATTCCGAAAAAATCAGGATGTCGTCCAGGAAGCAGACGCACTTCTTGTAGAGGAGTCCCGCTAACATGTGGTGCATGAAGGCTTGGAAACAATGGGAGCCATTTTGCAAACCAAACGGCATAACTCGATATTTATAGGTGCCTAAAGGCGTAAACATGGCCGTCTTCCACTCATCGCCCTCCCGCATGCGTATAAGTTTGTACGCCCCTCGTAGATCCAACTTGGTGAAGATTCGTCCCTTCCTCACCGTCGCGAGTAGGTCGTCGATCTTAGGCATGGGGAAAGCTGTGGGATTCGTCCTGGAATTGATAATGCGGTAATCACAAACCAATCTCCGTTGGTTCGTGTCTTTCTTCTTCACGAAAAACCCGGGACTGCCCCCCACTGCTTTGGATTCTTGGATGAATCCCCGCTTCAAGTTGTGATCTATGAACTCCCTGAGTTCTTGCAGTTCGTCTTCAGACATGGAATACAGTTTTCCAGTCGGCAGCGTCGCCCCCGGCAGGAGGTCCATCTTGCAGTCGTAGGGTCTGTGGGGAGGCAGCTTGTCCGCTTCCTTCTCGCAGAAGACCTCCAAAAACTCCTTGTACTTGTTGGGTACCGCGTGCACCATGCCTAAGTGTAGCTGTGGTTCATCCTCTTGCCCCTCATCTTCCTGGCTGGTCAGGAGGCAGTGTTCTGCGCAGTAGGAGGAGCAGAAGGTCAATTGACTCTGGTACCATGCCAATGCCGGGCTGTGCCTATCCAACCAACTCATGCCCAACACTATGGGCGTGTCCGACAGGTGGGTGACGTTGAAGCTGATGACTTCGTGGTGATTTCCAATTTGCATTACCATTGGCGGTGTTTGCTGTACCACCTGTCCTCCCAGTAGTTCTCTGCCATCGACCGTGACGACGTTCAGGGGCATCGTGGCTGGTAGGAGCGCTATGCGATGTTGCTTGATGAAGTCCACTCTTACAAAGTCTGCATTACTACCACAGTCAATGGTAATTGGAACTTCAAGTGTGAGTCCATTGGGCAACTGGAGCGATGCAGTGAGTTGCACCACTGGTTTGGGCGGGAGGGGGTCTGTGGGCTGCAAAATCGCTGGGGGCTGCTTCACTGACAGCGCCTGGCTGGGCCCAAGTGCCTCTGCTTCCAACCAGGCTTCAGTTTACCTCTGGAGCCTCTGGGGACACTCTTTGGCCATGTGCTGTGCACTGTCGCAGATGTAGCACTTCCTGCTCCCTCTAGGAGCCTTCGCCTTGACTGCTCCTGGCGTTGGGGCTCTGGTTACTGTCTGAGCCCTGGCACCACCTATCTCCATCGGCTCTTCTTCCCCTCCCAGTGGAGGCGTGGACTGCGCGCGTGCTGTCTCTCTGGGCAGGAAAGGAGGCGTTCTGGCTGTTGTGCGTCCCATATGTCCCTCATCCCTGCTCCAGGGGCGTTCTTCTAGGCGCACCCCTATCTGCAGCGCTTTCTGGACGACTTCTGCGGTGCTTTTGGGCCTCTCCCCCCTCACCAGCTCATCTTTCACGGGCCCATTTAGCCCCTCCCAGAACAGATCCCTGAGGGCAGCGGAGTCCTTCTCCCAGCCCAGCACATTTACTAACGCAAAAAAGCGGGAGTGATACTGTCTCACAGTGGCTTTGCCCTGCCTCAGCCCATGCATTTGCCTCCTGGCCACATCCACATCTACTGTTGATTTAAAACAATCGTCCACAGCTTTGATAAAGGCGTCTGAATCTCGGAGGGCGGGATCATTTTCACGCCATAAATTGCGCAGCCACGCTTTAGCTTCCCCGTGGAGTTGCGTTATTATGAAGCCTACTTTCTCCTCCTCATCTCTAAAGTCTTTCCGAAGCAAATTGAGCGCGAAAACTATGTCTGCTCTGAAGTAAGGATACTGCTGCAGGTTCCCGTCGAAGTGAGCTACGATGCTGCCCCCCCTTTTCTCGAGGCCAACTCCCTCCGGTTTGGGTCCTGGCTGCCCTTCCTTGCCCCAACGTTCCCACCTGGCTTGCAGATCCCGGCATAGCGCTGCTGCTTCTTCTTCCCTCTTTTTGGATGCTGCTACTTCTGCGTAAAGCGTCGTGACTGCTTTTTGCAGCTCTTTCATCCTCTCCTCTGTAGACATCTTTGCCGATCTTCGTGAGCTCGCAAAACACCAAGTTTTGCCCCCCGCTGCGCCAACTCACGCTGCGAGGGTTCAATTTTTTTAGAGACGGAGCTTACTGTCAGAGCTGCCCGAGGTCCCAGCTCACAAAGGACCAACGCCAGTGCGTTACTATTTACAAAAGTCTTTATTGAAGTTCAGTTTCGATTTCAAAGCCACGGCGCGCAGCTCTACGTCTCAAACTCTAGACCGCTGAAGCTCCGTCTGAATCTCCCCCCCCCAGACACCAGTTTAAGACTCTAGCCTTGCTCCACTTCTTCCTTTGTTTTTTTTTTGTTTTTTTTTTATAAATATTTTATTAGGTTTTTAATAAACAAATTTCCACTTTCAAATACATACTTCCGTAAATCCAATGGACTTCCCCCATCTCCCGAGCACTGCATTCCCTGTGTAACCAAAACCTCAGCAATTTGTTGACTTGTTTTATACATAACAATATATCTTCCATTTTATCGTGTTATCTGTTGTAAACATTTCGATACAATTGCATTAATTTTTAATTTCCACACAATAAAAATATTTCGTTACCTCACTTCTGTCTTATAGTGTCTTATTTATCAATTCAGAAATTTGCCGATACTGAAGGTATACCTTCCTAGAAAGGAGCATTTTTTAACATTCATACAACTTATAATGCTTTTTCAAATAGTCCTTAAAATTTTTCCAAACTTCCTCCGTTTCTTCTTCTCCCGAGTCTCGAATTCTGCCAGTCATTTCAGCCAACTCCATATAGTCCATCAGCTGCGTCTGCCATTCTTCCAATGTGGGTAGATTTTGTGTCTTCCAGTGCTTTGCCAACAGAATCCTCGCTGCTGTAGTAGCGTACATAAAGAAAGTTCTATCTTTCTTGACCATCCTCTGGTCTACCATGCCCAGAAGGAAGGCCTCCGGTTTCTTAGGTAAGGTGAATCTCAGCACCTTTTTTAGTTCATTATGTATCATTTCCCAGAAGGCCTTCACTTTCGGGCAGGTCCACCAGAGGTGTAAAAATGTCCCTTCCTCTTCCTTACATTTCCAACATTTATTATCGGACAGGTGATATATCTTTGCAAGCTTGACTGGGGTCATGTACCACCGGTATATCATTTTCATAATGTTTTCCTTCAAGGCAGTACATGCCGTGAATTTCATTCCGGTGTTCCATAACCTTTCCCAGTCTTCAAACATAATGTTATGCCCCAAGTCCTGTGCCCACTTTATCATAGAGGATTTGACAATCTCATCCTGTGTGTTCCATTTAAGCAGCAAGTTATACATTCTCGAAATTAGCTTGGATTTTGGCTCAAGCAACTCTGTTTCTAGTTTCGATTTTTCCTCCTGAAAACCCACTTTTTTGTCTGCTTTAAAAACTTCCTGGATTTGAGCATAATGCAACCAATCTCGCACCTTGTTTTTTAACTTTTCCATACTCTGTAACCTCCATTTATCTCCAATTTTTTCAATTATTTCCCAATATTTAGGCCAGTGGGCCTCCATATTGAGTCTTTTACGTGCTTTGGCCTCCATCGGTGAGAGCCACCTCGGAGTTTTACTCTCCAATAAGTCTTTGTATTTTGACCAGACCATGAAAATTGCCCTTCTGACAATATGGTTTTTGAACAATTTATGAACTTTAACCTTGTCATACCACAAATATGCATGCCACCCAAAAGCATTATCAAATCCCTCCAGGTCAAGGACGTCGGTGTTCTCCAATAGGATCCAATCCTTCAACCAGCAGAGGGCTGCAGCTTCATAATATAACCTCAAGTCCGGCAGGGCAAACCCCCCTCTTTCTTTCGCATCTGTTAGTATTTTAAACTTTATTCGGGGCTTTTTGCCCTGCCAGACAAATTTAGATAAATCCCTCTGCCATTTTCCAAAACATTCCACCTTATCCACGATCTGGAGGGACTGAAACAAAAATAGCATTTTCGGCAATACATTCATCTTTATAGCAGCTATTCTGCCCAACAAGGAAAGTTTTAATCTTGACCATGTTTCCAGATCTCTTTTTATCTCTGACCAACATTTCTCATAGTTGTCCTTAAATAAATTCAAATTTTTGGAGGTCAAGTGCACCCCTAGGTACTTTACTTTTTTAACCACATTTAGTTCTGTTTCTTTTCTGAACTCCTCTATTTCAGTAGTTGTCAAATTTTTTGCTAAAACTTTAGTTTTTTGTTTATTCAGCTTGAATCCCGCCACCCGACCAAAATCAGAAATTAATTCTAACGCTCTTTTAGTACTAGAGGCTGGCTCCTGTAATGTTAATACCAAGTCGTCTGCGAAAGCTTTCAGTTTATATTGTTTCTCTCCGACCACAATTCCCTGTGTCAACCGGTCATTTCTAATCATGTTCAGTAGCACCTCCAGGACTGAAATAAACAACAGAGGAGATAGAGGGCACCCCTGTCGTGTCCCTTTTTCAATTTTAAACTCCTCTGTCACCACGTTGTTTACTATCAATTTGGCCTTTTGTTCTGAATAAATTGCTTCTATTCCATTTTCAAACCCCCGCCCTACTCCCATCCTTTCCAAATTTTTCTTCATAAACAGCCAAGAAATGTTGTCAAAGGCCTTCTCCGCATCAATAAAAATCAACACCGCTCTTGTGTTTGAATTAATCTGTAAAAACTCCAAAATGTCAATGATGTTTCTTGTGTTGTCAAATAAATGCCTACCAGGGAGAAAGCCTGCTTGGTCCTTATGAATCACTTCATTTAAGACTTTCTTAAACCTACTTGCCAAAATGTCTGCAAAAATTTTATAATCCACATTTAGGAGTGAGATAGGACGGTAGTTTTTAAGTTGAGTTTTTTCAGATTCTAGTTTTGGGATCAACGTGATGAAGGCTTCTTTCCACGTTTCCGGTGCCTTCCTCCCCTCCATAATCTGGTTGCAAACTTCCAGCAATGGTTGTGTCAATGAGTCCTTCAGTACCTTATAATATTTGGAAGTAAGCCCATCAGGTCCCGGAGATTTGCCCAGTTGGAGGTTCTGAATGGCGCATTCAATTTCTTGGGTTGTGATATTACAGTTCAGGGTTGCTCTCATTTCCTGGGGTATTTTTTGTAATCCATTAGTTATAACAAATTGGTCCACCTCTGAGCTTTTTTGTGGCCTTTGAGAATAGAGTTCTTTGAAATATCTCTGGAAGGACCTTCTAATTTCATCGGGTTTCTGAACCATTCTCCCTTCAATCTCTAGATTTGTAACTGTGTTAAGTTTTTGTCTCTTTTTCAGCTGCCAGGCTAACAATTTTCCACATTTGTTTGCAGATTCAAAGGATCTTTGTTTCATTTGTTTAATTTTCCATTCCACCTCTTGATTTATCAGTTTCGAATATTGTGCCTGGAAAAACTTCACTTCTCTCAATACTTCCTTTGATTTAGGCCTGGATCTCAGTTTTCTCTCTCCTTCTCTTATTTTCTCCAAGATCTTCTCCTTCTTTTCATTCCAGAGTCTTTTTTTAATCGTGTTCTGTTGTATTAGAAACCCTCTTATCACTGCTTTGCTTGCGTCCCAGATTATTCTTTTTTCCACATTTGTCTTTAAGTTTATTTCAAAATAGTCCTTTAAAACTTTTTGGGCCTTCTTAACAATCTCCTGATCTCTTAACAAGGCGTCATTCATTCTCCATCTGAACGATCCGGTTGTATTTAGTCTCAATTCCATTCTCAAGGCGTTGTGGTCGGAGCAGGTTTTTGGGCAGATTTCCACTTTTCTGGTCTTAGGTGCCAGCCCTCTAGTTATCCATATTTGGTCGATTCGCGTCCATGTCATATGGGCCTCAGAAAAGAAAGTTCCTTCTTTCCCTAGAGGGTTCTTGATCCTCCATATGTCGATCAAATCCAAATTGTCAGTCATTTCAAAAAAGGTTTTTGGAAGTCTGCCATCTTTCGTTATATTAGCACTTTGTGACTTATCCATATTCACTGAGGCGACACCGTTCATATCTCCCAACATGATAATGTTGTTATAGTCCAAATAGTCCAGCATAATCTCATGCAGCTTCTTAAAAAATTCCGATTTTCCATCATTTGGGGCGTAGATTCCTAGAATTAAAAACTTTTCTCCTTGTGTCTGGATTTCAATTGCCAAAATTCTGCCCTGTTCGTCTTTAAATACAAATTTTGGGGACAAGTTCTCCTTTGCATAGATCACCACTCCTCTTTTCTTAACTTTATCCGATGAAATAAATTCTTGGCCTAACCTTTTATTAATTAGCACTTTTCTATGGAGTCTTGTCACATGTGTTTCTTGCAGGCAAATAATGTCCAATTGTTCTTTTTTCAAAATATGAAATACTTTTCTGCGTTTTTCTGGAGAATTCCCGCCATTTATATTCCAGCTAAGAAGCTGTAGAGACATCCCGGTCTACTTCTTGGGTATCACAGTTGGGTATCTAATTTGTCTTCCTTTTCCGGAAGCTGTGGTGCCGGGCCGCCTCCAGATGGTATGGATCCTGGTGGTAATCCCGGTGGTGGAGGCCAAGAATCTACGGCTCTCTTTTGGAGGTCCTCCTCGTTGTCGTGTAGGAACTTCTGGTGGTCTTCTGGTGTTTTAATTCTTACCTTCTTTCCTTTATAGGTGAATGACAGACCTTGAGGAAATTCCCACCTATAAGGGATTGCGTTGTATCTTAACAATTTGGCCAAGTCTGTGTATGTGGCTCTAAGGTCCAGCAAATATTTAGGAATGTCTCTATAAATTTCTGCCCTTTTACCTTCGACTTCCAGGGATTTTTTAAAGTGTTGGCCTAATATCTTGTCTCTTTCCTCTCTTGTTCTCAAACAAACCAAACAGTCTCTGGACTTATCTTTTTTAACCGATCTTCCCAGTCTGAAGGCCGTCACAATCTTGAAATCTTTATCTTCTTCAACCCCCCAGAATTTAGAAAACAGCTCCGTCAAGAATTTCTCTAGGTTGCCCTGTTCCAACTCTGGGACAGCCCTCAGCCTAAGATTACATTCCTTACTTTTCAGTTCCACCATTGACAGGTAGGCTTGCTGTTCTCCTACCTGTCTTTTCAGAGGTCTTACTTCCCCTTTGATCTCTTCCACCTTCTTGCACGCTTGCTCAGCTTTTTGATTGGCTTCCGCAGCTAATTTGTAGTTCTCCGCCGTAGCTCCTTGCAGTTTCTCAATAGCCTGAGTGTGCTGCGAAACCTGATCTGTTAACTTGCTGATAGTAGATGTAGCTCTATCAATTTTAGATGACTGATCGTCCACCTTCTTATTCAAAAGTGCCAATTGTTCCAAAATTTGTTTCAGGACTGGATCAGTTCCTCCAGCTGCCATTTCTTCTGTAGCAGGCGTTTCAACTTCCTCCTCCTGCGCCGTCAACACAGTTGGCACCGAGGATCTACGATGATGAATCAAGGTTGTTTGGACAAGCTGTCCAGCTCTCTTGTCTTTTTTCTTTTCTTTAGCTTCCTCAGCTAAAGCTTCCTTAGCTTTAGCTGCTCTTGTTTTCGCTGGGCCACTCATTCCCCAGCTGCTGTTCAAGGTCAAATAGTCTTTCAATCCATGAGAAAGGCAAGTCCAGAGTATAAACAATTAAACCACAAAAAATCCCAATAAGATACAGTTCCCAGGCCACTATGCCTCCGCAAATCCACTAGGGGGGGTTTTCAAAGGAAAGAAAGTTTCTTTTCCACCATCAAAGCTCCTACTTCAACTGAAATCCCCAAGTTCAGAAAGGAGGATTTCAGAAAGTTCTGTTTCAAATTAGTGCCACAAGGTAACGGAGAGGTTTCGATGACAGTATTAAAGCGATAGTGTATCCATCAATGCAACAGTTTATGTTAAGAGAAAAGTTTCAGCAGCCTGACAGTACTCATTTGCAACACTGGCAGTCCAATAACTCGGTTATCCCCTTCAATTCCACATCTCTTCACAATAGGAGGAAGATTCTCTAGCACACTGAACCAAAACATTTATTTCTTCACTCTTTTTCAATTTCTAGAAACACACAGTCTATTAATGCCCCTTCTTACTTCTTTCGAGATCTCTTTTTAACGCTTCAGCCCGCATCGGGTTCTTTGCTTTGCTCCGATTAGCAGGACCGGAAGGCGGACTTCCTGTTACTCGCCTCCCGTTTTCAGCCGAAATAGACAAATTTAAGCTAATCCTTAATCAGTTCTTTGGTACCCCTTACTCACGGGTAGATTGCAGCCAATCTCGATGTTTTTCAAGAAGAAAGGTCGGCGCTCATCAGCAACAGCAGCGCGGCTTCACTTCCGCGAAAAGAGCGATGAACTCACAGCGCCGCTCCCCCGTTCACGATCCGGAGCCTCTTACGAGGTCCCTTCCTCGCTTCTGGGGGGGCTTCTGGCACCCGCCGAGTCCCACGGCCACAGGCTCGCTCTGCCTGCGGTTTATCTGGATGGGTCTCCGCTTCGCCGTAGCGGAGGACCCTTTTTCGCGGAGCCCCTCTTCACTGAGTAAAGAGGACCGCCATTGCCGTTTTGCGCCGCCTCCGGAAGTCCGCTCCACTTCTTCCTTTGCTCTTTCCTCCTCTGGTTCCGCCTGTCCACTGGGGTCTCGCTCCTTCTACATTCTTCTGACGCTGATTCCCCTGAGTCTTCCCCCTGCCTCCGGCAGGCTTTAGGACCTGGTTCCAAATCCGTGTTTCCTGCTGTGCCGCGCGCCTGCACATTTGAACTTGGCACGCGCGCCCAGCCGGCAACCTTCCTCCTAACCGTTACACTGCTCCTATCACTGCTTTCCCCTTTGGGGAGGCTATCTGAAACTGACTTCCCCTCCGTTCCCTCACTCTGCGATGGAGGCGTGGCCAGCTCTGACTCATCTTCTCTCCCTGCTGGGGGAGACGCTGGCCCTGATCCATGGGACCCTTCCCCCCCACTACGCTCTGGTAGTGGAAGCTGGTCCTGATCTCCAGCTGCTGCTTTGGGAGTCCCCACTGGCCTTTTGTTTCTGGTGCGTCCTCCCTGGCACTCCCCTTGCCCTGGCCATCGGCGCCCCCTTCTGGGAATCTTCTGATTCACTGGAGAAGCTCATGGAATCTCTCGGGTCACTGTCATACTCCCCTACGCTTCCCTCAGATTCTTCCCCTTCGCTCTCCATTCCCTCTCTCCCCTGTGGCTCTGCTCCTGAGCCCCTGACAGTGGCTAACTCAATCGCTGGCAGAATCCGTCAGTGGGCGTTTCCGGAATTTACTCCAACATAAGAGTTCTTTGACAGAGACTCTTCTTCTAGATTCTCTCCGTGACAGCTTCCTCCGCGGAGTGGGCGTCCCCAGCGGAGGTCCTGAGCCCTCCCCGCTATTCTCACTGGAAACGTCTTGGAGCCCTTCCTCTGATAGTGTTTCTGCAGGAACTCTCCCTCTCCCCCTACTGGTTCCTTCCTCTGCATCCGAGGCTCTCCTAGCCTCCTTGAGTCCTTCCACCACCTGACTCTCCGATGGCAGTTCCCTGACATCCACCTCCCCTCCAGGACCCCCCTCACCCCCCATTTCCCCCTCTTCTTTGGGTGGTGAGGCTGGGAACCCCCGGAAGGAATCCTCCTCATCTTCGGTGGACTCGAAAACCTCTCTCCACCTACTACTGTCCCTTCTTCGCCCATACCCTTCCCCATCTGATTCTTCTTCCTCTTCCTGTCCTGATTCCGGGAACCCCTCGAACTCCTCTTCCTCATCAGTGGTGCCGAAGTCTTCCTCCCAGAACCTAACCAAGGGTTGGGGCTTCCTTGGGAACCGGCGATGAAATGTTCCTACTAAGACCTCATCCTTGACCATTTCTGCCAGCACCCAGGTTTTTTCGGACTCCGGTTCCCCTTCCCATGCCACTAGGTACTCCACCTGTCTCCCCTTCCACCGAGAGTCGAGAATTTCTGCTACGTGACTACTCCGCTCCCTCTCTTCTACTTGCGGTGCTGCAGTAACCTCACTTTCGCGCTCCCCAAATTCTCGCCCCTCCCTGTATAGTAGTGACCTATGGAATACTGGATGCAGTTTCATGTTGTCTGGCAGCCTGAGTTTAAAGGCCACCGTATTGACCTGCTGTATAACCTCGAAGGGTCCCAGTCGTTTTGGCCGCAATTTTTTGCAGCCCCCTTTGAACGGTAACCCTTGTGTTGACAACCACACCCGGTCCCCCACCCTTATGGTCTCTCCTTCTCTTCTGCTCCTATCTGCCTGCTTCTTGTATTCTGCCTTGGCCCTATCCAGATTCATTTTGAGCTGTTGGTGTATTGCTTCCATTTCTTCCACAAAATGTTCCGCTGCCGGTACGCTCCATCTTTCTCCCCCTTCCTCTGGAAAGGCCCTGGGGTGGCACCAGTAATTAGCCAAAAATGGGCTCATGCCCGTGGACACATTTTCCGCGTTATTGTACGCGAATTCGGCCAGGGCTAATTTCTCTACCCAATCATTCTCCCTGTCATTTACATAACACCTCAGATATTGTTGCAGAATACTGTTTGCCCTTTCCGCCTGCCCATTTGTTTCTGGGTGTCTGGCGGTTGAGAAATTGACCTCCACGTGCAGTAAGCTCATGAGCTTCCTCCAGAACCTGGACGTAAATTGTTTCCCTCTGTCTGAGACCACCCTCAAGGGGGCGCCATGCAACCTAAAAACGTGTTTTACAAACAACCTGGCGGTTTCTTCCGCCGTTACCGCATGTGAGCAAGCTATAAAGTGGCACATCTTGGTTAACAGGTCTACCACTACCATTACCGCAGTTTTCCCTTTGGATCTTGGTAAATCCGTCATAAAATCTATGGAAACTGCCTCCCATGGCCGTTCAGGTGTGGGTAATGGTTCCAGCAACCCCGCTGGTGCTGCCCTCTCCCCCTTTGCTTGCTTGCAGCGGTCGCACCCCCTTACATACTCTCGTACATCTTCCCTCACCTTGGGCCACCAGAATTGCCTGGTAACTAACCACATGGTTTTGTGTTGCCCAAAGTGCCCCGCGGTGGGGCTGTCGTGCAGTTGTTTGAGTACCCTACCCCTCAATTCCCCTTCTGGTATGTACAAGGCCCCCTTGTAGTACAACGCTCCGTTCTTTTCTTCAAAACCCCCTGTGATCTCCCCGGCTCTCCTGAGCCCTCTGAGCTTCTCTTGGGTGCATTCATCGTTCTCTGTCCCTTCTACTAGTTCTCGTTGCCCTACCAATGCTGCCCCACACACCCAGTGGTCCTCGGGGTTGACATGTCTCTCTTCTGGCGCTCCCTCCCCCTCCATATACTCTGGTTTTCGAGAGAGAGCGTCCGCTCTCACGTTTTCTGGTCCCGGTACGTAGCAAATCTCAAAATGAAATTTGGACAACTCCTGCGCCCATCACACTTGTCTCTGGTTCAGTACTCTGGCCGTTCGCCAATATTCCAGGTTTTTGTGGTCCGTGCACACCTGAGCCTTGTGCAGGTGTCGCCATCGTCGAAACGCTTCATAAATAGTGAGCAGTTCTCTGTCATACACTGTGTAGTTCCTTTCGGATTTATTCAACTTCCGCGAGAAAAAGGCACACGGTCTCCAGTCCGACGCATCCTTCCCCGGCTGGAGCTGAACCGCCCCTACCGCTCGATCTGATGCATCTGTTTCCACCCTCATCGGTTTCTGTAGATCCACGTGCAAGAGCTGTTCTTCCGAAGCGAATGCTTTCTTTAGCTTTTCAAACGCTCGCTGCGCCTCTTCCGTCCATACAAACTTCTTCTTACTACTGAGACAATCGGTGATGGGAGCCGTTAAGTGGGCAAAGTTTTTTATGAACTTCCGGTAGAAGTTTCCAAACCCCAGTAACCTCTGCACGTCTTTCCTGGTTCTAGGTGTCTTCCATTCCAGTACCGCTTGGACTTTGCTAGGATCCATGGCCAATCCCTTGTCTGACAAACGATACCCCAGGAATTCCACCTCTCTGGTATGGAACTGGCATTTCTCCAGCTTGACCCACAGCTAGTTTGCTTGCAGTCGGCTGAGTACCTCCCGAACATCTCGGACATGCTGCTCTTCGTCCTCTGAGTAGATTAACACATCGTCTAAGAAGGCTACACAGTTCTTATAGAGCAAAGGTCCCAGCACGTGATTCATGAATGATTGGAAACAGGCTGAACCCCCCTGTAGTCCGAAGGGCATAACGAGATACTCAAAGGCCCCCAAGGGTGTGAACATGGTAGTTTTCCATTCATCTCCCTTCCTCACCCGTATCAGGTTATACGCCCCCCTCAGGTCCAGCTTGGTAAAAATCTTTCGCTTCCTCACCCTGGTCAAAATGTCGTCAATCCTGGGCATGGGGAAGGCTACTGGTTCTGACACCGAATTTACGGCCCTAAAGTCCACTACAAGCCTGGGCTTATTCGTGTCTTTTTTGTCCACAAAAAACACTGGGCTGCCCCCCACCGCTCTTGACTCCCTGATGAAACATCGTTTCAGGTTCTTGTCTATGAACTCCCTTAACTCCTGCATCTCCCTGTCTGACATGGCGTACAGCTTGCCCACTGCCCACTGGTAGCTGGGCTCCCGGGAGTAGGTTAATTTGACAGTCAAAGGGTCTATGCGGGGGCAGTCTATCTGCTTCCTTCTCACTGAAGACGTCACTCAGGTCGGCGTATTGTCTGGGTATTTCTCCCTTTTCTCCCGCCGCCACCCCTGCAAGACTGGCCCTAGCCAGCCCCTGCATTTCTTTTCCCTTGCAGTGCTCTAGGCAGTGCGCTGATCCAAAAGAGACTGTCCGCTGGTGCCATCCCACTAGTGGGTCATGTAGCGCCAGCCAGCTCATTCCCAAGATGATGGGAGGTCCCGCTAGTGCGGCTACATGAAAAGCAATGACTTCCGTGTGTCTTCCCACTCTCATTGTCATGGGGACCGTCTGTTGGTTCACTTCCCCTCCCAGCAGTTCCCTCCCATCAATCGTTGTCACCTGCAAGGAAGGAATTAAGGGCAGGGTTTGTATTTGGTGTTCTGACACAAACTCCTTACTCATAAAGTTGCAGGAGCTGCCTGAGTCTAAGAGGGCTTTTATAGTCAGTGGATGTCCGTTGGGTAGCTCTAGCAGCACCTCCACGACGAGAGCAGCTCTTGGGGGTTCAGGCTTGGGCATGTTCACTGATCCTTGGCCTGACTGCTGTGCCCTGTCATTGGCAGCCAGGCGTTGGCTTTTACTTGCTCCTTAGCCCCCTCTTCCTCACTCCCAACAGCCCCCACCATTCCTTGCCATCCCTTCCTTTGCGGGCAGACCCTGGCAAAATGTCCTGGCTGTTGGCAAAGGAAACATTTCTTGCCACTCTTTCCTTCCTTCTTCCGCCCTTCGTTAACATTTGAAGTTCCGCGCGCGCTTGCTCCTCCAATCTCCATCGGTTCCACTGGCGGGGAAGGTTGTGCCGGCATCTCAGGAATGCGGAAATCATTCCAACGCTCTCCTCTCCCTTCCCGCTTCTCCAGCGCTCTCGCTTCCTGGCGCGCCCCAATCGCAAGCGCTGCCTTGGTCAGCTGATCCGTGGACTCAGGACGGGGTGCGCGGGAAAGTTCGTCTTTCAGCGCTGGGGCTAGACCTTCTTCAAACAGCATTTGAATCGGGTCAGAAGACAGATCCCACCCCAATTTATGAATAAGCATGGTAAACTGTGTCCAATACTCTCTGACTGATTGATTTCCCTGTTTGCAAGACATTAACTGCCTGCGTACCACCCCCTGTTCAATCTGGCTGGAAAACATCAAGTCCATTGCGCCAAAGAATTTCCTCAAGTCCTTTAAGGCGCTATTATTGTTTGCCATCAGGGGTCTCACCCAATCTCTAGCTCCTCCCTCTAGGTGTCCAATCACAAAAGCCACTCTCGATTCCTCATCAGCAAAGTCATCGTGTTGCAGGTTTAGAGCATATTGCATCTCTGTCTTAAAGGCTTGGTAGTTCCTTGGATCACCCCCAAATTTCTGTACCAACCCAGGTACCTTTCTTCCGATGGGAGTGGGTTTCCCCTGTGCATCCTGCGCACTCCTTTCCTCAAGCCGCGCTGTTAGCAGTGCCAACTGGTGCTCCAACGCTCTGTTTCTCTCCTCCAGAGTTGGTCCCACTCCAGCTCCTCCTGCCCCTCCGGCTCCGGTTGGGTTGCTCATGATGCCTCTCCTTCGCACAAGCTGCGTCAGGGACTGACGGATTGCTGTAATGGGAAAGGGGGGCTGCTTGTGCGTAAGCGTTTAAAGCCTCCAAGCTTTACCATCAGTTCCTAAACTTTCCCAGTCCGAGGAGCCATGGACGCGTGGCTACCTCAATCGCTGGCAGAATCCGTCAGTGGGCGTTTCCGGAATTTACTCCAACATAAGAGTTCTTTGACAGAGACTCTTCTTCTAGATTCTCTCCGTGACAGCTTCCTCCGCGGAGTGGGCGTCCCCAGCGGAGGTCCTGAGCCCTCCCCGCTATTCTCACTGGAAACGTCTTGGAGCCCTTCCTCTGATAGTGTTTCTGCAGGAACTCTCCCTCTCCCCCTACTGGTTCCTTCCTCCGCATCCGAGGCTCTCCTAGCCTCCTTGAGTCCTTCCACCACCTGACTCTCTGATGGCAGTTCCCTGACAAAAAGGATTTAGAAATATGGTCAAACCTGAAGCTATCATTGCTAGGCCGAATTGCTGCGATAAAAATGAATGTATTGCCAAGGATGCTGTTTTTGTTTCAAACATTGCAAATTTTGGATAAAATGGAGTGTTTCAAGAAGTGGCAGAGAGTGTTTCAATGGAGTGTTTCAAGAAATGGCAGTTCTCTGACAGCGATTTCTGCGTCAATGTGCATTAACACATTGAAATAAGCGAACACGACTTGAAATAAGCGAAATCCAAGATATTTCTTTCTATGTAGCTGGAACCCAAAACAAGCTGTTTGGCTTTGTTTAAGCTCACTACACTCCACTTTGCTATTTGTGGGGTAATGAACACGAAAGAACAATCCAAGCTCATTCGTCCTTTTTCTATTGACATGGAACCAACACAACTATGCTTGAGTTGGGCTGATTACAAACATGTAACTGCGATTTTTGGGTGAATGTGCATTTTAAAACATCCAAAAACACCAATTTGAAATAAGCCCAATCAGAGCTTTATCATCTTCTTTTTATGTAGATAGAAGCCAAAAGACCTTTTTGCTTGGTTTGGGGAGATTCTGGTGCACACCCAGAAAACACCATGCGAATTGAAATAAGCCCAATCAAAGCTTATTTGTCTTCTTTCTACGCATATGGAAGTGAAAAGTCGGTATTGTGTTATCTTGGTCTCATTACACAAACTTTGCGATTTCTGGGTCAATGTGCATTAACACCAAAGAACACGACGAAATAAGCAAAATCCAAGATTCTTCTTTCTATGTAACTGAAACCCAAAACAACCTGTTTGGCTTTGTTTAGGCTTATTACATTTCGCTTTGCTATTTGTGGGGCAATGAACACGAAAGAACAATCGAAGCTCATCCGTCCTTTTTCTATTGAGATGGAAGCAAAACACCTATGCTTGTTTTGAGGTGATTACAAATATGTCACTCTCCAATTTTTGGGTGAATGTGCATTCTAACCCCAAAAACACCAATTTGGAATAAGCCCAATCAGAGCTTTATCATCTTTTTATGTAAATGGAAACCAAAAACACCTTTTTGCTTTGGTTGGGGGTGATTCTGGTGCACACCCAAAAAACACCATGCGAATTGAAATAAGCCCAATCAAAGCTTATTTGTCATCTTTCTACGCATATGGAAGCGAAAAGACGGTGTTGTGTTATTTTGGTCTCATTACACACACTTTGCGATTTCTGGGTCAATGTGCAGTAACACCAAAGCAGACGACTTGAAATAAGCGAAATCCAAGATTCTTCTCTCTATGAAGCTGGAACCCAAAACAACCTGTTTGTCTTTGTTTAGGGTTATTACACTTCGCTTTACTAGGGTTAGGGTTAGGGTTAGGGTTAGGGTTAGGGTTAGGGTTAGGGTTAAGGTTGAGGTTGGGGTTAGGGTTAGGGTTAGGGTAAGGGTTAGGGTGCGGGTGCATGAACACCGAAAGAGCAATCAAAGTTTATTCGTCCTCTTTCTATTGAGATGAAACCAAAACACATATGCTTGATTTGAGCTGATAACAAACATGCCACTTTGCGAATTTTGGGTGAATGTGCATTCTAACCCCCAAAACACCATTTTGAAATAAGCTCAATGAGAGCTTTGTCAACTTCTTTTTATGTAGATGGAACCCAAAACACCTTTTTGCTTTGATTGGGGGGTCTGAAACACCCAAAAACACCAATTTAAAATAAGCCCAATCAGAGCTTTTTCATCTTTTTTGTAGATGGAACCCAAAATACCTTTTTTCTTTGGTTGGGGGTGATTCTGGTGCACAGCCAAAAAACACCATGCAAATTGAAATAAACCCAATCTAAGCTTATTTGTCGTCTTTCTACGCATATGGAAGCGAAAAGACGGTGTTGTGTTATTTTGGTGTCATTACAAACACATTGCGATTTCTTGGTCAATACGCATTAACACCAAAGAACACGACTTGAAATAAGTAAAAAATAAGATTCTTCTTTCTATGCAGCTGGAACCCAAAACAACATGTTTGGCTTTGTTTAGGCTTCACTTTGCTAGGGTTAGGGTTAGGGTGAATGAACAATGAAAGAGCAATCCAAGCTTATTCGTCCTCTTTCTCTTTCTATTGAGATGGAACCAGTACACCTATGCTGGATTTGGGCTGATAACAAACATGTCACTTTGCCGATTTTGGGTTAGATGTAACCCAAAACACCTTTTTGGTTTCGTTGGTGGTGATTCTGAAGGGAAGGGGGGAGGGAATGTCGAAGAGGGTTGGGGGGGGATAGGAAGTTTTTCTAGGTAAAATAAGCCTCAAGGGGCAGAAGCAGCCTGTCTGCATGAAGTCCCCTCAACCAAGTACAATTTCAACAGCAGGAGAGGGGCCGGTGGTTTTGAACGTACAGAGCCAGCCAACGTGGTCAGTGCCCGCGCACGTGGAGAAACCACCCGGAAGGAAGCTATAACAATGGTGCTGCCTAGGAAAACTTAAATGCCCACAAGAAACCCTTCTCAGACTAGCATGGCGACCCCATGAGCACAGCCCAACGTGGGAGACCCCCCCAACACACACACACGCCTCACACACACTCAGACACAAGCACGCTGACCAGCAGAGGATTTCAGATTTTTACTTCACGCCACACGCAGACACTCAGAATTTGTTCTTCAGGACGCAGTAGCGCTGAAGATCCCCCAACTGCTCGGTTAAATCGGAGATAGCTCTCTCTCACACACACGCACAGACACGGAGATTGGAGCCCTGAGGAAGGGACAGACAAAGGGCCCCAAGGAAGCCTCCGGGGGAGCTAAAGAACGCGGCAAAGGGACCCCCTCGTTAGGTGGATCAACGCTGCTCCTTGGAGCGCCCGCTAAATCACAAGCCTCACAGCGCTCGGCAAATTGGGAAAAACCACGCAAGCAGGAAGGGACAGGGACAGCGCTCGAAAGTGGTGCCAGAAAACTTAAAGGGAGAGCCTCAAAACACGCTCCTCACTGTTAGTACAAGCGCAGTAACCTAAAAATTCAAGCACACCTCAGCGCGCACACAGAGTAGCGAGACACAAGTCGGAGTTTTTCCGGGAAGGAGAAAAATTTTCAATCGCTACTCCCAAACGTGAGGAGACACACACACACACTCCCCAGCGCACGCGGAAAGCAGTCTCTTTGAGCAAAAACAATAGAGCAATAGTTAAAGACAGTTTAAGAAGTGGGAAGGGGCTGGGGGGGTTAGCGGGAGCTTTAAGGAACGGAATAAGATGGCAACCAGTGTACCAGGAAATAAGATAACTCAGATAAAACAAAACAGCCAGCTAATAGTCGAAGCCAAAACCCAACCCCCCCCCCCGACCAATTCAGCCTAGCAAAATACTTCCCCGTCTCTAGTCGGCAGCGAAGAGGACAGCCTGCTGGTGATCCTGTTGACTCGCGGCAAGACGATGATGAAGAATGAGGCCGGGGAGAGGCTGGCGCCGCAGCAAAAGGCTGCTGAACATGCCCCCTCCCAGGCACCTGGTTGGATGCCTGCCGAGGGGCGTGGGCGCCAGCCAGGTGAGGCGGAGGCAGGGGGATAATGCCCCCTGCAAGGGGCGGTGCTCGGGCTCCCGCCCACAACCACTCCCCTCTCTTGCAGGGAGGAGACATTCACCCAAAAATTGCAGTTACGTGTTTGTAATCAGCCCTAATCAAGCATATGTGGACGAATAAGCTTGGGTTGCTATTTCGGTGTTCATTCACCCTAACCCGAACTTATTTCAAGTCGTGTTCTTTGGTGTTAATGCGTATTGACCAAGAAATCGCAAAGTGTGTGGAATAAGACCAAAATAACACAACACCGTCTTTTCGCTTCCATATGCGTAGAAAGATGACAAATAAGCTTTGATTGGGCTTATTTCAATTCACATGGTGTTTTTTGGGTGTGCACAAGAATCAGCCCCAACCAAAGCGAAAAGGTGTTTTGGGTTCCATCTACATAAAAAGATGATAAAGCTCTGATTGGGCTTATTTCAAATTGGTGTTTTTGGGGTTAGAATGCACATTCACCCAAAATTTGCAAAGTGACATGTTTGTTATCAGCCCAAATCAAGTATAGGTGTCTTGGTTCCATCTCAATAGAAAGAGGATGAATAAGCTTTTATTGTTCTTTCGGTGTTCAGTCACCCAAACCGTAACCATAACCCTAACCCTAACCCTGACCCTAACCCTAACCCTAGCAAAGAGAAGTCTAATAAACAAAGCCAAACAGTTTTTTTTGGATTTCAGCTACATAGAAAGAAGAATATTGGATTTTGCTTATTTCAAGTCGTGTTCTTTGGTGATAATGCACATTGACCCAGAAATCGCAAAGTGTGTGTAATGACATTAAAATAACACATCACCGTCTTTTCGCTTCCATATGCGTAGAAAGACGATGAATAAGCTTTGATTGGGCTTATTTCAGTTCGCATGGTGATTTTTGGGTGTGCACCAGAATCACCCCCAACCAAAGCAAAAAGGTGTTTTGGGTTCCATCTACATAAAAAGAAGATGATAAAGATCTGATTGGGCTCATTTCAAAATGGTGTTTTTGAGGTTAGGATGCACATTAACCCAAAATTCGCAGATTGACATGTTTGTTATCAGCCCAAATCAAGCATAGGTGTATTGGTTCCATCTCAATAGAAAGAGGACGAATAAGCTTGGATTGCTCTTTCGTTGTTCATTCACCCTCACCCTCACCCTCACCCTCACCCTCACCCTCACCAACCCTAGCAAAGAGAAGTCTAATAAACAAAGCCAAACAGTTTGTTTTGGATTTCGGCTACATAAAAAGAAGAATCTTGGATTTCGCTTATTTCAACTCGTGTTCTATGGTATTAATTCATATTGACCCAGAAATCGCAAAGTGTGTGTAATGAGACCAAAATAACCCAAAACCGTCTTTTCACTTCCATATGCATAGAAAAATGACAAATAAGCTTTGATTGGGCTTATTTCAATTTGCATGGTGTTTTATGGGTGTGCAGCAGAATCACCCCCAACCAAAGCAAAAAGTTGTTTTGGGTTCCATCTACATAAAAAGAAGATGATAAAGCTCTGATTGGGCTATTTCAAAATGCTGTTTTGGGGGTTAGAATGCACCCTAACCCTAACCTTAACCCTAACCCCCACCCTTACCCTAACCCTAGCAAAATGAAGTGTAATAAGCCTAAACAAAGCCAAACAGGTTGTTTTGGATTCCAGCTTCATAGAAAGAAGAATCTTGGATTTCGCTTATTTCAATTCGTCTGCTTTAGTGTTAATGCACATTGACCCAGAAATCGCAAAGTGTGTGTAATGAGACCAAAATAACACAACACCGTCTTTTCGCTTCCATATGCATAGAAAGACGACAAATAAGCTTTGATTGGGCTTATTTCAATTCGCATGGTGTTTTTTGGGTGTGCACCAGAATCACCCCCAACCAAAGAAAAAAGGTGTTTTGGGTTCCATCTACATAAAAATAATATGATAAAGCTCTGATTGGGCTTATTTCAAAATGGTGTTTTTGGTGTTCATTCACCCTAACCCTAACCCTAACCCTAGGAAAGTGAAGTGTAATAAGCCTAAACAAAGCAAAACAGGTTGTTTTGGGTTCCAGCTACATAGAAAGAAGAATTTTGGATTTCGCTTATTTCAAGTCGTGTTATTTCAAGTCGTGTTCAAGATGATAAAGCTCTGATTGGGCTTATTTCAAAATGCTGTTTTTGAGGTTAGAATGCACATTCACCCAAAATTCGCAGATTGACATGTTTGTTATCAGCCCAAAGCAAGCATAGGTGTTTTGGTTCCATCTCAATAGAAAGAGGACGAATAAGCTTGGATTGTTCTTTCAGTGTTCATTCACCCTAACCCTAACCCTAACCCTAATCCTAACCCTAGCAAAGCGAAGTGTAATAAGCCTAAACAAAGCCAAACAGGTTGTTTTGGGTTCCAGTTACATAGAAAGAAGAATCTTGGATTTCGCTTATTTCAAGTCGTGTTCTTTGGTGTTAATGCACATTGACCTAGAAATCGCAAAGTTTGTGTTATGAGACCAAAATAACACAACACCGTCTTTTATTTTCTTTTTATATTATATTTTTATTGGTTTTCAAATACAAAAACAAATTTATACACTCCATACATCTTAATTACTTCTTACTTCTCTTTTTTGACTTCCCTCAATTTGTCTACAATTCCTTCCCTATTACTTTTTACACATTTCTACCGTTTTAACCATTTCCCCTCACAGAGCTTCTTTAAAACTTACAAAGGTAATTAGATTATCACTAAGTTTTT
Organism: Podarcis melisellensis; assembly: GCF_964234715.1. NCBI lineage: Eukaryota > Metazoa > Chordata > Lepidosauria > Squamata > Lacertidae > Podarcis > Podarcis melisellensis. The sequence goes on along the minus strand of NW_028113149.1, from coordinate 56,851 downwards.
GCATATATTGAATAAACTTTTCCCAATCTTCTGTAAATCTTTGATCTCGTCAATTCCGGATCCTTCTTGTCATTCTATCCAATTCTGCATAGTCGATCATTTTAGTTCTCCATTCTTCTATCGTAGGTAGCTCCTCCTGTTTCCATTTCTTGGCCATCAATATTCTTGCTGCTGTCACTGCATATAAAAATAACTTCTTATCTTTCTTGTTTATCTCATTACCTTGTTTATCTCATTACCTTGTTTATCTCATTACCTGTAATGCCTAGTAAGAATGCTTCTGGTTTCTTAACAAATGTATATTTCAACATTTTCTTCAATTCATTATAAATCATCTCCCAAAAGCATTTTACCTTCTTACATTCCCACCACATATGAAAAAGGTACATTTACATTTCCAGCATTTGTTACTTGTCTTATACATTTTTGCTATCTTCACAGGTGTTACATACTATTGGTACACCATTTTCATAACATTTTCTTTTCATAGAATCATAGAATCATAGAGTTGGAAGAGACCACAAGGGCCATCGAGTCCAACCCCCTGCCAAGCAGGAAACACCATCAGAGCGCTCCTGACAGATTAGAGAACTGGGCCAAAACAAACAAGATGAATTTTAAGAGGGAGAAATGTAAAGTATTGCACTTGGGCAAAAAAAAAAGAGAGGCACAAATACAAGATGGGTGACACCTGGCTTGAGAGCAGTACATGTGAAAAGGATCTAGGAGTCTTGGTTGACCACAAACTTGACATGAGCCAACAGTGTGACGCGGCAGCTAAAAGAGCCAATGCAATTCTGGGCTGCATCAATAAGAGTATAGCATCTAGATCAAGGGAAGTAATAGTGCCACTGTATTCTGCTCTGGTCAGACCTCACCTGGAGTACTGTGTCCAGTTCTGGGCACCACAGTTCAAGAAGGACACTGACAAACTGGAACGTGTCCAGAGGAGGGCAACCAAAATGGTCACAGGCCTGGAAACAATGCCTTATTAGGAACGGCTAAGGGAGCTGGGCATGTTTAGCCTGGAGAAGAGGAGGTTAAGGGGTGATATGATAGCCATGTTCAAATATATAAAAGGATGTCACATAGAGGAGGGAGAAAGGCTGTTTTCTGCTGCTCCAGAGAAGCGGACACGGAGCAATGGATCCAAACTACAAGAAAGAAGATTCCACCTAAACATTAGGAAGAACTTCCTGACAGTAAGAGCTGTTCGACAGTGGAATTTGCTGCCAAGGAGTGTGGTGGAGTCTCCTTCTTTGGAGGTCTTTAAGCAGAGGCTTGACAACCATATGTCAGGAGTGCTCTGATGGTGTTTCCTGCTTGGCAGGGGGTTGGACTCGCTGGCCCTTGTGGTCTCTTCCAACTCTATGATTCTATGGTCAATTTCTTTCAATACTTCTGTTACTGTGTTCATCGGGTCTTCCAGAGTTAATACTAAGTCATCCGCAACGGCTTTAACCTTATATTCTTTTCTGCCCACCGTTACCCCTTTTATCTGATCATTACTTCTAATTGCCTTTAAGAACACTTCCAGGACCTCGATAAACAACAATGGTGATAGAGGACATCCTTGTCTTGTTCCCTTAGTTATCTTTATATTTTCCGTCGTCACATTATTAACTATTAATTTAGCTCTTTGCTCCATATATATAGCCTTAATACCATTTAAGAATGATTGTCCCACCTCCATCATTTCACAATTTTTTAACATAAATTCCCAAGAAATATTATCGAAGGCCTTCTCTGCATACACAAATATTAACATCGCTTATTTGTCATTCTTAACACTCAGGTATTCCAAAATATTAATTATATTTCTAATATTATCTTTCATTTGTCTGCCTGGCAGAAAACCCGCCTGGTCCTTATTTATTAACTCCTTCAATACTTTTTTCAACCTGTTTGCTAATATATTAGCGAATAGTTTATAATCATTATTCAAAAGTGAGATCGGCCTGAAGTTTTTAACTTGATTTAAATCAGAGTCTTGCTTGGGTATCAAAGTGATGTACGCTTCTTTCCATGTTTCTGGTATTTCTCTGTTTGATAAGATATTGTTCATAACTTCTTTTAATGGAACAAGTAGGATGTCCTTCAGTTCTTTATAAAATCTTGCACTAAGTCTGTCCGGTCCAGGTGTCTTTCCACTTTTAAATTCTTTTATTGCATTTCTAATCTCCCGTCCCATCTTCTCATTTAGTTTACTTCTTTCTTTTGTCAGAATCTTCTGCACCCCTTTCTCTTTTAAATATTCTTCTATTTTTTTAATATTAACTTTTTCTTTTCTCTTTTTCTTTTCTCTGAGAGCCAGTGTGGTGTAGTGGATAAGAGCGGTGGACTTGTAATCTGGGGAACCAGGTTCACGTCTCTGTTCCTCCACATGCAGCTGCTGGGTGACCTTGGGCTAGTCACACTTCTCTGAAGTCTCTCAGCCCCACTCACCTCACAGAGTGTTTGTTGTGGGGGAGGATGGGAAAGGAGAATGTTAGCCACTTTGAGACTCCTTCGGGTAGTGATAAAGCGGGATATCAAATCCAAACTCTTCAATAAAGTATACTGGATTGGACTGGTTTTTAAAACTGAGCTGTAATGATAAATATTAATAACATTAATAATAACAACCATAATACAGTGGTGCCCCGCAAGACGAATGCCTCGCAAGACGAAAAACCCACTAGACGAAAGGGTTTTCCGTTTTGGAGGCGCTTCGTAAAACGAATCTCCCTATGGGGTTGCTTTGCAAGACGAAAAAAATCTTGCATCCCCCTGCGGGTTTTTTCCACTTTTTTCACCCTTTTCTTAAGCCGCTAAGCCGCTTATCAGCTGTTCCACTGATAAGCCGCTTAACAGCTGATCGCTGGAAGCCGCTTGACAGCTGTAGCGCTAATCCGCTAAGCTGTCAATGGGCTTGCTTCGCAAGACGAAAAAACCGCTAGACGAAGAGAATCGCGGAACGGATTCTTTTCGTCTAGCGAGGCACCACTGTAATAGGTGGAGGAATCACAGTTTATTGGTAGAGCACATGGTTTGTATGTTGTAAACAAATAAACTTCCAGGATAAAATCTCCACCTTAGAGAACTGGTGTCAGTCAGAATAGGTAATGGTCTTGCCTGACCTGGTACAAAGTAGCTTTCTATTATGTTCAAAGTACTTCAGGTTGGAACTGGCAGTCAGACCTCAACTGAAGCCTTTTAGGCTACATATATAGCCAAGCTTGTGAAGATTTCAAGAAGGTAAGGGTTTTTGTTGTTTTAAGAAAACTGCTGTCAGAGCCACCCGTCTGGTCCCAGCTCACAAGAGACCCAATTCCAATCCGGTTTATTTACAGAAAGTCTTTATTGAAGATCATGGTTGCGTTTACATTCCATCTTTGTGACTCTACGTCTGTACCGTTAGATCGCTGAAGTACCCTCTGAATCTGTCCCGCCTCAGCACCAATTTAAGAGGCTTGTGCTGGACCACCTCTTCCTCTCCTTCCTTTTCCGCAGGGTCTTTCTGCCCCCCTGGGTTCCCCCTCGCCGGGACTCGCCCGAGGCTGAATCCTCTGACGCCTCCGCCCCCCTCCTTCTCGCTTTGGGGCCGGGCTCCTCCCCAGGGCTCTCCTCACTTCCGCGCGCCTCTACATTTGAACTTGGCGCGCGTACGTTGCTTCTGACCTTTCTCTCGACCGCTACACTGCTCCCGGTGCTACTCTCCACCCCTTCCGGCTGAGCGTCCTGCTCCGATTTTCTCCCCCTGTCTCCTTCACGCTCTGCTCCCTCTGACACCCTGGTAACTCCACCCCCTTCACTCCGTTCCGGCTGAGAAGCTGGCTCCTGTGTCCTACTCCTACTGAGGCTTCTCCCTTCGCTCCCCTGTTCCTCCCTGCTTCCCCCTTGGTCCCCCTTTGGTCTGACCAGGGGGGCTCCCTTCTGGGAGTCTTCTGACTCACTGGACAAACTCATGGACGATCTTTGGTCATCGTCATCCTCCTCCTCATCTCTCTGGGATTCTTCCCCCTCGCTCTCTGTCTCCTCCCCCATCTGCTCTTCTCTCCCTGAAACCCTGACAACTGCTTTTTCTTTTTCTTGTTCCAGGCTGGCTGGAGCAGCCCATAACAAAAGCATCCCTGGTGGCAATTGCAGCATTTTGTTTCAAGGCCCCCTATCCCACAGTTCTACTGCAAAACATGGTGACTTTGGCCTGATCATCAAAAGTCTGGATGGATGCACATACTGGGAGCTCCACTAGCTCTTATTCCATTTCCAGGCACAAGTCAAAGTCCTCCCGGTCTGTCTGCTCCTTCGATTATGCAGGGGAGGTTTTCCTCACAGGGCTAAATAGGCAAAGGCAGTTCCAAACAGTACAACTTCCAAATCACAAGAAGAAAACAGGTTCTAGAAACAGGTTCGGCCTCTCCTAGATAGGTCCAAAGCCTCAGAGCTGTTTCTGGATTTGGATGCCAAAGTGGCACCACACAGTTAGGGGGCTGGTGTGCCAACTGTGCCACAAACTAGGGAATGCAGAGTTGGCTATTACCGGTACATTGGGACAGCAGATGCAGTTTGCCCAAAATTTACAGCTTAAGATGCTGACAAAAACCAGGCATTGGGAGGGAACATGTTACTCCAGAGCAAAAGCAACTGCACTGACTTCCTCATTCTTTGAGCCCAATTCAAGATGCTGCATTTTACATTAAAGATCAGACTTTAGCAATGACCTACATTTCCTTTTTACGGGTGTTTTTAAACACAGCATTGCCGCTGTCTTAACTGCTTTTATTTCTTGCTCTGCAATTCTGTTTAGTTTTGCAATTGTTTTATTGTATTTAATGTTTTTAAAGTTGTGAGCCATCTCAAACTTTTCTAAGGAAACACAACACTGTTGTGTGGAGCCGTCTTTGGGTTTGGTTCAGAAGCACCAGCTGATGGGAGAACGCAGCGACCAGACTGCAGTGGTGGCAGTGGGCATCTGGCTATTGTTCAAACAGCTGCATTGGCTGTCCACTTACTACTGAGTCCGGTTCAAGGTCCTTGCATTGCTTGACAAAGCCCCAAACAACTTGGGTCCAGGATACCCCAGCAACCGCCTGAACCCTTATCATACCCCAGTTCAATCACAGAGGTCATCTGCAGAACCATTGATGGTCATTCCTTGAGTTGTTGAGGCTCGTCTGACAAGAAGTAGTCGCGCCTTTGGTGTCACTGGCCCAGTCCTGTGGAACTCCCTGCTACAGGAAGGGGAATCGGCTGCTGGAACAGGAGCGGGACCAGAGGGTGTGGCCGGCTTCTGCCTCCAAGCAGAGCCCCAGGAGAATCTCGGGGGGACTCAACTGCTCCCGCCCCCCAAGTTTTGCAGTGGGTGCGGGGAGGGTGGCCGCGGAGGCAGCTCCAGGTCCCCCTGCGGGGAGGCTGTCTGAGGAGGGAGCGGGGCGGGGGGTGCTGCGTCTCTGGTGGGCTCGGCCTGGGACTCCAGCTCAGCGCGGGAACCTTGCCAGCCTCAGTTTCCTCAGCCGTAAAATGGGGTCGGGGCCAAGCCTCCATCCGGCCGCTGCCATGGTGACCGCCTCTTCCCGCCTCCCTCCCCCGCATGCAAGACAAACGCAGACACAGGAAGGCGGAGTGGGCGGGGCAAAGCGGGCCGCCCATTTTATTCCCTGCTTGCTCATCCAGGGGGCGCTCGCAGCCTCGCCCATTGGCCGGCGGCCCCGAGTCCGCTATTGGCCGCCCTAAGCATCCGTCTTGGGCTCCGTCCTTCCTGAATGGCCTTCCTCAGGGATCCCGCCCCTTGTCCTTTCCGCGACCCTCATTGGACCAGCCGCTGGCCTTGGCCTCCTCCTTCAGCTCGCGCAGGAAATTGTCATGCAGGCGCAGTCCACGCGTCAGGGCCGAGGCCGTGAGGTGCGCCGCTGCCCGGATAGGCCTTGCCTCGGCCAGCCGCTCCAGGAGCCTGTGGTCGTTCAGCAGGGCGAGCAGCAGCCGGCACAGGACCATCCTCGACACGAAAGGCAGGCGGCCTCCGCCGACCGAAGACTCCATGCAGGAGAAGGAGCCGCGTCGCGAGCGGTGATTGGGCGGAGCAGGCGCCGGGCAGGTCATGTGCTGGCCTATTGTCGGGATTGGCCGGGGGAGCTGAAGGCCGCGCGTGCGCCGTGCCTCACGTGAGTTGGTCTGCCTGACCATAGAGTAGTGGGTCCTGTGGGCGGAAGTGAACGCAGCTTCCGGGCCTTTGGCTAAAGGGCAGCTGAAGTCAAGACAGCTGTCGGGAGTAAGCCTGGACCAATGGTAGGGTGGGAAACCGCCTTCTTCATAGCTGTCAAGCATCCCTTATTTGGAGGGACAGTCCCTTATTCCAGCGCCGTGTCCCGCTGCTGTCCCGGATTGATGATGTCCCTTAAATTTCCCGGGTTTCAAAGAAAGCAGCTCCTCTCCCTCCCTCCCTGCCGGCCAGGGAGGAGGAAGGCTCCAATTGTGTTGCTTGGCTGCCCGGCCTCCTCTCACCAGCCTCGGCCCCTGGGAGCCCCTCCCCACCGGGACTGGCGGGAGCCTCGGGCCCTTCCACCGCCATCCTCCTCGCGGTCGCCAAACTGAGCTTCTCTGCCTTGGGCCTCCGGATGAGATGGGCAGCCTGGCGTGGCCTATGAATTGCTGAGGAGCCTTGAGAGGACAGCGAGGGCAACCACAGAGAAAGCAGTTCAGAGAGAGGAGGAGGAGGCGCAGGCAGGTGTTCCAAGGGCTACAAGGGAAGGACTGCAAGCGCTTCTCCCATAGATTTGTAGTGGTAGACTAGCATAGATGGTCTGATCTGTGGGTTTATTTCGGGCGCTATTCCCCCCCCCCACTTCCTCCCGCCCCAACTGATGGAATTGAGAGCTGCAGATGGAGCACGAGAGAAAAGATACAGAACTGCAGCAGCATCTTCGTAGCTTGGACTTCGTTTTGCGCGAAAAGTGGTTGCTGCTTGTAGTTATTTAATTGCAGTGTTTCATCAGCTGGTGTCTTGAGCAGCAACCTCTGGAAACAAAGGGCTAAAAACCGGCACTGCTCTCCCAAATTATCTGGTCCCTTTTAACTTCGTATTTCAGCTGGTTGACTAAAATCCCTTATTTTGGCTGCTGATCCCTTATTTTCAAGGCTGCTGGTCCCTTATTTTCAAATCTGTAAGTTGACAGCTATGTTTCTTGGAAAACTTACCAACAAACTGAAACTGATACGGTGACAAATAGAAGAAGACGCCTTCACCCTGTATGGCTCCCTTCTATCACATTCACATCCCAAGAAGACAATGACAAGAATCTACCAACAGCAAAGGAATCCCTCTGGCTAACCTGATTCAAAAACACCCCCAGCCCCCACTCACACACCCATGGCCAACCCCAACCTCTCCCACCACCAAAGGAACACAAGCGAATAGTAAAGAGAACCTGCACAAACGATGCTGACGCCAAACCCCACAAATGTAAAACAGAAACATCGCCACCTGACCCTAACCCCACCCACCATGGCCCCCTCCACCTCTTTCCCCCTTTTCTTTCTAATGTAACACTACTGTCTCAAAAAATGAAACTGATCTGTAGAATATGTAACTTGAAAAAAGAGACATTGCACATACTTTTGTAAATCAAGAAATATTTAATAAAAATACGCTTTAAAAAACATATATTTGCTAAAAACTTTTCTGTGTCATTTTCTGTAATAGTTAGCTGATGTCCTCTGTAATTTTAATTCTTTTTTACTGTACATTTATAATAGTTGTAAAAAGCTTTGGGACTTTATTATGAAATTGCTGTATGAAAGAATGTTTTCTTAATTAAAAAAACTATTAAAAAAACAAAACAGCTAAGGTCACCTCAGCGCTTTCTCTCGCAGCAGCAGCAGCCACAGCAGAGGACCCTGCAGGGTTGTTGTGCGCATTCCTCTCCACAGCCCAACCTCCAGCTGCAATTGGGTCTCATAAGGCTGGCCTGGTTTGTGGTGGGAATCCGTCTCTCAAACCGGTTTGCAGGAGGCGGCAGTCGGAGTGAGCTTCATTACTGGGCTGTTGTAAGCTGCTCCCTTCCAGCTCAGGCTCTGGTAACGAGTTGTGCTGTGATGGGGAAAAGGTGATATATATATCACCTATATATATTTTACATATATGATATGTGTGTGAGTGTTGGCCCAAACCATGTAATGCCATGTGAGTTCGGAAGACAGGCCTCCTCTGAGCCCGTCAGTGTGGTGGTGGTGGTGGGGATCCACTGGTTCCCAGTTGCACTTATTGTACAATCCTGGATTTCTCACCTGATTTCTAAACTTGTGAAGTGCCCTGAGATCTTGTGATGAATTGCGGAATATAAATCAATCAAACAAACAAACAAACAAACAAATGCTTCTTGGTGTTAGAGATACAATCCATGTAGATATGTGCCTTCTCACAACGCACAAACATAGCTCCAAAAGTGATAGCGGCTAATAGCAGCCTTTTAAAATTTAAATGCCCCCGCCCTTTAAAATTTAAAGGGAATAAAATCTCCTTGTCATGGAAATGCAGTTCCTCCTAGGTAGGATTTTAGTTATCTTAAATATACTGTCAAGACCAGAGATAAGTAGTAAGGCACCTAAGACGTATCACTTTATTGATTTAATTAATTCTACAGGAGCAGGTCAGCAACTCCAGGTCAAAACCCAAAGGCCCCAGGCCTCGAACATATGCATTGCCAACCCTTTTATACAATTTTGTAACTTGTAAAAAATACCAAATGTGTCAAAGCAATGAAACGAATGTGTGCACATCAATTTTATCTCTGTTAATAGCAATATCCTGAGGAGATTTCACCCCTCCCATACCCAAGAATCTCCTGATCATCTCCTGAGGTCTCTGCTGACTCTACAGAGAGGAGGAGCAATGTACTGCTCTCTACTTAATTAGTCAAGTGAGTGAGTCTCTGTGTGTGAGAGAGAGTCAGTGTGTCAGAGAGAGAGTGCAAGAGATAGTATTTAGAGATAAGATTGCTGCTAAGAGCAGCTGCAGGCACTCAGAGTAGCATTGATGTATGCTCAGAATATTTAGCTCTGTATATAGTTTGTATTATAGCTGTAGTTATAGAATAAAAGAAGATACTTTACAGAGCTGCTCTCCGAGTGGTTTATACTCTGCAAGACTCTGCAAAACGCTGCTGCGCAACGACTGCATTATTGAGACAGTGAATCCGGTGCTCTCAGCTCCAAGCTGTGAGTCCACAGCACTGTGACCAGTTCCTGTGGGAAAGGAGGTCTCTGGCAGTGCTACCCAGCTCGCACAGCCCAGTCGGGGCTGTAGTGCATGAGTCCAGTTGGTACACTGGCTCAAGGGCGATGCTGACATATCCTGTATTGATGTTTATATCTGTTTATCTTATTGATACATTAGCCTCTGCCATGTCTTTACCCTCTGAAGGTTGTGGATTCTCCTTGTTACCGGAAAAATCCGAGGGCTCCCTTGGACAAAAAGTAAAGACACCAACCAGAGTAAATTGAAGCAAATCAGCAGCCTGTAGGCTTGGTCTTTATTGAAGAAAGACTGTCACGACAGGGTACTCCCCTCACTTGCAGGTGAGAGGAAAGACACAGAAAAATGGTGTGCAAGGTCTTATAAAAACTTTTGGAATTCCCATCCTGTAAGTCAAGCCCACCCCCAGAAACATCATGCATACATTACAGAAAGGAGGGGTTGAGGGAGGGGTGGTGGTGGTAACCTGAGTGTCCTGTCACCTGGCTGGTTCCCTTCTCTCCCCCTCCCCATGAGTCACTTCCAGGAGACAAAGGGGAGTTGGCAGTTTCCTGCCCCCAGAGGGAAGATCTGATCATTGTCCTTTGTTTCAGTCCATGCTGAATCCACTTCCATATGCAAGTTCTTTGTGATCTTGATTGTCTTCTGTCTAGGACCATCAGGGTTGGCATAGCAACTGGGCAGGGCTCCTGTGGATGTGCTGGTATGGTGAAGGGATTATGGCTGCCCTGTATCAAACCTTCCCCATTTTGTAGTCCTTCCTTCATGGAGTAAAATAAAAGTAGAACAGTGCAAATCCGATGTATGGTTGATTTTCTATGAATTTATAACAGAAGCGTAGCGTATGTAGTGTGTGAGTGTGAGTGTGTGTGAAGTTTGTACAAACTGGATGATTGGGGGGGGGGTTCCTGCTACACCCTCTCAAATTCATAGAACACCTATATTGCCACTAGAAGAAGTTGTTCAAGGACATGTCAGCAGGATTGCTGCTCTTGAGGGACAGGCTCATCGGACTTCCTTGAGTGGGAATTGACCTCCTGAGGGTGACATGAACGTGTTCCTCATCAACAGCACCTGGAAGAGCTACCCAAAGGTAGATGTTGGTCTATGTCCCACCGTCTCCGCACTGGCCCACCACCTAAGGATACCAGCTGCTGCAGCATCTGGCTAGGTTGGCTAAGCAATGGATATTATGTTTATTTCAATGAACTGAATAGTCATGGGGGCATGGAGAGTATTAACAGCGCTTGGTTTATTTTTTTAGTTGCTAATACTGTTTTATAGATTATAAATGCTTTGTTAATCATATAATATGACTTTTGCTGTAATTGTAATGTTTAGCATATTTTTGTTGCCACTTTGTTAATACATTGGTACCTCAGGTTACAAACACTTTGGGTTACAAACTCCACTAACCTGGAAGTAGTACCTTGGGTTGAGAACTTAGCCCCAGGATGAGAACGGAAATCGCGCACCAGCGGGAAAGCATGCCTCAGGTACCACTGTTGTGTTTTCTAGGCTGTAATTGTTTTTACTGATGATTTGTTAGGCTGAAAGAGCTGCTCAGTGCCCCAATGCTGGGTCTGAATACAAAACACTGAAAACTTGGGGAACCTACAGCCCAGATCTCCTACAAACCCAAAGGAGCAGCAATCTTATCTCTTTCAGAAATGTTACTAAAAATAGCCTAACTGCATAGACAAGAGTCAATGTGAAAGCTGTGCAAACATTCTTTCTTCTCTTCTCTCCATTCTGGGAGATTAGACGACTTCCAGGTGCACACAGGACTCCGCATTCTCAGTGAGGCCAGTTTGAGAGAAGAGAACATGCTGTGGCTGGGTTGCAGTTTACTGCTGGCGGCTCTTGCAGGTACAATCCCCCCCCCAAAAAAATCTGGACAGTTTATCTGCCCAAGAATAGTCATGAAATGTTGGGTGAGGATGAACAAAACTGCAGTACAGAAGCTGGAATGCAAATCCACTGCCATCAATCCAGAAGAGGGCTAAGATTTCAGTGTGCAAGTAGAGGTGTCCTGGCAACAGAGGAGGGGAAGGAGAACCAGGCAGTTAAGCCAGGAAACAGAAATGCAGGAGGGCTATCTCCATTATCAGTCATACTCAGATTTAACCCACTGATATTAATGGGCATGCCTAACTTAAATCCACTGATTTCAGTGGGACTACTCTGAGTATTACTTAGTTGGATACAACCCAAAAACCCACTCTCTACACTGACCATTCAGACTATTCACCCAGTCCCACTTTATTAAAAAATCTCAGTGGTGTTAGACTAACCATAGCAGCATTTGGTCAATCTGTGCTGTCCATCACTGAATTTGTTCTGTAACAGTGTGTGAAACTGACATATCCCTAAGCAACTCGGTCCCAAAGTACCATGAGACCCCAAAGTACTTACTTTCCAACGTGACCACCAAGATCTGTTGATGGGGCACTTCTGCTGGACTCCTCACCCCAATGAACCCTGAGGTTTAGCTGGACGTCATTAGGGATTGAGCCTTTGGTGTGGCAGCCACTGCCCTGTGGAACTCCCTGCCACCAAGAGCCATCCCTCCTGTCAGGAAATTGCCATCGGAAGAACAGGTGGCGGAAGGGCTCCAGG